>NC_067399.1:170789014-171101157 GCF_016432865.1 Antechinus flavipes | reverse complement strand
AAAGGATTTCTTCCTTTTGTGTTACTTACTATGAGTACTAATTTGGACAAGTCATTTAATCTCTGTAGTTTTCAATTTTCTCTCTAAAAGGAGAGAATTAGGTTAGGCAGCCTCTTTAATCTCTTCCTGCTTTTGGTCTATGAAGCTTCTTACTACCAACAGGATCAAATGTAAAATTCTCAGTCTGGCATTCAAAGTCCTTGGTAATCTCCATGCCTCCCTCCCCCTTTCCAATCTTCTTATATTGTATATCTTCCTTCCCACCTTTTACATGAAGCCTTCCACAAAACCCTTTCTTTCTAGTGCTTTTATTAATTATTGTCCCATATAGAGTATAAATTATCCTATAGAGGACTTGATTGTAAAAAATTGTATTACACTGTAAGTTTTTTGAGGACGAGGAATATCTTTTGTCTATCTTTAGAAATTCAGAAAGACCTGAATTACAATTCAGCTTTGGACACTTACAGCCTATGTGAACCTGAACAAATCATTTAACCCCTGTTTTGCCTCAGTTTCCTCATCTGAAAAATGAGGGTAACATCCACAAATACCTCACAGGTTTGCTGTAAGGACCAATTGTAAAACACTTAGCCCAGGGAGTGGTACACAGTATTTGCCATACAAATGTTGGCTATCCCCAGTGCTTAGTACAGTGTCTGGCACATAATAGATGCTTAATCAAAGCTTTTTGTCTGACTGTGATTATAGAGCCTTTGCTTAGAGATTTCTCCTGAGAGGAGACCTGAGGCCATTCATTCTGCTCATACATAATTCTCATAAAATTTGATAAAATTTTCCTAGTATCAAACTTAAGACTGTTTCCTTGGAACTCCTATATTTATTGATTGTTTTTAGTTCTGCCCTTTGTGTCCAAATACAAAAGATTGAATCCATCTTTCATAGGAGAGCCCTTCAAATAATTGACAGCTATCATACCATTCCTCTCCCTGCCAATTTCAAAGTCTCCTTTTTTTCCAAGCAAAATGTCCCCAGTTCTTACAGCAAGTCACATGGCATAGAGTCAAGTCCCTTTATCATTCTAGTTGACTTACTTTGGATATCTTTGTCCTTATCAATGCCTTCTCTTGACTGTGAATTCCAGACTTGAAAATAATAAATGCTCTATAGTACTCCAGATGTGATCCCACCAGAGCAGAGTACATTGGGACTATCATTTATTACTACTATCATTGACTAGTATTAATGGACTGAGTTCACAATCATAATCCAAGTGTTTGTCAATGAATGTTAAAACTGCTTTAAGAGAACAGTTTAGAGATGGAATCACCTTCACATTGTACTTCAAAAGCTTGCTAATGCATATTACTGGAGCCAAGTAAAAAGAATGCAGCAAAAGATGATGTCCTTTTTATTATCCAATAACAAAGTAGAACTTATCAGTGTCTTCAGTAGTTTCAATAAAATCATAGAATATTTGGCCTTTAACATCTCACATTTAATTATCCAACTTAATTTAGAAATGTTCAGTTTGATCCATTTGATGATTAGAGAAGTTTTCTGAAATGTGGGAACAGAAGTTATTATGCCAGGAACCTATTCTGAAGGCCTTCAATTTAGGATTGTATTATGGCTACCAGAAGCACTGCATTTCATCATTATTGAAATAGATAAAAGTTTTAAAGTAATAAAATTATATAAAATAAATGAAATAAAACACATTTAAATACACCAGATATCATTTCCAAGTCACACAAAACTTAGTAGTCACTCACATATTGAGAGGTAGTATTTTGTTTTTATTTTATTTTTCTTCTCAAGGAAGGTGAACTTTCTTTTTTTTAGATAATTATAGGAAGAGTGTCTAAAGTAGTATCAATGGCTCTCATATGTAATCTGAGAAGTTAAATGTTAAACATGTACAATTCTTCTATACATATTTCCACAATTATCATGATGCACAAAAAAAATCAGATCAAAAAGGAAAAAAAAATGAGAAAGAAAACAAAAAAACAGGGAAAACAACAACAAAAAAGTGAAAATGTTGTGTTGTGATCCACACTCGAACACCATAATCATTTTTCTGGATGCAGATGGCTCTATTCATCACAGTCTAGGAATTGGCCTAAATCTCATCACAATTGAAAAAAGCCATATCCATTAGAATTTATCATTGCATAATTTTGTTGTTGCTGTGTTCAATGTTCTCTTGATTCTACACATTTCATTTAGCATAAAAGTTCATGTACGTCTCTCTAGAACTTTCTGAAATCATCCTGCTGTTCATTTCTTATAGAACAATAATGTTGCATAACATCCATATAACTTAGTTTATTTAGCCATTCTTCAATTGATGAGTTGGGCATCCACT
Source organism: Antechinus flavipes (assembly GCF_016432865.1). Classification (NCBI taxonomy): domain Eukaryota; kingdom Metazoa; phylum Chordata; class Mammalia; order Dasyuromorphia; family Dasyuridae; genus Antechinus; species Antechinus flavipes. Next base: position 171,098,825 of record NC_067399.1, on the reverse strand, counting down.
CAGTTTTCAATTCCTTATCACTACAAAAAGGGCTGCTACAAGCATTTTTGCAAATTTGAGTTCTTTTCCCTATTTTATGATCTCTTTGGGAGATAAGCTCAGTAGAGACACTGCTGGATCAAAGGGTATGCACAGTTTGATAGTCTTTTGGGCATAGTCCCAGGTTGTTCTCCAAAATAGTTGGATCAGATCACAACTCCACCAAAAATGTATTAGTGTCCCAGTTTTCACAACATCCCCTCTAACATTTATCATTATTTTTTCTTGTCATTTTAGTCAATCTAAAAAGTATGTAGTAGTACCTCAACATTGTGTTAATTTGCATTTCTCTAATCAATAGTGATTAAAAACTTTTTTCATATGACTAGAAATGGTTTTAATTTCTTTACCTGAAAATTGTCTGTTCATATCTTTTGACCCCTTATCAGTTGGGGAATGAGTGGTATTCTTACAAATTTGAGTCAATTCTCTACATATTTTAGAAATGATAAAGGTTTGTGTGATGAATAGATAAATGATAAAAATTTATCAGAACTTTTGGTTGTAAATTTTTTTTTCAGTTTTCTACTTCCCTTCTAATCTTGTCTGCATTGGTTTTGTTTGTACAAAAACTTTTTAATTTAATAAAATCAAAATCTCTACAGATCTGAGAGGCAGACGATCCTTTGTTTTTCTAATGTACTTATAGTATCACTCTTTATGCCTAAATCATAAACTCATTTTGACGTTATCTATATATAGGATGTTAATTATTGGTCAATACCTAGTTTCTGCCATACTATTTTCCAATTTTCCCAGCAATTGTTGTCAAATAGTGAGTTCTTATCCCAGAAGCTGGGGTCTTTGGGTTTACCAAATATTAGATTACTGTAGTCATTAACTATTGTGTCTTGTGAACCTAACTTATTCTACTGATACACTACTCTATTTTTCAGCCAGTACCAAATGGTTTAATGACTGCTGCTTTATAATACAGTTTTAGATCTGGTACATAGGCTATCTTCATTTGCATTTCTTTTATTTATTCCCTTGAAATTCTTGACATTTTGTTCTTCCTGATGAACTTTATTATTATTTTTTCTAGCTCTGTAAAATAATTTCTTGGCAATTTGATTTGTATGGCACTGAATAAGTACATTAATTAGGTAAATTGTCATTTTTAATATATTACCTTGGCCTACACATAAGCACTTGATATTCTTCCAATTTTTAAAATCTGACTATTTTTGTGGAAAGTGTTTTGTTATTATGTTCATATAGTACCTGACTTTCTCTTGGCAGGTAGATCCCAAATATATTATATTATCTCCAATTATTTTAAAAAGAATTTCTATTTGTATCTCTTACTGATGAACTTTGTTGATAACATATAGAAATGCTGATGATTTATTTATGTGTATTTATTTTTTAACCTGCAACTTTGCTAAAGTTGTTAATTGTTTCTAGTACCTTTTTGTTGATTTTGATTCTCTAGGATTCTCTAAGTATGCAATCATATCATCTGTGAAGAGTGATATTTTGATTTCCTCATTAACTACTCTAATTTCTTTAATTTTTTTCTTCTCTTTTCTTCTCTAAAGCTAATATTTCTAATATAGTATTGAATAGTAATGGTGATAGTGGGCAACTTTGTTTCACCCCTGATCTTATTGGTAATGTTCTAGTTTATTCCTATTACATATGATGCTTGTTGATGGTTTTAAGTAATTGTTACTGATCATTTTAAGGAAAACTCCATTCATCTCTTTGCTCTCTAGTATTTTTAATCTTTAAAAAAAACAAAGTTTTTTCTTTCCTTTTTTACTTTTTTTATGCTTCTATTGAGTTTTTAATTTGAAAATGAAATTTTTGGTTCAGTTCTGGTCTTTTCATGAAAAATAAATTAAAATCCTCTATTTCATTGAATATCCATCTTTTCCCCTGAAAGTAATGTTTAGTTTTGCTATATAGTTGATTCTTGGCTGCAATCCAAGCTCCTTTGACTTCCTGAATATCGTGTTCCAGGCCTTTCAATCCTTTAAATGAGAGCTACTAGATCCTGAGTCATCCTAATTGTGGCTCCTTGACATTTGAATTGTTTCTTTCTGTTTGCTTGCAGTATTTTCTCCTTTATCTGATAATTCAGAAATTTTTCTATAATATTGGTTAGAGTTTTTATTTTGGCATCTCTTTCAGAAGGTTATCAGTGGATTCTTTCAATGAATATTTTATCCTCTGGTTCTAGGACATCAGGGTAATTTCCTTGATGATTACTTGAAAGATGTCATCTAGGATCTTTTTTTCATTATGGTTTTCAGGCAGTCTAAAAATTCTTAAATTGTCTCTCCTGGATCAGTTGTTTTTCCAATGAGGTATTTTACATTTTTTGACTGATTCTTGATCCTTGAATCATTCGCTTCCATTTGTTCAACTCTATTTTTTAGTGAATTGTTTTCTTCAGTTAAAATTTTTGCTTCCTTTTACATTTTGCCAATTGAAATTTTAAATGAGTTGTTTTGTTTATTTGATTTATTTTCATTTTACCATTTCTATTTTTAGAGAGTTGTTCTCTGTTTTCCTTTCACCAATTGTGGTGATCTTCTTCCCAAATGCAGCCAGGTGATAAAAGTTCGGATCTTTTATTATCTCCAATATAGCCCGGTTAGTTTAGAGGCCTATCTCTCTGCTTGGTTCCAAGAGCTCTTGCCGCTTTGTCCTTTGCTTCTGCCTCTGCTTTCTTCAGCCTCCAGAGCCAGCACCACTCTTCATGTCATTCCGGTGAAATCTCTCAAAGTGCTCTCTGTCTGCACCAGAGTGCTCCTCTCCAGTCCAGCTGAACTCTCTTCTGCGACCAGCCAGCCAAGTGGAAAATATATTCTCTCTTGCCTTGCCTCGGAGAGAGGGCTTCTGGCGTAATTCCACTGAAATCTCACCGAGAGCCTCTGTCTGTTTCTTTTATACAAGAGGGATGAATTGTGGGATACGAGAGAGAGGGATTATGGGTTTTCTCCCATAGTGCTCTCTGGCCCAAAGAAGTTTAAGGGAAGTGTGAATTCACAAAGGTACAAAGTTTACTTTGTGAAGCTGGCATACTTGTGAACTCCAATGAGTAAAGGTATAAACACAAGCATTGTACTAATTAGTTCTACTTAGTACCTTGTTTCAGGTTCTGCCCAAAACATCTTCTTGTAAGATTAGATCAACTCTAATTAGTTAGCAGTTTGTAAGGATTCCAACAACCAATCCTGTTTTTAAAAGAATTGTTTTCTTTTTCCATTTTACGAAATCTATTTTTAAGAACTAATTGATTTTCTTCAGACAATTTCTGTGTTTCCTTTTCCAAAGCTTTCATTTCCTTTCCCCATTTTTCTTTCAACTCTCTTTTGAGATACTTTTTGAATTCTTCCAAGAGAGTCTTCTGAGTTGGAGAAGAGCTTATATTACCCTTTGAGGCTTCATCTGGAGACATTTTATCTTTAGTGTCTTCAGAGTTTGAGGTCTGTGCTTCTGTCTCCATAAAACCTATCTATGGTCAGAGCTCATTTTGCTTTTTTGTTCATTTTTAAAGATTAAGGTCTTCCTGAGATGAATAGAGTGGCAAAGTCCTGCTTGTTGTGCTGGGGCTCACTATTTGCCTTCTACAGTTGTTTTGGAGGTCTTACAGCTATTCTGCTGATCCACTGGCTTCTGAACCAGGACAGAGTAACCAACAATGCTGTATTTTGACTAAGAACTTCCCAGTAGATTCCCCCAGTGTGGGGTGGCCTCTTTTCCCTGGTTATCCCTATGTAGTATCTGCTCTGGGCTGCTTCCCCCTACCCTGATTGAGACAGACCTTTCCTGAAGTTCTTCCAAAATATCTTCTTCTAGAAATGTGTTACACTCCAGGCATTTGTGTGTTCTGTCACTCCAAAACCTGTTCAGAGGCTGGATCTGGTGTTGGTTCTGAAAGAAGCCATGAAGAGCTCAAAGACCTGTCTACTCTCTGCCATCTTGGCTCCATAACTACCACAAATTCTGAATGTCAGCCATCTTCTCTTATAACTAAGAACCTAGATAATGAAATTTTGACTCTAATTTCAAACTAAATCTAGATGAAAAGAGGAAAACTCAACCATCTGTGAATGTTTATATATAAATCATATAGAACAAACACTAGGATAATTAGAAGAATTTTTCAAATTATTAACTTGGCCCCATGTAGTTTTATGTGAAAATCTGCCTAGGCAAGAAAAAAAAGATACCTAGGGATTGATAGCTACTGACCTGTCATTACACTTCTGAATTCACTTTTCTTTATGCTTTTGGTAATGTCATCAAACATTGTAACTGTGTAATAAGAATATCCTCAAACAAGATGTGAAAAAAATTGGAAAAAGGCCCATATTCAATTCAAATATATTAATTTGATTCTAATAAGGAATGAGTGTCAGTTAAGTTTTACTTTTAATTTTAGGTTTTAATTGTAACTAATGTTTATTTTTATGATTATAAGAACTTAATACAGATTTTTAGTTCATATTATATTTATATTTTTCTTAAGAAAAGTAAGATAATTCATGAAGAATAATAATTTTTTCTTCAACAGGAATCCTTTGTATTTGAACCTAACTGCCTCTTCAAAGTGGATGAATTTGGCTTCTTTTTGACCTGGAAAAGTGAAGGAAAGGTACAGTAAAATAGCAATAAATTGTCTTTAGTTTATATAACAACTAGGTTTTTTAATCCTTTCACTTAGAAAATATTCAAGTCAGTGATTAGCTGATATATGCCAAGCAGGATGTTAAGAGCTATGAGATATAAAAATAAGCAAAAAGATGGTACCTGTTTCAAGGAGAATATATTTGAAGGAGGGAAGACAACACATAAAAGATAATTGAAGAATGGGAGAAGGAAGAAGATAAGACTATGCCTATATAAAAGTTATGGGAACTTAACTTCCCTTAACCTGAATTTCAAATTTTAGAATACATAAAATTCTTTATACTTTGATACTCATATGTCCCTTTGAAATGAAAAGTTGTATTTCTTGATTATTTAAGGTGTATGAAAGATATAATCCTCATTTATTTTTTTGAAAATTACCTTTTCCCCTCACATTAGTTCAATACCATCATAAATACCATTATTATTGGTAACCATTTGTTGAATATCTAAGATGTTAAGTGCTGTTTAGTAAAAACACACATTACTATAATTCAAGCAATAATAAATTGCAACTCTCTTTGCTTTCAGGAAGGACAGGTATTAGAGTGCTCCCTCATCAACAGCATTCGTTTTGGATCTGTACCAAAGGTACTCTGTAATTGATTTCTTTTGTTGTTCTTTTTTATAAAAAGTGCTTAATTTGAAAAGTTACCATGGAATGCATCAGCCATTTACTGTGGGGAAAAATAGCACATTTTGGAAATTAGATAAGCTTTAAGATTTTGGTTCATTTTAAATTTGTTATTTATAAATGTATCAGAAATCTGTTTGCCTATTAAAAAGAGGACTCCTGGGAGATTTCAGGAGCTATCTCACTGTTCAAAAAAGATTTTTCTGGTAATTTTCTATTGAGCATCCAGGATACATTTTCTTTAACTGCAAAATGAATTTGACAACCAGTGTACCACATACCCTATTTTTTTTTGATTTGGCAATGAATACTTCACTACTGGGCTTCATTCAGTTGACATGAAAATTGAAATGGCTTGTATAATTCCATGTCTGTGCACCTGCACACTAAAAGATGTCATCTCATTTTAAAGGCTGAAATATGTTGCTTTCCTCTTAAAGGAAAAATGACAGAGATCACAAACTTACCTTCCAAAGATGAATATGTTTGAATAAAAGTTGTTTTCATCAGTATTTAGATCTCAGAAGAATTTTTTTTTCTTTTAGAGAATATTTCAGTTTTTACACAAAGCACATGGTATTTTATACCTTCTCCATTTCTGACATGGTTTGGTAGATATTTCTCATAATATCAATCTGAACTCTGCAAATATGCTAACTTTTAAATATGTTCAGGAGACCTATTGTATTTTTGTAAAATGTGTCATACCCTCACTTTTCTAGTTTTCTAAAACTTTTTGAGTTTTCTCCAGCAACAATATATCTTTCTATTTCTATTTTTCATATTTCTTTCTTATTTCATATTTCTAATTTAAAAATAACAAAACTTTTAAAGATATAGAAAAACTTATTCTATTTCTTGGGCTACATGACAAATGTAATCTCTCTTGATTTAACAGTGACAATCAGTTGTGGTAAATTGACATGAATCCTCTAGAATCATTTAGGGACACTGTTGAAAAATTTCATAGAAGCCTTTTCTTAACATATTATCATAAGTAAATTTCATTCAAATGTCTAAACTCTTCACCTGTGTTAGCATTAGAACCAAAAATGACTACATGAAGGAAAGAGATTCTGTCTATAATTGGGAAGTTTTGGGCCCCTACTTTTCAAATAATAACAATATTGTCATATAATGATGAATACTTGTATCTGAGTTGGGTGTCAGTAGAGTTTTTGGTTATTGAAATGTAAGAAAAACATATTTTCAAGAAGCATCTCAGAGAGTGATTGGTTTTCCTATATTGGAGATCTTCAAGTTAAGTCTAAATGACATTTACTACATTGTATGTACATTATTATTCAAAGCTGTTGGGTATAATTAAATTATTCCCTAAGTACTGTGCCATCTAATTAGCTTTCTTTATGAAACAGGATCCCAAAATCCTAGCAGCTCTTGAGGCTTTTGGAAAATCAGAGAGTGATTTGGAGGGAAGGATAGTCTGTGTCTGCAGTGGCACTGACCTGGTGAATATCAGCTTCACTTATATGGTGGCAGAAAATCCAGAAATTGCCAAGGTATGCTACCTTTAAATAATCAATTAAATTAAATAATTAAAAAATTAAAAATATGTTTGTATGTATATGTGCTTGTGGATTATTTTTTTCTTTGCTGGCATATTTATATAACAGGTCAGTACGAAGAAATATTATTTTATATTTATTGCTCATACATCTAGGGAAAATTTCACTTAACTTCTTTGGGTCTCTCCTCATCTGTAAAATGTGACATTTATTTCTAAAGTCTCTTCCAGCTTTAAATCTTATGACTTTATGCCCATTGAATGTGTGTGTACTACAGGGCTGTTTGGCAGTCTCCTGTACCTTTTCTTCTCCCTCTATACTATTTTACTTGGTGAGTTCATGGTTTCAGTTATCAACTTCATGTTGATTATTCATAAGTCTAACTTGCTCAGCCCTGACTTCTTTCCTAATATTGAAGTTCAGGTCTCTAATTGCTTATAAAACATCTCAAAATGAACATCCCATAGATATCTTAAATGCAACATGTCCAAAACTGAACTCCTTATATTTTTTTCCCCAAATTCTCCCCATTTCTGAGCTGCTTGATTACTGTGGATGCCAACATTCTCCCAGTTTCCCAGACTAGCAACCTAGGTGTTATTCTTAATTCTTCACTCTCATCTGTCCATATCTAGTCTATTGCCAAGTCCTCTAGAATTTGCCTTCATAACATCCCTCATTTACATGATCTTTTCTCTTCTGGAACTGCCTCCAGCCTGATATAAGTCCTCATCACCTCATTTCTGAACTATTTCAATAGCCTCTTGGTTGCTTTCTATGCTTTGTGTCTCTTCCCTCTCCAATATATCTTCAACTTATGCTACTAAAACACAAGGCTTATCATGTTTCTTCCTATTCTCTATATTACAGTGGCTCCCTATTATCTCTAGAATCAAATATAAAATCTACTTTTGGCTTTTAAAGACTTTTTCAACCTGGCTCCCTCCTACTTTTATAGTATTTTTATATCTGACTCTCCACATATTCTGTGACTGAGTAACACTCCCTCTGTTATGTTCCTCTAAGAAGACACTCCGTCTCCAGACTCCAGGTCTTTTTACTGTTTCCCAAGCCTGATATTCATCTCCTGGCTCCTCAGGTTTCCCTGAATTCCATCTAATATCCCAACTTTACATGAAAAATTTCCCCAAACCTCTCTTACTTCTCAAGCCTTTTCTTTGTTGATTATCTCCAAATTATCCTCTATGTAACTTGTTTCTACATCACTGTTTGCTTGTTGTTGCCACTATTAGGCTGACCAGAATCTCTGAGTCTAGGGACTGTTTTTGCCTTACTTGCCTTAGCAGTGTCTTGCATATAATAGGAGCTGAATACTTGCATCTGATTGACTGACTGAATCACAGACTCTTAGATTTGGAAAGATCCTCAGAAACTATTTCATCCCTAGTTCAACACCACAGAGAAGGCATTATCCATTATCTCCTTGGTAACTTGCAAAGAGCAGAGCCTCCTCTTCCTTGCAGCATTTCGTCCCACTTTTGTGTAACTGTTTTCTTCTTTGCAACTTCTACACATTGTTTAATTATCTCCACTGGAGCCTTCTTCCATTTGGATGTCTTTCAAATACATGAAGAATAACTATCAGATCTCTACTGAATCTGTTCTAGTATCTTTACATTAAACATCCCAATTTCTCCACCAATCCTCATGTGCCATGATCTTGAGTATTTTACCTAAGCTGGTCTCCCTCTTCTGGATGATCTTAATTGCATTTGGTTATTCTTTTCTTTTACTTAGAGGATTTTGTCCTTGTGTGTAGCATGAAATTGAAATTTCCCTCTCTTCTCTGTTTAGGTCCATTGAAATCATGTTTAGACTCCCATTGTCAAAGAAGAAAGTACTTGTAAAAAGCACTTATCATAATGCTTCACACATATTAGGTGCTTTATAAATACTTGTTCCCTTCTCTTCTTTCAAAGATCCAGGAGCCTGATATTTAGTGACCTTTTTTCTTCTGGGATTGTATGTAAGGAGAATGAAGAGCAAGCTACAAAAACACTAAATCTAGAGGAGAGCTCAGAAATTTATACTTTATTTTGTAGAAATTTAGTACATTTAGTACATTTCCTCTTTTCCAAATGAACAAACTTAGATCCATAGTGATAGTCATGTTGTTGTTGTTGTCTGTCCTTCATTTTTAAAAAGGGCCAAAGTGTCAAGAAAGTGATTTCATGACTGGCAGGTAAATTGAATTTTAGTGAAGATGGCTTGTGCAAAGTCACCAGCCTCACTTTAACCTCTGGAGCCATCTAGGTTGTTCAGGACAACTAGAAATGGCCCTGGATGCAATAAAAAAGAAAATAGAATTTAGAACTTCCCGTAGTAACTGATATTCAGAGACTAGGCATTTTTTTTGTTCACATAGCAGGGGTCCTCAAACTACAGCCTGTGGCCAAATGCAGCAGCTGAGGACGATTATCCCTCTCACCCAGGGCTATGAAGTTTCTTTATTTAAAGGCCCACAAAACAAAGTTTTTGTTTTTACTATAATCCGGCCCTCCAACTGTCTGAGGGACAATGAACTGGCCCCCTATTTAAAAAGTTTGAGGACCCCTGGGTAGCCTCTCAGCTAATGATAATATAATATATTGCAAATGAGCCTAGTTGAGTATTCTTTCCACCATATCATGATCCTTGTGGATCATCGCCTTTGTGGGCAATAGTAAGACAATGGAGCTTCTTTTTTAAAAGTGTATTCATTTTCCACATCTATTTTTCATGTAAAATACTTTTAATAAGACACATTTTGCTGCAATATTGTGTTATTGATTTACTCTGCTTAGAACATTGTGCATACTTTGAATGATTGCTTAACCCTGTTGATCTAGACAAGCAAGGAGGATGAAGCTTTTTTTCTTTATACAATTAAGTTGTGCGTGTTTCTAAAGAAGATGCATTATTCCTTCTTTCTGCAGTTTTGTTGTAAATATCTTCCCACTCTGTAGTTGCCACAGCAACATTTATATTGTGAAATTGCACATTGACCACTTCTAGAATATTACATATATTTTTGAGATACAAATGACTATTTATTTCAATCTTAGAAAAATTAGCCTTTGTATAAGTTTACAATCTTTCTTGCTGTCCCTGCTAAAATTTCATCTTGTATGACAAATCTTTCCCAATCAGTTTTAATTCTAGTGCTTCCATCTTTTGGTTATATCCAATTTATCTTACATATAGCTTATTTGTACATTTTTGTTTATATGTTATCTTTCCCATATGATTGTGAGTTACTTAAAAGGAAGGATTTTTGTCTTTTGTCATTCTTTGTTTCCTCAGGACTTAATTCAGTACCTGGTACATAGTAAGGATTTATTAAATGCTTATGGACTGAGTGACTAAAGCAATGATAAAGTGAACATTTCAAAGAAATAGGGATAAAAGAGTCATCACAAATCATCAGCTTCAGGGGTTCTTTACCTGAGCTTATGGACTGTATTTTAACTGTATTCCAATATATTTATTTTTTCTTTGTAATCTTCTTTGCATTTTATTTAATGCATTTAAAGGTATTATTCTGAGAAGGGGGTTGTAGGCATCTCCAGTCATAAACAATATTAGAACCCCAAGATCTGTTGTATCCTCATTATTTTACAGGTGAGAAAACTGAATTTCATGAAGTCAAGGGACATTTGGGCATTAGAACCGAGTAATCCATGATGCTACACACACTGAATAAATACAGCCCTGAAAGTAAAAATCATTACTTTTTAATACAATTTCTACTCTCCTGGGATCTAATTTCTAGCAGTCCTCAAGTATTTTTAGACTTGGATACAATAAATGGCTAAATTCTGCTGTAGCCTCTTATGTTGATAAGAAATTGATAAAAAGAGAAATTGGTATGAGTTGAAGTAGTAAGAAAAGATGTCCTGGTAGAGGTTGAGGAAAGTACTTCAAGTACAAGAACCAGTATGAGTAAAGTTTTTTGAATGGGGTGATAAAAAGGCAGCCAAGCAAAAATAAGCAATGTGAATGAGATGTACAGTAACAAATTTAGTCTGGGTTTCTCATAATATGAATGAATTTTAAATCCTAAAATGAAAGCTAATGTTAAACTCCCTTTATCCTAATATCCAGCAGGAAACTGATGCATCTAACTTTGTGTCTAATACAAGGCATGGCCCATAGGAGGTGCTTAATGATCAGCCAACATAAGCTTACCCTGCAAAGAACAAGATGGAGTCACTCCACTGCTTCTGGATGCAGTAGATCATGGTGAATTCTAAGAGAAGTAGCATGGGCCCCAACTCTGTATCCTCACTAAATGAAATGTCCTTGTCTCAATTTTCTCTTCTGTAAAATGGAGATAATAATAGTATCTACCTCCTAGGACTGTCATAAGGATCAAATAAGATAACATTGGTAAAGCACTCAGCACAATTCTTGGCAATCCTATATGTTATTTATCATCATCATCATCATTATTTGTCTACTATATCTTGCCATCTCTGAGCCATAATTTATATTATTGCTTGGCCTAAAAGAACCTCCTTTTTGCCTATTGAATTTTTAATTCTCATCCATTAATATCCAATTAACAATGTGAGGAAAAATTCCTAATAAAAAACTCTTCAGGAATGGAGTGAACTACTTTAGGAAATAATTGTTGAAGGCTCCACTTGAGCTCTTTAAACCAAAGCTTGGTGATTACTTGTCAGGAGTGTCATTCTTTTCCAGGAATGGTCAGACTTGAAACTCTGGTTCTATGGTTGATTGCATGTTGACTTCCTCCTTAGAATGTGAGCTTTTTGAGGGCAGCAACCATGTTGTTTTGCCTCTCTTTGTATCCTCAGCACTTAGCAGAGTACCTTGAACATAATAAGTGCTTCATATTGACTAATTGATTGGATATGAGGCCTTTATCAGAACCTTTAACTGTGAAAATGTTTTCCCAGTTTGTTGCTTCCCTTCTAATCTTGTTTGCATTAGTTTTATTTGTACAAAGGCTTTTTAATTTGATGTAATCGAAATTTTCTATTCTGTGATCAGTAATGGTCTCTAGTTCATCTTTGGTCACAAATTTCTTTCTCCTCCACAAGTCTGAGAGATAAACTATCCTATGTTCCTCTAATTTATTTATAATCTCGTTCTTTATGCCTAGGTCATGGACCCATTTTGATCTTATCTTGGTATGTGGTGTTAAGTGTGGGTCCTTGCCTAATTTCTGCCATACTAATTTCCAGTTATCCCAGCAGTTTTTATCAAATAATGAAATCTTATCCCAAAATTTAGAATCTTTGGGTTTGTCAAACACTAGATTGCTATAGTTGACTATTCTGTCTTGTGAACCTAACCTTTTCCACTGATCAACTAATCTATTTCTAAGCCAATACCAAATGGTTTTGGTGACTGCTGCTTTATAATATAATTTTAGATCAGGTACAGCTAGGCCACCTTCATTTGATTTTTTTTTTCATTAATTCCCTTGAGATTCTCGACTTTTTATTGTTCCATATGAATTTTGTTGTTATTTTTTCTAAATCATTAAAATATTTTCTTGGAAGTCTGATTGGTATAGCACTAAATAAATAGATTAGTTTAGGGAGTATTGTCATCTTTATTATATTCGCTCGGCCTATCCAAGAGCACTTAATATTTTTCCAATTATTTAAGTCTGACTTTATTTGTGTGAAAACTTTTTTGTAATTTTGCTCATATAATTCCTGACTTTCCTTTGGTAGGTAGATTCCCAAATATTTTATGCTATCAACAGTTATTTTGAATGGAATTTCTCTTTGTATCTCTTGCTCTTGGATTTTGTTGGTGGTGTATAAGAATGCTGAGGATTTATGGGGATTTATTTTGTATCCTGCTACTTTGCTAAAATTATGAATTATTTCTAATAGCTTTTTAGTAGAATCTCTGGGGTTTTCTAGGTATACCATCATATCATCTGCAAAGAGTGATAGTTTGGTTTCCTCATTGCCTACTCTAATTCCTTTAATCTCTTTCTCGACTCTTATTGCAGAGGCTAGTGTTTCTAATACAATATTGAATAATAATGGTGATAGTGGGCAGCCTTGTTTCACTCCAGATCTTACTGGGAAAGGTTCTAGTTTTTCCCCATTGCATATGATGCTTACTGAAGGTTTAAAATATATGCCCCTAACTATTTTAAGGAAAAGTCCTTTTATTCCTATGCTCTCAAGTGTTTTTATTAGGAATGGCTGTTGGATTTTATCAAATGCTTTTTCTGCATCTATTGAGATGATCATATGGTTTTTGTTTGGTTGGTTGTTGATATAGTCAATTATGTTAATAGTTTTCCTAATATTGAACCAGCCCTGCATTCCTGGTATAAATCCTACTTGGTCATAGTGTATTATCCTGGGGATGATTTTCTGTAATCTTTTTGCTAATATTTTATTTAAGATTTTAGCATCAATATTCATTAGGGAGATTGGTCTATAATTTTCTTTCTCTGTTTTCAGCCTACCTGGTTTAGGTATCAGTACCATATCTGTGTCATAAAAGGAGTTTGGTAGGACTCCTTCAATCCCTACTTCTTCAAATAGTTTATTTAGCATTGGAGTTAATTGATCTTTAAATGTTTGATAGAATTCAGATGTAAATCCATCTGGTCCTGGGGTTTTTTTCTTAGGGAGTTTATTGATAGTTTGTTCTATTTCTTTTTCTGAGATAGGAGTGTTTAGGATATTTACTTCTTCCTCTGTTAGTTTAGGCAAGCTATATTTTTGGAGGTATTCTTCTATTTCATTTAAGTTGTCGAATTTATTGGCATAAAGTTGGGCAAAGTAACTCCTAATTATTGCTCTAATTTCCTCTTCATTAGTGGTGAGTTCTCCCTTTTCATTTTTAAGACTAACAATTTGATTTTCCTCTTTCCTTTTTTTAATCAGATTTACTAAGGGTTTGTCTATTTTGTTGGTTTTTTCATAGAACCAACTCTTAGTTTTATTAATTAATTCAATAGTTTTTTTACTTTCAATTTTATTGATCTCTCCTTTTATTTTTTGAATTTCAAGTTTAGTGTTTGATTGGGGGTTTTTAATTTGTTCCTTTTCTAGCATTTTTAGTTGCAAGCCCAATTCATTGACCTTCTCTTTCTCTATTTTATACAAATAGGCCTCTAGAGATATGAGATTTCCCCTTATTACCACTTTGGCTGCATCCCATACATTTTGGTATGATGTCTCATTATTATCGTTTTCTTGGATGAAGTTATTAATTATGTCTATAATTTGCTGTTTCACCCAATCATTCTTTAGTATGAGATTATTTAGTTTCCAATTATTTTTTGGTCTACTTTCCTGCAGCTTTTTATTGAATGTAATTTTCAATGCATCATGGTCTGAAAAGGATGCATTCACTATTTCTGCCTTACTGCATTTGAGTTTGAGGTTTTTATGTCCTAATATATGGTCAATTTTTGTATAAGTTCCATGAACTGCTGAAAAGAAGGTGTACTCCTTTCTGTCCCCATTACATTTTCTCCAGAGATCTATCATATCTAATTTTTCTAGTATTCTATTTATCTCTTTGACTTCTTTCTTATATATTTTGTGGTTTGATTTATCTAATTCTGAGAGTGCAAGGTTGAGATCTCCCACTATTATAGTTTTACTGTCTATTTCTTCTTGCAGCTCTCTTAATTTCTCTTTTAAGAATTTAGATGCTACACTACTTGGTGCATATATGTTTAATATAGATACTGCTTCATTATTCATTCTACCCTTTAGCAAGATATAGTGCCCTTCCTTATCTCTTTTGATTAGATCAATTTTTGCTTTAGCTTGATCTGAGATCAGGATGGCTACCCCTGCTTTTTTGGCTTCACTTGAAGCACAGTAGGTTTTGCTCCAACCTTTTACCTTTAACCTGCATGTATCACCCCGCTTCAGGTGTGTTTCCTGTAAACAACATATTGTAGGATTCTGGCTTTTAATCCATTCTGCTAACCGCTTCCTCTTTATAGAGGAGTTTACCCCGTTCACATTTATGGTTAAAATGACCAATTCTGTATTACTTGCCATCTTGTTAACCCCGGTTTATGCTTTTCTCCCTTCTTACTCCCTTACCCCCCTTCCCAGTATTAAGCTTGTGAGCACCACTTGCTTCTCACAGCCTCCCTTTTTTAGTATCCCTCCCCCACCCTTAGAGTTCCTCCCCCTAACTTACCCCTTTCCCTCCCAGTTACCGTATTCCCTTCCACTTAGCTTATTCCTTCCCTTTTCACTTTTCCCTTCTCACTTTTCAATGAGGTGGGAGAAGTTTCACCATAGATTGAATATGTCTAAAATTTTTCTCTTAATGCCAATTCTGAAAGCAGTAAAATACTCACTATATTCATCCCTCTCCATTCTTTCTCTCAGATATAATAGGTTTTCTTTGCCTCTTCATGAAATGTAGTACCCCCACTTTCCCTTTTTTCTGGTACAATGTCCTTTCCACATCTAGTTTCTAGAACAAGGTATACATGTATTCTTTATACATCTTTATAGCCGAAATATAGTTCCCAAGATTAATCTTTACCTTTTTAGATTTCTCTTGAGTTCTGTGCTTGTAGATCAATTTTTTTGTTAAGTTCTGGCTTTTTCCTCAAAAATAGGTGAAATTCGCTTACTTCGTTGAATGTCCATCTTCTTCCCTGGAAAAAGATGCTCAATCTCACTGGATAAGTTATTTTTGGTTGCATACCAAGTTCCTTAGCCTTTCGGAATATCATATTCCAGGCCCTTCGATCCTTTAATGTAGATGCTGCCAGATCCTGGGTGATCCTTATTGTGGCTCCTTGATACTTGAATTGGGTTTTTCTAGCTGCTTGCAGTATTTTTTCCTTCGCCTGAGGGTTCTGGCATTTGGCCACTATATTCCTTGGTGTTTTGATTTTAGGATCCCTTTCAGTAGGGGATCGATGAATTCTTTCAATGTCTATTTTCCCCTCTGTTTCTATGACTTCTGGGCAGTTCTCTTTGATAATTTCCTGGAAAATAGTGTCAAGGCTCTTTTTTTCATCATACTTTTCTGGGAGTCCGATGATTCTCAGGTTGTCTCTCCTGGATCTGTTTTCCAGGTCTGTTGTCTTCCCCAGAAGGTATTTCACATTCTTTTCCATTGTTTGATTTTTTTGGATTTGCTTGACTGATTCTTCTTGTCTCCTTGAGTCATTCAATTCCAATTGTTCGACCCTGATTTTCAGTGAGGTATTTTCTTCACTCACTTTTTAA
Source organism: Antechinus flavipes (assembly GCF_016432865.1). Taxonomy (NCBI): domain Eukaryota; kingdom Metazoa; phylum Chordata; class Mammalia; order Dasyuromorphia; family Dasyuridae; genus Antechinus; species Antechinus flavipes. Next base: position 171,082,767 of record NC_067399.1, on the reverse strand, counting down.
AGATCTTTTTCTAATTGTCCCATTGAGTTCTTTTGTTCTGTGGAATTTTTTTCCATTTCACCAATTTTGTTTTCCAGTTCAGCAATCCTATTTTTCAAGGATTTGGTTTCTTTATCCACTCTCTCTTTAACTGACTTCTCCAGGCTCTTTTGCCAAGCCTCTCTCTCCTTTTGCCAAGTCTCCCTCTCCTTTTGCAAAGCCTCACTCTGCTTTTGCCAAGTCTCCCTCTCCTTTTGCAAAGCCTCCCTCTCCTTTTCCCATTTTTCTTCTAGCTCCCTTGTGAGAGCCTTTTTAATTTCCTCCATAAGATTCATCTGTGCTGAGGAACATATGATCTCCTCCTTTGGGGATTCACCTGGGGACTGTTTGTTTTTAGTCTCCTCAGGATTTGGAGTCTGCTCTTTATCTGTATAGAAGCTGTCAAGGGTTAAATTCTTTTTCAGTTTCTTGCTCATTCTGTCTAATAATCAAAGACAAACTATCAAAGAAACAGAAGAAAAAAAAAACCCTCGAATGGAGGCTGCTTTCTTTGGGGGAGGGGCAGGGTATTCGTGAGGCACAGGTCCTACTGTGCTATGGCGCCTGCGCGCTGAGATCTGAGCGCGCTGAGACACTGTGGGGGAGGGGTGGCCAGGTCCCGAGAGACTCCAGCTGTTTGGGGTTGTATTCTTCACCCTCGATGTTTTTAGCTTCTCTGCTGGGCTGCTGACTTGCTGCCGGAGCAAAGTATCTAATCCTGTAGCAAAGCACTCCCCTCAGAGACGGCTGCGATCACGCCCCACCCCCTCTCTGCTCTGCTCGGCTCTGAGCTGCTATCTGTGCTCTCGCTGCAGCTGCTGGCCGCAGACTGCTTCCGATTTAAATACCGTCCCCGCCTTCGCGCAAAAACAGACCTTTCTTGACGAGTCTCAAGGATGGTTTCTCTTGGTAAGTAATTGTATGTTTTTTTTCAGTCGAGCATTAATTCAGAGGCATGAAATGAAATGGATAGTGAGAGAAAAACACAGAGGTTACACAGCAGTGTGCTTCCTCTCCGCCATCTTGACCAGAAGTCCCATCTAGAGTCCTGTGCCCATAGCTTTTCAATGAGCTATGGAAAGCATTCAAAGTAAAAAAAGTCAGCATTTAATATGTATTATTCATATGCCCATTTCATTAGTTTAAAAAGCCACTCTGCTTTCTTGTTTTTGTTTTTCTTATTTCCAAATGCAACCAAGTCCATACAATCTTGATGTCTGGAAAATTAAGTAGGATTCAGATGTCTTTTTATTATGTTGCAGCAGCAGTTAACATCGAACTGAAACCACAGGTTCACTTTAGATAAAATTGAGTAGTCCTCTTTTGAAAAACAAAAAACCTTCAAGTGGAACTTTACAATTTTATATCGTTTCATCTTCCTTTATCCAGAAAAGTGCCATTACAAGACTCTAAAGTCAAATATTTGTATGGAATTAAATAATTTCCATCCTGCTTATTATACATTGTACAAATTGCAAATAACTATTGAGCTTTCTAAGTGGGGTTTTCCAATAAAATTATCCAGATAATTTATAAAAATACCATAGAAATGAAATTTTAATGGAATTTGTTTCTCTGAATATTTAAATTGGCATTGGAGGAATCTCATTTTAACAAAGTTGATGAAATATCAAAATTGAATTATCTTCCTAGATCACTGCCTTGTCCTGGAAGAGGGGCTTGAGTGGTTCAATGAAGCTATGGTATATACCATGCAGCTTCACTTAAGATGAACAGTCATAGTAGAGAATTCTAACAAGGATGATTCAGTGGAGAAGTAAATAATAAACTACTCCATTAATTTTGCCAAGAAAACCCCATGGACAAAACTAAAATGATAAAAGAAATGACAATGGAACATTAACTCCTCAAGTTGGAAGGTATCCACCATGTTACTGGGATAGAGTTCAAGACAAATAGCATTAATACTAATGAATTGGTTGGACCAAAGTCAAAAAGAAGTTCTTCTGTAGATATGTTCAGTGACAAAAGTCCAGTGTTGCAAAGATCAGAATTATATAGTGGCATGAAATGTAAATTCTATGAATCAAGTTAGGCTACATGTGGTCATACAGGAAATGGAAAGATCAAACGTGTACATCATCTTGGGTATCAGTAAACTTAAATTAATGGGAATTAAATTTAAGCAATCACTGCATATACTACTGTGGGCAGGAATTCCTTAGAAGAAATGGGAGTATCTCTTTAGTTAATAAGTGGCTGAGAAAATCAATACTGCAGTATAATCTTTCTTTCACAACATATCCAATATGGAAATACCTTAAACATGATTATACATACATAACATATCAGATTACTTACTGTCTTGGGGAGGAGGGAGTAAAAAATCTGGAATTTAAAATCTTACAAAAATTAATAGTGAAAACTATTTTAACACGTAATTGAAAAAAACAAAATCTTATTAAGCAAAATAAAGGAAAAAATCAAGATCTGGAGCTGAATGTTGGCTCAGATCATGAACTTCGTATTGCAAAATTCAGACTTTAAGAAAGTAAAGGAAACCATCAGACAATAAGAGTATGACATAAATAATATTCTTTATGAATATGAAGTGGAAGTAATGAATATAATTAAGAGATTAGATCTGCTAGATAGATGTTCCATGAACTGTGGACAGAGGTTCACTGAAGAGGCAGCAACAAAAAATATTCCAAAGAAACAGAAGAACAAGAAGGCAAAATGGATGCCTAGTAAGGTTTTCCAAGGAGCTGAGAAAGAAACAAAAAAAAAGCAAAAGGGAAAAGGGAAAGGGACTGCATTGAATTGGATGCAGAATTCCAAAAAATGATGAGAACTATGAATATGTCCTTATATGAGCAATGAAAATAAATAGAAGAAAACAGACATCTTAGAAAATGAAGTCTAGTGGGCTTTAGAAAGTATTACTAACAATAAGGATAGTGAAGGTGATAAAATTCCAGTTGAACTATTTAAATCCATAACAAATATTGCTGTTAAAGAACTGTACTCAATATGCCAGCAAATTTGGAAAATTCAATATGGCCATCAGATTGAAAAAAAAAATTAGTTTACATACCAAACATAAAGAAGGATAACACCAAGAAATGTTCAAATTACCAAACAGTTAAATTCATTTCACACAAAAGCAAGATTATACTTATGATTCTGCTAATTAGACTTCAGTAATAAGTGAACTGAGAATTATCAGAAAAGCAAGATGTTTTTTAAAAAAAATAGAGGAATTAGAGAGCAAATTGCCAACATTCACCATAATATGGAGAAATCAAGGGAGTTTCAAAAAAACATCTACTTCTGTTTGACTGTCTACACTAAAAAGTTTGTGTGGATCACTACAAAATGTAACAAGTGCACAAAGAGAAGGTAGTACTAACTCATCTTACTTGTCCCTGAGTAACCTGTATACAGGCCAAGAAGCAACAGTTAGAACCAAATATGGAATAACTTGATTGGTGTAAAATTGGGAAAGGAATATGACAAGACTATATGGATCACCTTAATAATTTAACTTATATGCAGAGTATATCATGTGAAATGCCAGTCTGGATGAATCAAAAGCTGGAGAAAAAGTTTCTGGGAAAAAGAGCAACAATCTCAGATATGCAGATGATACCACTGTGAAGGCAGAAAGTGAAGAGGATTAAGAAGCCTCTTGATGAAGGTGAAGGAAGAATATAAAAGCTAACTTGATGATTGACATAAAAAAAACACAAACCCAAAATTTTGGCAACTTTTTTATCCCATCACCTTGTGGAAAATAAAGGGAGAAGAAATGGAAGCAGTGTCAAATTTTATCAGTGTCAAATTCTTGGACTCAAAGAGCATTGCTGATGGTGACTACAATCCCAAAATTTAAAGATGCTTCTTGAAAGGCAAGTTATGAAAAATCCAGACAGCATACTAAAACACAAGAGATATCACCGTGCTGACAAAGGTTCATCTAGTCAAAGATGTGTGTTTTTTTCCAGTAGGACTATAAGAGTTGTGCTATAAGGATTATAAGGAAAGCTAAGTACCATAGAACTGATACTTTTGAATTGTAGTATTGAAAAAAAATGGAGAATCCCTTGAGCAACAAGGTGATCAAATAATAATGCAAGAAAATAATTCAGATTATTCACTGGAAAGTCAAATATCAAAGCTGAAGTTTAAGTACTTGGGTCAAATGAGAAGATGACACTCATTGGAAAAGATGTGAAGAAAGATTAAAGACAAAAGGTAAATGGGATAGCAGAAACTGAGATAGATAATTAGTGTCACAAAAACAACTTTAACTTGTTCAGACATCGGGAGATAATATTCATAGGGACATGAAATCCATGAAGTCATGAAGAATCAGACACAAATAAATAGCAACAACAGCCACAAAATTGAGTAACTGGATTTAAATTGCAGATGGATGAAAAGGGATTTCAACTTCATATTCTTTGCTTTGTTGTGATTTAGTGGTTGTTAAACTAACAAGAGACCTATATTCTTTCCATTGCTTTTACCCATCTTACTCTGGTAACTATTGTCCTCCCTCCCTCAGTATTTCCTCTCTTCTATCTTCTCTCATTTCAATACATTTAGAGGAATCCAAACAAGATTTTGTTAATTATAACAAAAGCCTCATGGAGAGAGACTTACAAATCAAATTGTTCCATTGTACTCTCTATTTAATAGAATTCTCTGAAATCAGACCTGCAAAATGGTGTTTCTTTGGGGTAATTTCTTATTGAGAATAATACTTTGATTAAGTAGAACTCCATCTTAAAAGAGCATTGGTTGAGTAAAATCTTAAATATTAGTTGCTGAAATGTGATATCTGGTATTTATATATAACTTTTCCAAAAATACTAAGGAGTTTTGAAATGTAGATATATGAAACTGTACTAAAGCTAAGTCTCTTTAATGTCAGTCACCTATTGCCAAGATAGCCTGAGATCTATCAAAAAGCAAATGTGTACATAGTATGAAGTTAGAATCCCAACATGACACTTGAGAAATTCTCTGAGATTGTTTCTTCATCTGTGAAATGTGTGTAATTATCTTGCACTATCTACCTTACAAGGTCCCTGTGCATATAGAATTATAAAGTATTGCATAAAATTGAATTATTTTTATTGTTGTGTTGATATATACATGAATTAAAAGACTTACTTCCCACTATAAATTAATTTATAATCTATTTGAAGAGATAGTATGAATTGATCAGTGAATGAGATGACTTTGATGAAAACAACACAAGTATTAATAAATAAATTCTTAAGTTCTGGGTACAAACCAACATGTAGTAGAGTCTTAGAGAAGGATAAGATCAATGTGGGTTGAGATTTTATGGTACACAATATGGAGGATATGGGTCCTCAACTTGATTTTAAAGAAAATGTAGCGTTTCTGTTATTAGAAATTAGCAGGGAGGACATTTCTGAATGTAAGAGTGAATAAAACATAATTAGGTATTGTAACAAGTGACTTGGGTACAGCAAAGAAACTTTACTGAAAAATAGAAAAAATATCATTAGCTAGATAAATTAGGAAATTTTCATTATCCTCAAATTCCAATTTGCTGATTATTTCAGCAATTTCATTGTTAAAACATACAGTTATCTATTTAAAGATGAATCCCATCAATCAATAGAAAAGAAGAAACCATCGAAGGTTTTCAAACAAGAGAATGATAGATATGAGAAAAGTATTGGGGAAAATTAAAAAGATATTGGTATATAAAATGAACTGAAAGGAAGATGAATTCCAAGAGACCTAACAAATAGAGTCTACTGTGTGTAAGACATCATATCAGGCAGTGAGATACAAACAACAACCACAACAAAAAATATATGTATGTGTGTGTATAAAAACACAGTCCCTGCTTCCAAAAAACTTAATGTATCATATTGTTATCATATTATAGCAATCTAGGTGAGAGTTATTAAGCATCTGACCCAGGCAAGTCACATGATTCCATATGTAGACTATCTCAACAATCTCTTTACATTGGCTTAGAAAACAGAAAGTTGTTTGTTTTTTTAAACAGTAACACTCATTTTAAAAAGTAATGGACACAGTTTTCCACCAAGTATAGAGTTGGACTGACTGCTAATTAATTAAAATATCTTTACTTTATCCTTCAAAACTATATATTCATATTTCTCTGAGCTTTTCAGGTAAAGAGATTTGCAGAATTGGTTTGTCTTTTTGTTTTCAATTATTTCTATATTAAATCTATAAAAATATAGCTTTGTTACAATGAAGAAATGAGTCAGTGAATGTATTGTCTGTATATTCATCAGCTTTTAATGCCCAGTCCTTTCAGTAGGCGATAATCCTCCTGCTAAATAACAATAATTAGACTCATTTGTTTTATCTTTAGGTTCAATTTGGAAACCATTCATTAAATTGCCTTGTTTTTCATGACCCTGAACCTAGACAAAACTGTGAAATTGATAAATCTACTTTTCCTAGCTTCCTAGTATCCATTAAAGGCTCTTTTATATTTGCTAAGCTTACTCCTCCTTGATGCCGTGCAGGTTCTTACCCCACTTATTCTATCTTTCTGTTAGCTCCCCAGAAGCCTTTATTCCAGTGTTTTGCCATACATCTTTATGTTACTATTTTATCCTCTCTTTTCTTCTCTCTTCATCAAAACTACTACCCCTTAGATTTCAGCTAATTTGTTGTTAGAAAATGAATTTAGTTAGGTTTGAATGATTGATAGATACTGAATATATTTGGCCATAGTTATTTGTATTTTTAACATCTTATTCATTCATTCAAGAATTATTTATCATAGAATTGCATAATCATAGAGTTAAAAAGACATTATGTAAGTCCTCCCAAAATCATATCAAATATTGAGGGTTTACCATATTCAAAGCACTATTAGCAGTATCTTGTGCTCAAGGAGGATAGGATATCCCATAGCATTTAAGTAATATAACAAGACTGTCTGTGATTAACTCTCCAAAGGATGAAGATAGATGATAACTTCTAAAAGAGTTAGGAAAAAAGGATATCAATGGGTATAACAGAAGCAGTCAAATAAACTAATGGATAGAGTAGTGGACTTAGAGTTAGGAAGGCCTGGGTTCAAATTCTGTCTTAGATGCTTACTTGCTAAATTCTCAGCTTTAGTTTCCTCATCTATAAAATAGGGATAATAATAAATAACACCTATATTACCTATATTATTGTGAGAGTCAAACATGGAAATAACATATTTCAAATGTTTTACAAACACTAAAATGTCATATTTTAGTATTATTTTAATAATGTTGAAATTAAAGGAAGGCCTTCTGGAAGATATGAGAATGAGTTAAAATATCAAAGATAAGTTTTGATTGACAGACTAAGAAGTTTAGAATTTAGCTAAGCTATTTCTACATGAGTTATGAAGGTGAGTACCACAAGCATCCTGGCAGAATGAGTGGATAAGAACAATTTGTTCCAGTGGCCTTGAAGATAGATGTGGAGTACTTAGAACGTGGTCAGATATCAAAGAAGCTGATATTTTCCATTGCATCCTGGGCCATTGTCAGGCATTCTGGCTTCTTTCTGCCCCTAGATTTCAATCACTCTGAGAGAGAGAGTGGGGTTGATGACTTTGCACAACTCTGCCTCACACACAAGTCAAGACATCACCCTATGATCGCATTGGTTCTCTTTGAAAACAAGGAATTTGCAACAATTACAATAACCACAGGGCTACTAGGAAGTTCTGGAAAGTTTTGAATGGGAGAAGGGAGTTGAATGTCACTGAAATTGCATTTTAGATATATCTATATACACAATATATTGCAGGGGACCAGTAAAGAAGTTGTTGAGATAATCTACATATGGAATGATGATGGCCCAAACATAAGACAGTGGCAATGGAAATAGAAAGGAGCAAATATGAATCCCATTTCAAGAGAGGAAAAGATTTGCTGTTGGTATAAAGGGATTTTACGTGTGTGTGTGTGTGTGTGTGTGTGTGTGTGTGTGTGTGTGTGATAAAATACAGGGAATATAAGAAAAAAGAGAGGGAATAAAGTATGTCCCCAGTATTTTCAGCTCCAGTGTTGAAGAGAATTAGTATTATATGTAAGAGAAATAAAACATTTGGAAAAGGAAAATGTTCTGTGCAAAAAAAAAATGGTATGAGGGTATTCCCAGTAATATGATTATAAGAATTGAAGAATTATAGATAGTGTATGCATGGAAGGTAATTTGAGAGCACTGATGATATAAAGATTTAGAAAGTGAATGAGTACCCAGAATCAGAGGCTTGCTACTTAATAGTACTTAACTAATAGAGCAAGGTTACATGATATTATACTCCCAAAGAGGTTGTATCTGATATAAACAATCAGTGCTATAGGAATTCAAATTCTAAAAATAATGTTGATTGTATATCACTCACATGTTTATAGTGCTTTAAAGTTCATAAAACACTTTCCTTGCAATAACTGTGATAAGTATTACAATTGTAATAATAATAGTAGTTACTATTATTCCCCATTTTCCAGATAAGGAGAAACTGAGAATCACGGAAATTAATTCATTTGTTCAAGGTCACATCACTAAGAAGTATCACATCATATATTTTGTCTGCATTTAAGGTCATCTTTTTCCATTATCATCTCCTGTCTTCTCATTTCATTGTGTGTACATTTTATTTGTTTTCTTCTTTTGAAAACTCAGAGTGAAAATAAATTTGTATGTACAGTTCTTCCTTTGAATTTACTGGATTCACTCTGAGGTAAATCTGGTTCTCAAATTCCTCTCTCAATAACCCTGAACTAGCCTTGAAGAACTTTTTTATAACTCTTTACAAGTTTCCTTCTGCATCAGGAAACTGATTTCATTCAGCATATATAAAGTGAGGAACATTCCCCACTCAGCTCACTTTGGCAATCATCAGCTTTGAACAGCTCTTGTATCTTCAGCAATTACTTTTGCAAAGTCATTGTAAACGTTTGAATAGGCAATATTTAAATCACTGACACTGTGACGGTAATAGCATCCATTCTCCTTTACGATTCCTTGACAAAGCTAACAGTGCTAATCCTGCAGGTGTAATACAAAGCCAATAGAGGTTGCCATGTCCTTGGCCACTTTTTCCTCCTTATGGTTTTAGAAAGAATATGCCTTGTTTCTTGGGCCACAGCGTAGCAATAAATTTGGTCTTGCTTCAGAAACCTCTCACCCTCCTGACAACTATCATTCAAAATACTGATGAGCATAATGGTAAATATGCTATTTTACTGATGAAATATCATTATTGTTCTTTTCCAAGAAATTTTTGTGTATTCTAGACCATGAAAAAAATCACTTAGCTATAATTATTTTTATTACAAAGATATTAGATAAGAGGAATGTGACACTGTAATAGTATAACAATGTGGCATTACAATAATATAGTTGCAATAAAACTATAACAAATAGTAAAGAATTTATTTTCTGGCCTCTAGAAATAAAATTTATATTTACTTTAAATTCCTACCCCATTTCAACATAGGTCTAGGGTCTACTATAAAGGTGAAGGCAAGTAAAATCCATTTGGAATTTTAATTATTACTTATGCAATCATTTGTCTCCGGGTTCATTTTGTATCATTCAGTATATGGTGCTAGAAAGAAGATTAGATGAAGAGTCAGAAAATGACTTTATTAGATTGTGTTATATAGAATCTTCAATGCTTTAAGCTATGCATGCCACAGGATGAACACAATAATCTTTGAGTTTCATTCATTCTAAAATGCTTTGATTCTAATAATGTCTTTTAAAAAGTTTTTAATTGAACTACATGGATGAAATGAAAAGATTCATGGTGGAATCTGTGACCTGAATCATTTTGCCCAAAGTGACAAGCATTATAATACAGCCATTTATTTAGTCAAGCTTCCTTTTTCTTAAAGTATTAGGGAATTATTACTTATTCTCATGGAGAGATCTTTTTTTAATACTTGAGTTTAGTTCCAAAACCCAGTTAACCTATGAGGCAGAGAAATTTCTTTAAAGGTTTTTAGAAAACCATTAAAGGATTTTTGAACAGAGAGTTAATATAAATCGTATCTGAAGAAACCTAAGACAGACTCATCTGGCAACAGTGGGAAGGATAGATGAGAAGGAAAAGAAAATTGACAAAGGAAAACTATTTAGGAATCTATAGAGATGAGGTCTTATCCAGGGATAATGGAATTTAGAAGAAATATTTTGAAATTGAATAGAAGGGAATAATTTACTGGGTAATACAATTTGGGAGAGAGGTAAAGAGATAGATCATAAATAGGAATTAGAAAAGGAGGGGGGAAGACGTGGCAAGTTATAGAAGTTGCTGAGAAGTGGCAAAAAAATCCTGCTTCTGATCATGTGAAAAGTTCATCCATCAGAACTCAGTGTCCCAGAAGTAAAGTCTGAGTTTCCAGCTGGGTTGGGGGGAATGAGGGAAGAATATGGAATGGGGGTGGGGAGAAGGAACAAAGGCATGATTGCCAGATTGAAGGCAGCATAGTATGAAGGTAGAATTGTACAGACATTGAGATTTCAAATGCAGAGGCGGAGCCAAGATGATAGAGTAAAGGCAGGTAGGTATTTGCCTGAGGCTCTCCCTAAGCTCCTCTAAATACCTTTAAATAATGTCTCCAAATAAATTTTAGAGTATCAGAACCCACAAAAATATGGCGTGAACTAGTCATAGACAACTTAGATCAGCAGGAAAGGTTTGTTGCACCAGGATGGGAGTACAGCGTAGTCCAACACAGCCCTAGCCCCGCAAGACTTGGGGCCTCTAAATCAGTGGTAACACTGACTGTTTCCAAAATTTTTAGGCTACAGACATGAAAGATGATTTATAGGGTCAGCAGGAAAGCTTCTTTGCACTAGAGTGAGAAGGAAACCCCAGCAAACAAGGAGCAGGTTTTGGGAGCTATTGAATCATCAGCAGATGTAGCAGTGGCAGTGGTAGTAGCATCTTTCAGCAGCCTCGGCCTGTAGACAATAAGGAGATTGAACAGCTCATCAGAAGGAGATTTTAGGAGTCTCTTTGCTAGCACTGAAGCAGGACTTTGTTGCTTTCCTCATGCTCAGATCCTGGATGTATTTAGAGCACTAAAACTTACATCCAGAGTGAATCAGGGACCCTCCTCCCAATTTCAGGGCAGAAAACTGTGCTTGTGGTCACTAATAGACCCGAACACAGGCCAGGAGGATAGGAAACACACTTCTCCTTGGATCATACCACCTTGGAAGAACTAAAAACTTATAGGAAACCTAGAAGAATCTCTAAAAACAATTGCACAAAACTGTTAAAGCTTGGGACATTGCACCCTCTACCTTGGAAATATAGCCTTACTTTAACAAAGAGTTAAAAGCAGAGTATAACAGGCTAAGAAAATGACCAGAGAAACCAAAAAATTTCTGACCACTGAAAGTTATTAAGGTGACAAGGAAGATCAAAACACATATTCAGAAGATAACAAAATCAAAGTACCTATATCCAAAACCTCCGAGAAAAATAAGAAATGATCTCAGGCCACGGAAGAGCTCAAAACAGATTTTGAAAATCAAGTAAGAGAGACTTCCGGCCAAGATGGCAGAGGGGAGGCACACAGCTATGTAAGCTCCACATTTTCTCTCAGAATCCATTTCATTACAAGCCTCTGAATTAATGCTTGACTGAAAAAAAACCTCACAAATAGTTACCAAGAGAAACCATCCTTGAGATTCGCCAGGAAAGGTCTATTTTTGCTTGAGGGCGGGGATGGTTTTAGATTGGGCGAAGGCTGAGGGTAGTGGCAATGAGAGCACAGGAGCAGACCGAAGAGGGGGTAGGGTGTGATCGCAGCAGTCTCTGCGGGGAGAGCTTTGCTACAGGATTGGATACTTTTCCCTGGCAGCAAGCCAGCAGCCCAGCAGAGAAGCTAAAAACACGGTGGGGGGGGGGGGAAGGGGGGAAGAATACAACCCCAAACAGCTGGAGTCTCTCGGGACCTGGCTACCCCTCCCCCACAGTGTCTCAGCACACTTTAGGAGTCTCAGAGTGCTAGTGCCTCACTGCTTCCCCCACAGTCTGTAGAGGAAGCTCAGTGACACCACCAAGCCCCTCCCCCCAAAAAAGCAGACTCCATTTAGGGTTTTTTTTTCTTTTTTTCTTTTTGCTAGTTTGTCTTTGATTCTTTTCTGACAAAATGAGCAAAAAATTGAAAAGGACCGTAACCCTTGACAGCTTCTATACGGATAGAGAGCAGACTCTAAACCCTGAGGAGACTAAAAACAGACTGTCTCCAGGTGAATCCCCAAAGGAGGAGATCATCTGTTCCTCAGCACAGATGAATCTCATGGAGGAAATTAAAAAGGGTCTCACAAGAGAGCTAGAAGAAAAATGGGAAAAGGAGAGGGAGGCTTGGCAAAAGAGCCTGGAGAAGTCATCCCACTCATTTAAAGAGAGACTGGATAAAGAAATAAAATCCTTGAAAAATAGGATTAGTGAACTGGAAACAGAAAACAGCTCTCTAAAAAACAAAATTGGTGAAATGGAAAAAAATTCCATAGAACAAAAGAACCCAATTGGACAATTAGAAAAAGATATAAAAAAAGTGAGTGAAGAAAATACTTCATTGAAAATCAGAATCGAACAAATGGAATTGAATGACTCGTGGAGACAAGAAGAATCAGTCAAGCAAAACCAAAAAAATCAAACAATGGAAAAGAATGTGAAATACCTTCTTGGGAAAACAACAGACCTGGAAAACAGATCCAGGAGAGACAATCTGAGAATCATTGGACTCCCAGAAAAGTATAATGAAAAAAAGAGCCTGGACACTATTTTCCAGGAAATTATCAAAGAGAACTGCCCAGAAGTCATAGAAACAAAGATTAAATAGACATTGAAAGAATTCATCGATCATCTACTGAAAGGGATCCTAAAATCAAAATACCAAAAAATATAGTGGCCAAATGCCAGACCCCTCAGACAAAGGAAAAAATACGCAAGCGGCTAGAAAAACCCAATTCAAGTATCGATATCAAGTAATGATATTTAATGATTTTAATGATATGGAACAATAAAGAGTCGAGAATCTCAAGGGAATTAATGAAAAAAATCAAATGAAGGTGGCCTAGCTGTACCTGATCTAAAATTATATTAAAGAAGCAGTCACCAAAACCATTTGGTATTGGCTAAGAAATAGATTAGTTGATCAGTGGAATAGGTTAGGTTCACAAGACAGAATAATCAACTATAGCAATCTAGTGTTTGACAAACCCAAAGATCCTAACTTTGGGGATAAGAATTCATTATTTGATAAAAACTGCTGGGATAACTAGAAATTAGTATGGCAGAAATTAGGCATAGACTCACACTTAACACTGTATACCAAGATAAGATCAAAATGGGTCCATGACCTAGGCATAAAGAACGAGATTATAAATAAATTAGAGGAACATAGGATAGTTTATCTCTCAGACTTGTGGAGGAGAAAGAAATTTGTGACCAAAGATGAAGTAGAGACCATTACTGATCACAAAATAGAAAATTTTGATTATATCAAATTAAAAAGCCTTTGTACAAACAAAACTAATGCAAACAAGATTAGAAGGGAAGCAACAAACTGGGAAAACATCTTCACAGTTAAAAGTTCTGATAAAGGCCTCATTTCCAAAATATATAGAAAATTGACTCTAATTTATAAGAAATCAATCCATTCTCCAATTGATAAATGGTCAAAGGATATGAACAATTTTCAGATGATGAAATTGAAACTATTACCTCTCATATGAAAGAGTGTTCCAAATCACTATTGATCAGAGAAATGCAAATTACGACAACTCTGAGATACCACTACACACCTATCAGATTGGCTAAGATGACAGGAAAAAATAATGATGAATGTTGGAGGGAATGTGGGAAAACCGGGACACTGATACATTGTTGGTGGAGTTGTGAACGAATCCAACCATTCTGGAGAGCAATCTGGAATTATGCCCAAAAAGTTATCAAACTGTGCATACCCTTTGATCCAGCAGTGTTACTTCTGGGCTTATATCCCAAAGAGATACTAAAGAAGGGAAAGGGACCTGTATGTGCCAAAATCTTTGTGGCAGCCCTGTTTGTATTGGGTAGAAACTGGAAATTGAATGGATGCCCATCAATTAGAGAATGGTTGGGTAAATTGTGGTATATGAATGTTATGAAATATTATTGTTCTGTAAGAAATGACCAGCAGGAGGAATACAGAGAGGCTTGGAAAGATTTACATGAACTGATGCTAAGTGAAATGAGCAGAACCAGGAGATCATTATACAATTCAACAATGATACTGTATGAGGATGGATTTTGATGGAAGTGTATTTCTTTGACAAAGAGACCTAACTGAGTTTCAATTGATAAATGATGGACAGAAGCAGCTACACCCAAAGAAAGAACACTGGGAAATGAATGTAAACTATTTACATTTTTGTTTTTCTTCCCCGGTTATTTTTACCTTCTGAATCCAATTCTCCCTGTGCAACAAGAGAACTGTTCAGTTCTACAAACATATATTGTATCTAGGATATACTGCAACATATTTAACATATATAGGACTGCTTGCTATCTAGGGGAAGGGATGGAGGGAGGGAGGGGAAAAAATGGAACAGAAGCGAGTGCAAGGGATAATGTTGTAAAAAAAATTACCCTTTCATGGGTTCTGTCAATAAAAAGTTATTATAAAAATTTTTAAAAAGGATTTTTTAAAAAAAGAAATAAAGGAAGGGAAGGGAGGATCTGAAAAAAAATGATATAGTACATTTAAAGAAGCTATAAGGTGAATGCACGCTCAGTAATGGTTAGAGAAATAAGGCAAGAGTAGTAGCTGAGCAATTTGCTGACTTGATAGTGACACTGAAGAAGGCTGTTCTATCTTCCCATGTACCAAGGAAGAATATAAAATTACTATAATATCTTTCCTAATTTTTATTCATAGTTAAAAAGATTGTTTTTCTTCAACTGGTTCTCAGGTACTATTTTTTCTGTACAATTTTGAGTGTGTTTCTTTGGATCTGTATCACTTTGTTACTATGTCCCTCTTAAAGAATTGTGCCTCAAGCCTTAAAAAAAAAGAAAGAAAGAAAGAAAATCAAGTAAGAGAGATAGAAGAAAAATGGGAAGAGAAATGAGAATGATGAAGAAGGAAATATAAAAATCCATATGAAAAGAAGATTGTCTTTAAAAAGCAAAATTGGCCAAATGGAAAAGGGAATACAAAAACTGACTGAGGAAAATAATTCCTTAAAAATTAAATTTGATTTTTTTAACAAATTAGCTTCCAACGTAAGCTAATGATTTTGTGAGAAATCAAGAAGGATTAGAGGACTTGCAAGAGGATAAAAGAGCTAGGATTTCAACCAAGAATCATCTTGACAAATCTGAGTATAATTCTTTAGGGGAAAAGGAGGATATTCATTGAAGTAGAGGATTTTCAAACATTCATACTGAAAAAAAATAGAGCTAAATAGAAAATTTGACTTTTAGATACAAGTCATAGGAGAAGCAAAAGAAGGTTATTAGGAAAGAGAAATTGCATAATATAACTAATAAAGTTAATGTTTACATTCCTATATGAGAGGATGATAATTGTAATTTATAAGAATTTCCTCATTATTGGGGCAATTAAAAGGAGTATATATAGACAGAATTAAATATGAAGAGATAATATCTAAAAAATAAAATTAAGAGTTGAGAGAGGAATGTACTGGGAGGAAAGGAAAGGGAGTAAAGAAATGGTATAAATTATTAGAGCTTTACTCTCATTAGAATTGGCTCAAAAAGGAAATAATGTACACACTCAATTAGGTATAAAAATCTATTTTTTTTCTCCTTTTGCAGAAAAGGAGAAGGGAAAAGGGATGTGAGAAAAGGGAATGTTGTTAGAAGGGAGGGCACATTAGGGGAAAGGATAGTCAGAAGCAAAACACTTTTGAGAGAACTATCTTGTTATGGACCAGAACTCTGTACTTGAAACAAGGATTCTTACAAGGTGCTAATTCATTGGAATTGATAATACAATGTTTATCTAGTTTAGCATGATGATTAATAGTTCTGGAGTAGTCTTAGTACATGTACTTAGTTCTTAATATAGTTCTACAAGATTGACACTATTGTACAAGATTCACACCTATGATAATATACTTAAATTAGAGCATATAAAGCTAGGACAAACTCAGCCAGGGACATTCCATCTTTGATCATGCTCCTGGTGGCTCTCCTCCTCCTTGGGGAGAGACTGGTTCAGACTCATGGAGACCCAGAGACAGATTCACTCCATCTCACACCACCATGATAGCTGGCCTCCTTCATTTCTCCACTAAGACCAAGACCCATCTGAAGGTCTCAGGAAAGCTAGCTGGGCCACAGGCAAGGAGACAGTAAAGAATTTAGACTTTAACACCTGGCTATTCTTGTGGTGATTACTGAACTGAACCAAAGGCTGGTCCAGAGACCTCCAGAAAACGAACTGGACCACTATACTGTATTTGGGAAAAAAAGAATACTGTTAAGGGAAAGAAAAAGGATTTCAACTGACACCCATTGACAAAAATTGAAAAGCCAAAGAGGGAGCAGACTCGGTGGGAAAAATAATTAGTTCTGTTTTTAATATGTTGAGTTTCAATTTTGATAGGACAAGCAGTGGAGATGTCTTGCAGGTAGATTAATGTGTGTATTTGAAAGAAACTCAATGGAAAGGTCAAGGCTCCATAAAAAGATTTGAGACTCATCTAAATAGAGATAATGGTTGAAACTGTGCAAGTTAATGAGATCTTCAAAAAATAGAGTATAGGGAAATAAAAGAAGGCTCAGAACAACCTTTATGAGAATATCAATTTGGATTAATTTGACACTTTATAACTTACAAAGCATTTTTCCTAATGTCTTATGAGGAAGATAGTATGCAATCCCAATTTATATGTCAGGAAACCAAAGCCCAGAAGTGAAGTAATATTAAAGGGCAAGAATGTATATTATATGAAATACACTGAAGTGAGTCATTGAGTCCCCAAGAGAAGAACGAAGAGAACATAGCTTTACAAGAAATAAGGCAAAATGATATCCAGAAGACCTTTGTTGTTAATATTGCCAAATGCTCTAAACGGGTCCAGGAGGATGAGGACTAAGATAAGGCTTCTGTAACTTTGGGAAATTCAGTATCATTTTTTAAGTTTTCAATTTCCTTGTCTGGGTAATCTCAATTTCTTTTCCATTTTAGAATCTCAGGGTAACATATTGTTTTGATTATCATAATGTATTTTGCCCAGAAATACATAAGCATTAGTTTGGTGAGATGTTTGACCAATTTTGCCCATTTGTGGCAGTATAATATCCATTCCCATGTTTACCAATTTAGTCTCTGGCCAAATATTTTTTGTTGTTGTTACTGGTGGAGAATCCTAATGAGGTATTCATCTCCCTTCATCACCTGTGGCCATATTCCAGTACTAAAAGGATTTCACCTTCCTACCTGGGACATAGTATGCTAAATAAATGTTGCTTGATTGAAAAAAGTATTAGCATGGAATCAGGAAAATAAAAATATTTTTATTTAGCTTCTTTCAAATTTTCAATTTCAATTTTACAAAGTTTATGAGAGTGGATATTGTGTTCCAGTACTGAAGGATTTGACACTTTCCTATGGTTTTTCCCCATTAAAGCCCTGATTTTAATGAAGTATTTTATTTGGTTTTTGATTCCCTTGGTTTTAAAATTAGTCCTCCATTAGTTTGCTCTTTGAATCTTTGATTTATAAATCTGATTTTTCTGAGATGATCTGCTATTTTCTTGTACATGTGTTGATCTAGAAATCGCTTCTGATTTTTGCAAAAACTTAGCTTTTTACATCTAACTCATTTTAAGAATGGATTTTTTGACTGATTCAGAAAAGCAGTCTAATGCAGTCCAGTCCAACAAGCCTTTATTATATCTGCTACATACAAGGTACAGTGTTATAGACTCCACCACCAAAAAAACCAAAAAGACAAAAAAACACCCTCTGTCTATAAGGAAAATGCTACTAATGAAATTTGGCATATAAACAACTGTTGGACTGAGTCAGGAAGATCGTAGTTCAAATCATATCTCTGACTTTCACCAGCTATGTGACCCTGAACATTCCATTTAATTTCTCTGTGCCTTCATTTCCTGAAAAATGGGAGCATTTACCATGCAGGATTGCTTTGAGGATCAAATAAAATTCTAAAATGCTATATAATTGCTAGCACCAGTGATGAGGAAAAGAGGAAAGGAGCACTGAAATGATGATAATGTTTTTTCAAGAGGTATGATACCTCCTAGATCAGTCCCATATTAGTGGTCAAAAGGAGGAAGATGTCAAAAGATAGGGAATTTCAGACTTAAGAGCAGTGAAGTGATGCAGTAAATAAAGTGCAGAACTTGGACTCATGAATTCAAATTCAGCCTTAGAGAGTAGTAGCCGTGTGATCCTGGGGAAGTCTCTTAATTCTGCTTCAGTTTCTTCATCTGTAAAATGAGCTGGAGAAGGAATATCAAACTACTCCAGTATCTTTGCCAAGAAAACCCTAATGGGTTCATGAAAAACTGTACACAACTGAACAACATAAAGAAGCCAAGTTCAAGAAATTATAATTAGGACTGTTTAGATGGTTTCTAGTGTATCTGGAGAGCATGAGTGTACAGCAAGCCTATAAAGCAAAGCTAGGACAAATTGTGAATTACTTTAAATCCCAAGCTAAGCAGTTTGATTTTTATCTTAGAATTAAGAATGAAGGAACAATGTGTCAGGTGTGGGATTAGAAGCCCCAAGATTTAGATTCTGAACCCAGCTCTTAATATTTTTGTGACCTTCATTTCTCTGTAAAATGACTCTTACAGTTCAATGAATTTTCCTAGGCAGAGGAAGACCAGGATCAGAACCATGCTCCATCCTGAACATTAAAATTGTAAACTATCCATGCTGTCATGTGAAGCTAATGACAGTATATCACAGATGTATACATGAACCCAGTCAGACTTAAGATATATGTGAACTTTCTATGTATTAAACTGATTTAAATAAAATGACTTTTCCTAAATCGAACTTCAGTTTCATCATCCATGTATTGTACATTGTTCATTTAGTTCTTATATAAAAAATCTGGGAAAAAATCTTGGCAAAAGTAACTCTTAAAAAATAATATTAATTCTTCACATTTATATAACTCTTAAAGGTTCAAAAGGAGACAGGTGGTGGCTCAGTGGATAATGGACTGGGTCTGGAAATCAGAAAATTCAAATTTGGCCTCAGACACTTAATAGCTAAGTAATCTTGGGCAAACCAATTAACTCTATTTGCCTTATTCCACTGAAAAGGAAAATAGCAAACCAATGCAGTATCTTTGCCAAGAAAACCCTACATGAAAGATGAAGAGTTGGATGTAACAATAACTGAACACAACAAAATCAGTCATTTTTTTGAAATAATCCTGTGAAATAGGTGTCAAAGCTGTGTTAGAATACATGAGAGAGCTGCTGGAATACACGGGAGCCACCTGACAGTGGCTACTGGAGACCCTACCCAGTATGGATCAAGGAGCTTGAGAGGTCGTTGTGTTCTCTGACCTCTCCACTGAGAGGCTGTTGTGTTGTCTGACCTCCCTCCTCTTCCCTCTGCCTCCATTTTATCTCATATCCAGTCCACAGCACCTTGTCAGCAAAGGCTGCCCTCCAACTTCTTCAGATGTTCTGATCCACAGCTGTAGAAGCTCTCAGGAAATTGACCTGCCCCTTAACAAAGATTGAAGATATTTTAAACGTTATCTAGTCCAACCCCTTCGTTTGTTTTTTTTTTTTTTCAGATTAAGAGCCTGAGCGTAGAGCTAGTTAGATTACTTGCCCTAGGTTGCAGAACTAGTGAATATCTAAGGATAAATCTGGACCCAGGCTTTCTGAATCAAAGCCATGGGTTTGTCCAGTACATTTCTCCATGACCACTCATGGCTTTTGAGAAACTATATGCAAGGAATGATTCCACTTTCCAGCAGTGGAATAGGTCCACATAAAATACCAGCACTGTCGTCAGCCAATAGGTAATGCTTAGTTTGAAAATCTTTGAAGAATTATTTCAATTTTATGTGTCCTGGGTAAAAAAAAAAAAAAAAAAAAAAGTCATTGCTGCATTTCTCAGAATTTGCCAAATGTTAACCTCATACATTGGAAACAAGTTAAAATAGGATCTGCCTCATCATAAAACAATGTAACAATGTGGGTGTAAGCTACTTTTTTCATGCCTAAAACTTAGTACTAGTTAGTTAGCTATGGCCTGTGGAGAGCTGCATAGATACAACAAATGAAGCAGGGTCTTTATTCCATCCCTTCTGTATCATGATCAAGTCTGACAAGGCAAAGATTTGGAATCTTATGGCCCCTCCACATTTATTTCATGTAGATATTTGAATGTTATTGGGAAAGTTGAGTATGGGTGTTCTTGATGATGTTAAATGAAAATCTTTTCTTGAAGTAACCATCATTGAAAATCTTGAGTCAGCTAGGAGGTACCATGGATAAAACTACTGAGGTTTCAGACACTACTGGTTATGGACCCTGGGCACCAGGACTGGGGAAACTCCCTCAACTAATGCATGTGGGCACTTTTTCTCCAGTTTTCTGGTCGTAGGTGCTTTGAGCTCTCAGAGGTTAAATCTGGAGTCTCACAGTCAACATATATCAGAGGCAGCATTTGAACCTACCAGACTCCAAGTCCAGCTCTTTAATTATCTATAACGCATAGGGCACATAGAAGGCAATTTATGGACCTTCTCTAGTAACATGATTCCCTGAGCTTCTACATGGGAAATAGCAAAGGGAGTTACCCAGAACACCAGACCAGGATTTGTTACTCATGTATACATTATCTAACCGCAGTAGGAAGAGTTAGGATTGAAAGTGCTACAAGAATCTCACAGCCTGCTGCAGCAAGGAATATAAGAGAAAATCTTGGAAACATTTTTTTTTAAATTAAGCCTTTTCAACCTTTCATTCTCTTTTCCTTTCCTTCTAGCCACTTTCTAGTGTCAAAGAAACATGAATCTGATTGCTTAAATTTGTTCATTCATGCAACATTCTATGCACAAAGTGCACCATATTTGCTCCTAAGAAGGTAGCTCTTGTTTTCAGTGAGTGTACAATCTAGCAGGGTATATGATGTGAACAAAGTTCAGACTTCATGAAGGTTCCAAATTAGGATCCCATGGCCTTCTTTTTATTGTTGTGAAACTTTTTTATTATAGCTTTTTATTGACAAAACATATGCATGGGTAATTTTTCAACATTGATTCTTTCAAAAACTTCTGTTGCAACTTTTCCCCTCCTTCCTTCCACCCCCTCCTCTAGATGCCATGGCCTTCTTTTCTTAGAGTCTGGAAGCCACTGTTCCCCAAGTACAATCCAGAAAACAAAAAGCAACATCAACATTACTAAATTCTATTTTTAATTCTGAAGTAGATGAATTCTCCATTTGCTTTGAATTTAAGTCCTACCAAATGATTTCTTAAAACTGAATTTCAGCTATCTTGTCGCTTAGATACAAGTGGAATAGCCATATCCTTTCTTCTTTCTTCTTGTTGAATCCTACCAACATAAAAAAATAACCCAAATGCTACCTTCAAAAATTTTCTATTCTGCAAGTCATTAATAATCTTTTCCCAAGATCTTAAAAACATATAAGTATTGTTAATTGTAGCTGCATGTATTTGAATCTTTTCCTTCTGCTAGCTTGTAAGATCCATGAGAAAATTTGTGCCAACATCATTGAAAGAGCACTAGATTTCACAGCAAAGACCTGAATTACATTCCAATAATAATAGTTAGGAAAAGTGTGACTTTCAGCAAATCCTTTAGTCTCTCATGGCCTCAGTCTTCCCATCTGAAAAAGAAGTACTTAACCTTCAAAGACTTTTTTGTGAAGAAAGAATTTTGTAAGCCTTATACCTGTGTACAAGATGTCCCAAAAGTATTAGTGTGGTTTTAAACTATTGAACCTATTTTAAGCTACAGTAGCTTAAAAAATTCACCAAGACTTTTGAGACACTCTGTATGTGTTGCTTTTATTTAAACTCCAAATTTCCTCTTCATCTAATGGTGTTCTACCTACATCTTATGATTCATGCATGTTTGTTAAATGAATGGATATATTAAAAAAACCCAAAATCATCAGTGTATGGGAGGTCCAAAAAAGATACCATATTTTAGTAATCTTGCCTAAATCTTATTAGTGCCATTTATCATGAGAGCTATTCGAATAATAACAGGAACAAAACATAGCCAATTCTCAGAGGTGTTAATGAGGATTAATAAGATGTGTCTGATATGTCTATGCTTATGGAGAGAAAGTTAAATGGAAAGCAGAAGCAGAAATATAATTTAGACCAAAAACTTATTTTATGAGAGGAAAAGAGCAGTTTTTCCCCATATAAATTATTTCACTGATCTATATCATCTGAATTGATTAAGTTATGTCTTAGCCTTCTATTTCACCCAGCCTGATCAAAGTCAGAAGCCAAGCACTCAACCCTGCTTAGATTCTATTAATATAGCATCACTCTCCTGCAGATAGATACCTATTCACCTTTTAGGACTATGTACAAGTCAGGTGCCAGGGAGAGTTTTCTACAACATTCCATTGAAACATTCTGAGAAGGTGATTCACATCCTTGCTTATTTTCAGATATTCCAAAGTGACATCTGTGTGAAAATTTCATGTTTCTGTGAATTCGGAAAGCAAAAATTATTCATTATTCTTTTCACTAGAGTATAACATTGGCACAAAACACTAAGATTCTACTGACATCTGCTGGCATTTCACCAGATTATTTTTTAAAAGAAAGAACAAGCAAAGGATCAAATAATTGTGGTGATCTTTTTCTTTTAAAATAAGTATAATAGTTCTCTCTGGGGGAGAGAGCAGGTTTCTCGGGGGAGGTTTTCTTGGAGGCAGCCTTAGTATCAGTTCAGATCAATAATTACCCCAAATGCAGCCAGCTGGTAAAAATACAAACGTTTATTTTCTCCTTCCAAAGTAGCCTGGTTAGTTGAGGCCTCTCTCTCTGCTTGGTTCCAAGAGCTCTTGAAGATTGTCCTTTGCTTTCTTCAGCCTCCAGCCAGCACAAAGATGGAATGAATCTCTTGTCTCCTTCACTTGGGGCTCGGCTAGCTTTCTGGTGAGTCTTTCAGACCAGCTTGGTCTCAGTGGGGGAAGTGCAGGAGCCCAGCCACCACAGTGGTGTGAGATGAAGATGAATCTGGTTGTGCCTCTGAGAGAGCCTTCACAATCTTCCGCTGAACTCTCAACTCGTAGCTTCTTCCTCTGAAAACTCTCCTTCCTCCACCAACCAGCCAAGTGGAAAATATTCTTCTGAATCACTCTTTACTGGCTTATATATGACTCTTCTGAGAGAATGGGATTATGGGTTTTCTACCATAGTGCTCTCCCTCTAAGAGCTTCAAGGGAGGTGTGAATTCAGATATCTCATACTAAACCCTGAAATTTCCCAAACATGTGAACTCCAATGAGTAAAGGTGCAAATACAAGCATTGTATCAATTAGTTTTACTTAGTACCTTGTTTCAGGTTCTGGCCCAAAACATTTTCTTGTAAGATCAGATCAATAATCTATCAACTCTAATGAGTTAGCAGTTTATAAAGATTCCAACAAATAATGTTAAGTTTTCACTATTATTTATTTCCTGAATTAGGTTTCATATTTATTTGACAAGAGTTGAGGATGTGTGCTACAATAAAGATGAATTGAAGAAATTATGATAGCCATGATAAGATTAAAATCCATATAACATGATCTAAACAAAAGAGAACTTCACCAACAGGACATCTGATTTTCTTGTTCTAGGTTCTTTTCATTGGTTCTGATACAATCTACTTGCTGATCAACCTTAAGTCACTTTTCTGGGCCACAGTTTCATCAACTAAGGATAGGGGCTGGTATATGACTTCATTTTTGCATATGCAATGTTTGGCAGGGGCACATTGCATACAGTAGGCATTTAACAAATATTTGTTTAACTATATTTATAAGACAAAAAGGTTAAATCAGATCAATAAGACCCTATATTTCAGAATAATGATGTTCATCTTGTTATATGCTTCTCAACCACAAAGTACAGGAGATATGATTGAATTAAAAGATCTCTAAAACCTCTTCCAGATATAGAAGTTCTAAGGTTCTCTAGCCACTTTATGTCAAAATAAATTGAATTTCATAGGTACAATTCATAGAATAGTTAGAAAAGTTTTTTGAGAGGAAAAATGAGGAAAGTTAGCTGTTTTCAAATTTTTGAAAAGCTGCCCTGTAAAAGAAAGAATTAGATTTATTCTGTTTGGCACCAGAAGGGCAGAACTAAAAGCAATAGCTGTCAGCTTTAAAGAGGTAAATTTGGCTTAAATATTGGAAACATTTTTACCAACAATTCAAGCTATCCAAAAGCAGGATGGGATGCTTTGGGAGGGAATGGGTTCCCCCTTGTGGGTAGTTTTAGAACAAAATCTGGAAATCATTTCTCAGTTGTGTTCTCAGTTATTATGTAAGGATAATTCTTTTTTATTTAGATTGGAATATATATAGAATATATATTCCACTGGAATGTATGACCACTAAGGTCCTCTGACCACTATAGTACTGTGATTATAGAATTTTTTAAAAGTACATTCAGAACCTAGCTCCTTTGTCATTTGAGTGTTAACTAACGTTTTGTTGTTATTTTGTTCCATCATTTTCAGTCATGTCTGAGTCTATGTCATGCCATTTGAGGTTTTCTTGGCAAAAATACTGGAATGGTTTGCCATGTCCTTCTCTAGTTCATTTTATAGATGAGGAAATTGAGGCCAGTGGGATTAAATGATTTGCCCAGGGTCACACAGTAAGTATCTGAGGTCAGATTTAAACTCAGGGAGATGAGTTTTCCTGACTCAAAACCTGACATCTACCCACTGCATCATCTACCTGCTTGTGATATAAGAGGCTAAATTACAAGGAATAGAAAAAATAAGTGAATGAGTCCAAAACTTGGAATATTAGAAAAAGAAGTTAGCAGATTTATTTATTTTAGTTTGGGAAGCCATAATACACCTTTAAATTAAGAAAAAAATACTTTTCTTTTACTACTACAGATTATGTAGGCTTTTTATATCAAATGTAGAGAAGCTTCATGGATTTGTGGTTAGTGAAGTCAATAAGGGAGTATTCGCTGTTCTCAAGTAAAGTGTTTTTCATATTGAATTTGACATAGGAAGTGAAGTCTGATGATAAACACCTTGAGGCTGTGTTGCCTTTTGTTTATTTCTTCTATCTCATAATCCAAACAACTATGCATGATTTGTTCAGACTCTTCATCCTGTTTAGCACGAGTGTTTCTCTGTCGACACACCATGACTTTTGAGTTCTCATTTAAGATTCTCAAGGTGTTCCTGATGTAGGAACTTTAAAAAGTACATTTATAAGTACACTTATAAAAGTGTATTTATACAGTTTTATAAATGTAATCAGAGGAAAAATAGTTCCTGCATGTACCTTGTCTTCCCTCAAAATTCTTCTGGTAGTAAAATGTTGAAAAGAAAAAGAAAGAAAGGGGAAAGAGAGAGAGAAAGAAAGAAAGAGGGGAGAGAAGAGAGAGAAAGGAGAGAAAAAAGAGACAGAGACAGAGACAAAGACACAGAGAAAGAGACAGACAGAGAGAGAGAGAGAGAGAGAGAGAGAGAAGAGGAGGGAGGAGGGAGGAAGGAAGAAACAGTACTTTGCTATATGATTGCTTCACCTCCTCATTCATGGTTTTTCCAATAACTCTCTTAGGATCTAAGAAATCTTAGTTATAAATGCACAAATAATTTATATTTTTCAAGTTATAAGAGATTAAAAATTTTTCCCCTTGTTTAAGAAGAATAATGACCATTCATACTAAGTACCATTGAAAACGATCTCCATGGGCTTGGGCCATGATCTACTTTACTCTATAAATCATATATCCATTTGACTAAATAACATTTTAGTAAGGGTTATATTCTTTCCCCAGGCTCACATGTGTGGCTTCCTTTGACGTCAATAGGAGCCATGTGAATAAGCCTAAAGGCAAATGTTGGCCTTGGCTTCTGGATTGGCACTTACTAGTATAATGATCTACATAGATCAAAATCCCTTTAAGGCCATACATAACCTTTCCACTATTTTCTTTGTAAATCTCTGAGGTAATGGCTAACCTGCTGCTGAAGTCTAAATCCTTATACAAAAAATATATAAGGATTCACTATTAACTCCTAAGCATCCTCATGATCAGTGGAAAATTTTTTTATTTTAGGGCTCTCCTGGGAAAGAAAGGCAGATAGACTATGCAGCAGATAGCTAGATTAGGATGAAATCTCCTAACAAAGTTAGTCTGCCTCCTTATTTCAAGAAATCATTCATTTTCTAAACTGGGAATACTTAAATATGCCATCACTTATTGTATAATATTGTTTAGAAATTACTAAGATTGCCAGCAGCTAAAGAAAGAAAGAAGGGCTTGTATTTATTCAAATTGTAAAAAGAGGAGCTAATAAATCTATCAAAGAGCAGCTTTCCATTGTTGCCAGCCTGCTGTTTAATGATACTACAGATGCCACATTTATCTGGCTAGAAAGAATAAAAACCATAACCTCTGTTTATTAAAGAATAAAATATGAAAGTAAAAAATTTAAAAAAAGTTGGAGCAAGGGATTGCAGAATTGTTATTTAATTTCCGAAAAGTAGATAAAAATCTATTAGGAATCATAAAATTGCTTAATTTTTTTCCTCTTGGATTCCTTTATTAAGTTCATTTTCTTTTTCTTCCAGCAATGGTTCGAAGGGTTAAGAGCAATCATACATAATTTTAGAGCTAACAACGTTAGTCCAATGACATGCCTGAAGAAACAGTGAGTACTTTACTCTGTTTTTTTTTTTAAAAATTGAGAGTTTTATTTATCATATACATGTGTTGTGTATATATGTGTGTGTGTGTGTGTATGTAAACATATATTGAAAGATCAACTGACAGAGACAGAGAGATAAGAGAGAGAGAGAGAGAGAGAGAGAGAGAGAGAGAGAGAGAGAGATTGAAAGATGCATCTACTTTTGGTTGTCATCAAATAAATGATCCAAGTTAGAAATAGTTTATTTCTAACCTAAGTCCTGTTCTCCTTCTCTATTCAGATCTAAACCATGGAAGTGGAGTTAAAGTGGTTTTATTTTAGCATTAAAAGATCATGTTTTCACATAAACTTTTTTTGCATAGCCCAAGCACTTCTATGCAGCCTTGAGAAGGGTCAATGTTCAGTGGCTAGAGAACAGCTAGAAAGTTCACTTGTCCAGAATTTTCTACTTGCAAATAATGAGAAATAGGAGCCTGGAAAAATAAAAACTATCAGAATCCACATTGCTAGCACCTCCTTGTTTGACAAGGAATGAGTAAGACCAGTCTCTTGACGCTTTGCTCTATCACTATTGCTTCCCTGCTAATTCTCAATCTTATGTCACCCTCTTCCTTCCACTTTATTCATAAGCTGCCAAGCTGAGTAAAGTTTCTCATTACAGAAAATCAAAGATGCTATTCCATTCTGACAATGGCATATGACAGAGATTTGCAGCCATCTTAGCTAGCAGAACTAGGAAACTTTATAAAGTCAATTTAATGCTAGAGCTTAACTTCTCAATTGTAGCAATGATCTTCATTGGTATGATAAAATAAAAAACTCCAAGAAAATGACAAACTACTTACCAGACGCTAATGATAAATGTTGTTTAATAGAAGTGATAAATTTTCCAATTAATTTAAGATGCAGTTTTAATTTTTCAATTTCAAAGTATAGGTATTTATTTGAATAAGCATTAAATTATTTATAGTTTATTTTTCATAATAACACAAGATTAAATATATTAAGATTTTGTGCAGCAAGATAACTGTATAAATATGTATACATGTCTTGTATTTAACATATATTTTAACATATTTAACATGTATTAGGCTACCCGGGGAGAGGGTAGGGGGAAGGAGAGGAAAATTTGGAACAAAAGGTTTTGCAAGGGTCAATGTTGAAAAATTACCTGTGCATATGTTTTGTAAATAAAAAGCTTTAATAAAAAATATGTATATATATTAAGATTAATTCCCCCCTAAAAACAACTACAACACAATTAAATTTTTTTCTGGATTTCAGCTGGATGAAATTGGCATTTATGACAAACACAAATGGTAAAATTCCAGTTAGGAGGTAAGTAAATAATTTATGAATATCATGTATCTTACTATGTAACTATTGTTAATCAGAGAGAAGGCACTATGTCAATACTTTTAAAATTGATTTATCTAAAATAATAATTGAATATTCATTTAAATAACTACCTCATAATATATTCAGTTTCTTAAAAATGAGTTATCACAAAAAATTCTTAAGAAGATCTACTCTGCTCTTTTTTCTAGAATTTTATCTTCAGTCTAGAATGGACAAAATTAAAACTTTAATGAAATAAGGAACATGGAAAAATTTAGTTTCATTTCAAACTTCAAAGAACTAATTGTAATAGGACTTAGACTTTTTTTCTTTAACTCTTCAAAACAACGAAGAAACAATAACTATAATTCTAGGAATGCCCCTATTTAATTTCAGAGAGGATCAATGCCAGAAGGTCTGAAGACAATTTCTTCCATTATGGCAATTCATGAATGTCACCTACTAAAGCAGAGAAAGGTGTCATTTTACACAGGTGTACAATGTATTTTAAAAGGGAAATAGAAGATCATTTGAGAATTTTAATATAATAATGTAGTATGAAAGCTAGTTCATGTTACTAAACTACTTGAAAGTAAAAACATGGGAAGAATGTTAATGTAATTCTTATACATTTAATTTTTTTTAAATTAAAGGTTTGTCCTTTAATTTAGTGATCCTATTGTCATGTATATACCTCAAGGAAGTGAAAGATGTTGAGTAATGTATCATATGTATTTATATATAATATATTAGACTATATCATTAAATGATAGTATAAAATAGATGGATTTCACAGGTGCTTATTTAAACTAGGGTAATTTAAAGAATTAGGATAGAATGGGCATGCATATAGTTTCACTTTTTTTTCTAGCAAATTAGAGCAATTCAAAGGCATCTCCATTTATATAAAAACTTCTTATGAAAATCCATTCTATTCTTCTTTCAAGAGTGTTCAGACTAAAATCGAAGAGTAAAGTACAAACTAATAAAATAAGTTTCATTATATCCCATATCCCATAGGAATTTATTGCTATTTATGTATATTGGCAAGGACTTTCCTTACATCAGTAGTATGATATCTCCAATAATTATACCATTTCCATGACTATCATAACCCAGTAAAAAGTGGGAAGAGTGAGAAGATACTGTTTCCTCTTTTAGTCATATTAAGTATATTTCCTATAATCTCTTGTTGTTAATTACTACCTATACACTTGATGTATTTATGTATAAAGGCCCCTCCAAAATTCAGGGACTTTTTGAACTTGCATATGGCATGGGCTTTTTTATTCAGTGCAAGCTGAGAAAGCCACAGCTAGTTTTTTTGAGAATAATATGGATATTAAATTTTATTACAAACATGTATTGAGATGCATCAAAACACTTACCTTGAAAATTGTTTTATATGTTTAATAGCCTTTTACTTTTTCCACAGTGAACAGATATGTAAATTTTAAGATTTTAAAACTATTACTCTTTGTTCTATTTGCTATCAGAAAGTTCATCAGTAAAAATTGGGCCAGCTCTAGAATTTTCCTCCCAGTAAGTTACCTTGAAGTATCATATTATTTGAGAACACTGTGAGAATATTGTGTGGGTTTCATGGGTAAGAGTTAATTCTAGAATTTGAAATAAAAATTTTCTCTAGAATGGGGTTGTCCTGGACCCAAACAATTTTATATCTACCAATTTGTTTTTAAAAATAAATTAAGAAAAAAGATGTTCAGATGATTCAGATCAGAACTACTCCTAGCATCCAAGCTTAAAGTCAACTCCATACCTCCACTATTACTTTTAAACTCATTATAGAGAAAAAATATAAATACTCCTCACCTGATGAATTTTTTAAAAGATCAAAATGCTATTAAATCTAGTTCTTTCAATGAAATGAAAATAGATTTTCCTGTGTTCCTTATTTCATTAGTTTGTACTTTACTCTTCAATTTTAGTCTGAACATTCTTGAAAGAAGAATAGAATGGATTTTCATAAGAAGTTTTTATATAAATGGAGATGGTTTTGAATTGCTCTAATTTGCTAGAGAAAAAAGTGAAACTATATGCGTGCCCATTCTATCCTAATTCTTAAAATTACCCTAGTTTAAATAAGCACCTGTGAAGTCCATCTATTTTATACTATCATTTAATGATATAGTCTAATACACACACACACACACACACACACACACATATATATGTGTGTATATATATATATATATATATACATATATATATATATATATATACACATACATATGATACATTACTCAACATCTTTGACTTCCTTGAGGTATATGCATGACAATAGGATCACTAAATTAAAGGACAAATCTTTAATTTAAAAAAAATTAAATGTATAAGAATTACATTAACATTCTTCTCATGTTTTTACTTTCAAGTAGTTTAGTAACATGAACTAGCTTTCATACTACATTATTATATTAAAATTCTCAAATGATCTTCTATTTCCCTTTTAAAATACATTGTATACCCATGTAAAATGATACCTTTCTCTGCCTTAGTAGGTGATATAGGGGCATTCCTAGAATTATAGTTATTGAATCTCTTGCTGAGCTATACTAAAGTCTTTTTAGTTCAGATGTTCGTACTTATATTCCACTTGTAGAACTCCAGATTACCTCCAAATCACATTGAAGCTTTAGGTAGGAGTGATACAGGATGGATTTACAATAGAGAATGATTTTAGTGAAGAAATTAAATGAAAAAGGAAAGTTAGGGAAAGTGCAAAGAAAGGGATACTATTTCAGTGCTTTTTAAAACTTCTTTCAAGTTCTCATCTGCAATAAATTCCTTCCTTGACAAATGTGCCTTAACAATTTTCTATTCTACTTAATTTGTAAGTGAATGTTTTATGCCTAGTTTAAAAGTTTTTTTTTTAAACCTCATATTTAATGATTTTTTTGAGAACACTTTAGGTAATCTCTATTTTATTCAAAATAATTTGTTCATTTGACTTAAGGCAGTATAATTGTTTAGTATATCCAAGCATCCTGGATCTATTATGAAATACACAGTTCATTTTTTATTTAAAAGTCAATATTGAAATAGTTGTCTAAATTTTGGAGGGGAAAATTATATTGCAAAGTTCAGAAATGCAACTTGATCAACATTATGCACTTACTAAATGTATACAGCTTCTAAAACAAGGCTTGTTTCTAGGGCATGAACAAAAGTGAAATGAATAGGTTATGATTAGGACACTTCCTAAACTACTATAGTTTCATTGACAACAAATATCGTACTCATTTTCATGGCTGTACAGGGTCTAGAGACTTTTGTGATTTATGCCTTTTTTCTGGGCTATTCCCATTCAAAATCATTATTATTTTTTTAAAGGAAATAACTAAGGTATTTTGGCATCTACAACAGACTTTTGTAATCTTGGCTCATGGATTTTGATGAACTGTTCATGCCAATATTAACAGGTGCTTGACATAGGACATCTGTTCTTTGGGGGTGGAGAAAAGGGGCAGGAGAAAAGAGTTTATTAGAGTTGATGGAGGATTTTTACAAAGCCAGAAATGGTGGATGGATCTTCCGGTGTGCAATCTGCCAAGAGCTTGGTGGAAATTTTAGTGAATTCTATAATAGATATGAAAAGCAAATACTTTTAAAATTTTCATTTCAGTTATAACATAACATAGCATCAATTTTCAAGATCTTTAAGTGGAAATATTAATATGGTTTACATAATTTTTACAAGAGAGCTGATACTCAGAATCATGATATTGATTAAGGATAGCTACACACTAGTGGCACTACCACATTATTTAGAAGGTCAAGGGAGTGACAAATTAAGGAATATTTAAATCTTGTTTCTCATTTATCTTTTAGGTCTTTACTTAGAAGACATAAATGTTTTATATTCTACTTTTTCAGTCACTGTCTCTCTGGGTCTCTGTCTTTGGCTATGTCTTTGTTTCTATTTCTCTGCAACACAAATTCATAGTACTTCTTGGTACTTTTTATCTCTACTTGCCTTCTATCTTCACTCTTTACCTCTACCTTTCCCAGTCTACATAAGCTAAATTTGAGAAAGAGTGAGAGCCAGGAGCGGAGGAATAGGTTGAGGAATGTAGCACAATTAACAATCCTGCCATTTGCCTCTAGTTCTTTTCCATTTGAATTACCTTAGGGACAACCTAACAAAAAAGATGGCAGAGTAGAGCATACTTGTTGCCAAAGCTGAAGAAGTGCCTTGTTAGCCTCTTTCCAAGCAGAGCTGGTTTTATAGTGTTGCCTTTTAGATTATATTGATATCCTATGGCTCCATAAAAACTAATGCCATATTTCTACAAACATGATGTGTGATATCTATCCTACTAAAGGGTAAACTCAATAAAGTGAGAATAGATTAGTTTCCCTTTTGTATTTATCCCTACCACCTAGACATCTAATATCTTAATAAATGCCTATTGACTGAAGAGATGATGTTTAATCAATTAGACAAAGGCAGCATATTCAGCATTTTCTCAGTTTAGTTATAAAATCTAGGATTTAAGATTTGATGGTTAGTGTCCAATCATAGAAGGTGTTAAGATTCCCTAATCAAGGCAGTATCTTACAATGAAAAATATGAAAAATAGGAGTTGGGGTCAAAGTTCCAGATTCCAATTCTAAATCTTCGACTTGCCAGCCGTGTGACTTTGGACAAATCATGATCTCTTTGGGATTCAGTTTACTCAACCATGAAATGAAAACATTGAAGTTAGATGGATGGTCTCAACAATCCCTTCCTAATCTAAATATGAGATCCTGTGCTGGTGGGAGGATCCCAAAATTCTTTTTAGTAACTAAAAGACATATGTTAAATATTTGGAAATCTATATAAATTTAATTTTGCCACAACTAACTGAATTTAAAGACATATCCACTAGTTAGAGAAGAATTTGAGGAATTTTGGAATTTTGGCAACATCCCATCTAGAAATATGTTCTAGTACCTAAGTTCTTTTTATCATAAAAGTATGCCATTAGTGAGACTTGCTCTGATCCATAAATGAGAGCAAACTGCTATAATCTTCCCACTGATTTATTAATCTTCATGGACAATAATTTCTATCTACTTTAAAATATTAAAATTAACCTCTTGGGAAATCTTTGGAGCCCATTGGAAAGAGGAAAGCGTTGTATGAATGCTGAATAAATCTACCCAATGCCTACTTCTCCCCATCTATTTTGGCAAATCAGTGTTAGTAACAGGCTGTTAATGCTTAAATAGGAATTTGCCATCTTCTCAGCATGAATGTCTGAGCTTTATGAAAGGGTGGGAAGTTGGTAGAAGTCATTAAAAATCCTTTCATACTCAGATAGAAGATATTTCCATGGCTTAGATGTGAAGCCTACTGTTCTCAGAGAAATTGTTGATAGACATGAAAAGGAAACTTGAAAAGTTAACAAGCTCTTGATGGATAATCTGAAGTACATAATCTTATAATTAGTTAATAAAAAAACCATTGAGCTATCCAGGCAGTATTGGCAGCAGAGCGCAATATTCAGTGTCTGAAATTGTCATACTGAATTCATTTTAAGTTTCAATCAAAGAATTTGCAATATTTGCTTCTTACATATTTGCCACCCATCAGGAAATTTATATACTATATTAACTCATAAAGTTTTCTCTTCATCTACATTAGTCACTAGAGTTAAGAATATGCAGTGATTTTACTCATATAAAATTTGCCCATGGTGAGGAAGCTGTAGCAAAGTGTGATTGAACAGTTAATACCAGATTACTAGATGAGCCAATCCTATACAAAATGTCTTGGTAGAGAAACAAGTGATATTTTATAATTGTCTAGTTGTTGTTGAATGGAAAAGCACTTAATAGCATAATATCCTTTCTCTGCTAACATAATAAAACTAGGCTATGCCTCGTGTTATTACATTCCACAGGGCTTCACAATTTTATATGTAAGTTCAATGAGTTAGCAATGATATTTCCTACCTTTCATTGTACTCGATAATGTTACTCCACAAATGTTTATTAAGCTCTTTCTATAGGTGTCCTAATCTACATTAAATACCAATTCAAATCAGCATTTTTTTTTACTTTTATTTATTTTTAGATGACATTTTTTAAAAATTTTGAGTTTTACACCTCTCCCACTCACAAACATACTTTTTAAAGTGATATTGGCTTTCTTCCTGTTCCTCAAACTTTACACTCCATTTCTCAGCACTGGGTATTTTCACTAGCTGCCCCCCATACTTCTCTCCCTCCTCATATCTTTACCTCCTGACTTTTCTGGTTTCATTCAAATCTCAACTAAAATCCTGCCTTTTACTGGAAGACTCTCCTAATTCTCTGTAATTCTAGTGCCTTCCCTCTGTTAATATTCTTCTATTTGCCCTGCATATAATTTGTTTCTACATAATTTGTTTGCATATTGTCTCCCTTATTAGACTGTGAGCTCTTTGAAAGCAAGAATTTTATTTTCATTCCTAGCACTTAGCATGGTGTCTGGCATATAGTAGATATTAAATCAGTATTTATTGACTAACTCTTTATCTTTTTCCTCCCAATATCTCCACTCATCCTTTAAAAACAGAAAAAACAAAAACAAAAACAATCATTTTAATCAACATTTATTGACCCACCTTCAAGATACTGTGGTATACCCTGGGAGATACAAAGCAAAACAAAGCAAAGGAAAGAGTCCTTAGAGATCACATAAAATTCATTCTCATTTTGCAATAAGAAAGCTCAGCCTGAGAGAGATAAAATATTTGTGCAAGATGAAATAGGTAGTTTGTAGCAGAATCAGTGATGAAAGTAACTTTTAGAGGTCAAACAACTTTTTTAGTTTAGTTTTGGTTCTTCCTTGTTTTTCTTCTTGTTTTTTTACCTTCTACAAGAAAGAACATTTCTATTTCCTTACCTGTAAAGTTGGCATAATAATGCTTGTTCTATCTACATTATAGGGTTGTTATACTTAAAACATTATGTAAATATCAGTTATTTGTGGTTGTTGTTGTTACTATTAAGTATGTTGACTAAGTGAAAATGGTTGGGCTTGTTTGGCAAGTAAAAAATGCCAATATGTGAAAGTAACAGTATTTCTTTTTTTTTTCTCCTTCTGTAGTATTACTAGAACCTTTGCATCAGGTAAAACAGAAAAGGTGATTTTTCAAGCCCTTAAGGAGTTAGGTCTTCCCAGTGGAAAGGTATTTATCAAGTTATTTTAATAATGTATTACTAAGTAACTCTTTTTTAAAAATATTTTCAAATTATTTAATTATTTTAGCCATAAAATTATGTCATGAATTAAATCAGTTTTGCCAGACACCTCACTTTGCAAGTACCCTTTTTCCCATGGGAATTGATTAGTTTACTTTTTGGCACACTTTAATGGGTTTAACAAAAATATTTTAAAATTTACAGATAACTTTTTGATCATTTTTGTTCTCTTAGACACAAGAATTAAGTTTAAAATATCTTTTTGACTTAGAAAAGCCATTTTGGCTACAAAATATAATCAAGTTTAATGGAAAGATTAAGTAAACACTTGTATTTTAAAAGCAAATTTAGCCCAATAGAGTTTTATAGAATCCCAGCTATTATAGATATTGCAAAATTAACAAGTGTCTTAGGCCATAAGATTTTTTCCACAAAAACCTTTTCTGTTTCTCTTTGTTACTTTTCACATAGAGAATCAAGCTTTTATTATTGTTGATGATAGAGAATGAATGTCAGTGTTACTACTTAAGCAAATCTTGCTCAAAATTAAATAGAGAAAAATAAAGATTTTTTTTTCATAAAGTGCCTTCTCTTGGTTTTATAAAACTGTCAAAAGAAAAAAAAGTTGTGGCTTCAATTTGCCTTTTTAAATTTTTTTTCACCTATAAAGAAACATTGGCTTACACAGCCAGGAAGACTGGTTAGGGAACAATAGTTTCTCCCAACTCTTTCATGTTTCTTTCAGTGCATTTGAGAAAGTTCCAACAGATGCCTGGAGTTACATATCAGAGTATATGGCAAAGAAAAAGGCCTAGTAGGAACAGCTAGGTGGCGGAGTGGATAGAGCACCAGCCCTGAAGTCAGAAGGACCTGAGTTCAAATATGATCTCAGACACTTAATACTTCCTGGCTGTGTGACCCTGGGAGGGGAAAAAAAGAAAAGAAAAAGATATAGCCACCTATGTTCTATCAGATTAGCTCCCACACCATGTAAAATCACTGCTGAGATGCACTTGTTGGTTCTACCAGTTGGGTTGTGGCCAGTCATAATCAACATGCCTTGAGACTCTAGTGGCAGCAGTTCATTGTCTCTATTACACCTCATTGAGAAATTACTGCTGAATGAATAACCCACCTTCCATTTCTTTCCAGAATGATGAAATTGAGCCTGCAGCATTTACTTATGAAAAGTTTTATGAACTAACACAAAAAATTTGTCCTCGGACTGACATCGAGGACCTCTTTAGGAAAATGTAAGTTCTTTTTTATACAAAGTGACTCTTAAGCTGTATCATTCTCATTTTAGGTTTTTCTCACATGTTAGGAATGTTTTTCATCAACATTTCAGTGCATTATGAATAGAGTATCCAGCCATGCCTGTTACTCCATATCCTAAATTAGCAGGCAAGGTCAGAGTTATGTTTCCTACTCTTAATTTATCAATGTAAAAGTTTACTCCATATTTTCAAGAAACTTTTACATAAGTTAAAGGAAGCACCTGGAACTTTTTTTCTTGCATTGGCTTTACTAACTCCCTGTAATTTTAACCTGCTCTTTTAGGTTATTAACACATTTTGTAAACTAACTAGATTAAGTATGGAGTCTTATTATGTTATTGGAAAGTTCATTCATTCAGATATCTAAAGTGGATGACTTACATGTTGTTTTCGAATTACCAGCTTTTAAATAATTACTAGGGAAAAAGAATAGTAAAAGTCTTGACTATGGTGTTCATGGTTGGGGTGTGGGGGGTGCAGTCCTTACAAAGGGTTTTTGGCCTTTAAAAGAATGTACAACTACTTAGAAAATAGGCTTAGAAAGTATCATCAACAAATGTCAACATGTAAATCGTACCTACTATAGCATCATATACAGAAACTTACTTTTTCTAATAAATTTCTTTTCAGCAATGGAGACAAAACTGATTATTTAACGGTAGACCAATTAGTGAGCTTTCTAAATGAAGTAAGCTTTTTCATACATTAACTACCATAAAGTCTGTCTGCAGTGGCTTGCTTCTTCCAGTTTCTTCATTGCATGCATCATGCCATCATTGGCTTTGCTTCTGACCTGCTGATCTTTCCATTATGGCATCCTCCAGGTGCAAAAATCAGCTGCAACTCTATGTGTTCTTGTGCTTTATGTATGTTGGCTTTGCCACTTGCTTTTTGCTGATTACTTGCTGTGGTGTGTAACTATTGTGTCTATGAATTTTTATAATATTATATTAATTTAATTAAACATGTTGGTGTTCAGTTGTCAGATATATTAAAATGTATTGAATTGTTTTATATTGATCTTTTTAATTAGCTAGAGAATGATTAGTTTATGGCACTGTAGTTTGATTCTCCATTGCTAATTTTTTCTCACTAGTGATGCATGCATTAGCGATCTTTTTTTTTTTTTTTTTTTAGTAGATTGCATGTAAGGATATATAGAGTAGAATGAAATATTTTTATAACAAACTTAAAGAATCACTAGATTTCCTAACTGTTATTGTAGTGAAAAGGCTAATTGAATTTTAGGTGTGTTTCTTATTTTTACATTTTTCTAATCTAATTTTTAGTCAGATTCACTTAATAAAGTTTTAACTCAATTTATTTGATAACAGGAAAGGAATTATACAAGCAATTACATGGTCCAATTTTTATATCAGATAGATTTTATTTTCATATCCTTCACACTTCTGAAAGCCTATCTTATCAAAACCACCTAGAAGTTTTACTATCATGAAAATAATTAGAACAATGCATTTGCTGGTTTAAAAGTGATATTATGTAACATATATACATGTATGTATGTATGTATATATGTATATATGTGTAAATATGTATTTTTCATCACCATAAGAAACATAACGATCAATTCAGTGCCAGGTACATAGCAGATGTTTGATAAGTTATAATAAAAAAGAGATAAGAAATAAATTAGATAAATTATTAATGCTAAACATCTCATTGCCACTCCCCTTTCTTCTTTTCACCAAAAATTTTCAGTACCTTCATATTTTATTTATATTTATGTCTTAGGAATTTTTAATCAAGTCTTGATTACATGCAAAATAAAAGGAAAATACTGTTTAAATTCACTTAATATAATTTAATATTTATTTATTTCATTTGAAATTTTTTTGAGTTGTTATGTGCTCCATTCTTTCTTAGTGATGCATATGCTATGCTTATAATCTTTACCCAGGTATTATCCACATTCTTATATTGTAAATAATAGAAAAATAGATTGCTTGGAATGTTTTTCATCAATATATGCTAATATTCTATTTATGTTGTCCTGTTCTTGCATTTTGAATCATTAATAATCAAAGTATTATTAAGGTGGGCCAAAAAACATATTCCCTTGTAATGAGTAGATAGTAGGATGGAAAAGAGGAAGTCTGATGTCTGTTAACTTACTGCATTTGGAAAAATGTACTTCATGGCTTCAAAGCAATGACTAGACATTTCTTATATCTTACTTAGAATTCCATGTTTCTGAATAAGAACCATTACTAATGTTGTATATACATATTTAACTTTCCAAGAGCCCTTACTTGTTGCTTTATTTTCTTTAGTGTACATTTAATTTTGAAAGTCTAAGCCATAAAACAGTTTTGAAAATATACTCTTCATTTCTGTAGTCATTTGGTTGACTTTCTTCTACATTCTATCATAATAGTTAAAACTATTTACTTCTTTTAAATACTTTCTCTATCTTTCTTCCACTTGACTCCTATAGAGAGAAAGGAAACGCCTTGAATTTGAGTAATGAAAATGATGGATTCAATTCAGTACCAAGTTTTCTCTAGTTGCTAATATTATACAGTGTTTATATACAACTATGTTGATAAATATGATTGCTTCAGTTCAGCCATCATTTTTGAAAGTTGTGTTATAAATAACATTATATAGCTGTAAGTCAAATACAAACATTCTGCTATTTGTCATCTTTACTAAAGAGGTGAATCAGATGGGGAAGTAATTTAGCCAATGGCATCCAACCATTTCAGGCTAATAAATTTTGTCATAGATAAATATTTGGCTCTTCTATGATGGCTTAAGGAAAGTTCTCTTTGCCTTTATTATTGAAATAACAAAGTCCAGGTTGATAAAACTTGCAGAAAGTATTGACAAAAGCTCCAATTTATTTACTTAATCAAGACCACAACATTGTCATTTCTGATCATATAACCAAATAATAATTTTAAGTCATTTAGTTACAAACTCAAATATATTACTAATAAATAATCAAATTGACTGTTTTTGGTTCTGTTTTTCCCTCTCTGTTTTTAATCCTCAAATAAAGATACTAATGAGTACAGAAATGGACAAAAGTCTTGAAATAAGAGAACAATGATTGGAATATTGAGTGGCCTAAGAAATCAAGAGTTAGTTATATTGATTATATTGAGAATAAAAAGCAAGTAGCCACTAGTGTGAAGAGACCTTAACTGGCTATTTTAAATAGTCACAAAGTTTTATTCCTGGAATGGAATTTAAGTACCAATTAGAATAGATGAGTCATGTAATAGATAATCTAATAGAACAGAAGTAATTAGATACTATACCTGGAAAATAGTTTAGAGAGTATCTAGTTCAGAACACACACACACTAAAATGAGGAAAACTAATTCCAAAGAAGTTGAGCAATATGCCCTGGCATATATAGCTAGCTAGTAGTGTCAGAACAACGTCTGAAATCTAAACCCACACCAGCTCAACCTCATGTGTGACATTGAACTGGAACAAACATTGCTACTTAATAGGACACAATGTAGTGCTTTGTGAACATTAAATTTTATAATAGACTATTGTTAATATTTTAATTACTGGCAGCTGCCAGGACAGTGACAAAAATTAAAATGTCAGCAGTTTTTTTAAAGAAAATAGTAACAGGATACATATATTAGCTTACCTAGCAGTGTACCTAGCATGCAATCAGTGATTAATAAATAATTGTTGCATATCAATTCTAAAGAAAATTTCTTGACATTTAACAGTTGTTGTTCTAAATGAATGTCCATTATTGCTGGAAAGTAACCAAGTGATCATGAGATTGTAGCCCAGATGTTGATTTTCTTCAGGATTTTGTCTCTGAATTTTGAATCTCCATATAGACCTGATGCTGAAGGATTCAAGTAAAAATATCATAAATTGCATTTGACAGTAATAGCCAAGAGATGTTAAGTCTCTCACTGAGAAAAGAAATACATTGACATATATTATCATATTATAAGGACTTTATTATCAATTGCCAGAAAATTTGAAACTATGTATTAAATAATCTTTCAAGTACCATTTTTAATTTTTTGGCAGAGTTTCTTTAATTTCATCTCCATTCTCCCTGTATATACAATGAGACATTAGGTTATACATTAAGTCATTGGCATTCCTTATGCTAATATTAATGCCTAAACTTTACTAATAACAATTAGCTTTATTTGCATTTTATTATATAGTTTGTGGAGTGATTTCATACCTGTTGCCTCATTTGCTTCTTCTAATACCTCTATGAGATACAGCACGTATTATCATTATTCCCATTTTAGAGATGATAATAAAAGAGGGTAAGAGATTTTCTAGGTTATGAACATTGTAAGTTGCAAAACTATGATGATCCATCTTTTCTCCTGTACCTTTTCTTATTTTATAATTCTGTCTTTCTCTCTTTTTCTTAGAGCAATAAAAGGGAGCTGCTTTATATCTTCCTAATCTCTTCCCAGGCAGCTAGGTGGTGCTAGAGTCAGGAAGATTCATCTTCCGGAGTTCAAATTTGGCCTCAGACACTTACTAGCTGTGCGACCCTAGGCAAATCACTTAACTATTTGCTTCTGTTTCTTCATCTGTAAAAGGAGCTAGAGAAGGAAATGACATACCACTCCAATGTCCTTGCCCAAAAAATCCAAATAGAATCAGGAAGACTCAAGTTAGTCACAAATGAGAAAACTATACAATTCTTTTCCTTCTCCCTGCCTCTTTTTACCATCTCTCACTTTCTGCTCTCCAATCTTAAGCCATCTCTTCCATGTATTTTTAATTGGTCTTATTTTATATATAATTAATTAATTAATTAATTAGTTTAATTTTTTTTCATTTTAATGTATAAGTATCTATGTGTGTGTGCTTATACACTCACATGCATACAGAGTATTTGATAATGAACATATTACATGAATTTTACCAATATAAACAGTAAACAGACATTTAATCCTTAGCATAATGCAAAAAGGCAACTATGCTCTTTATATAACCACAGCCACAATCATTTTTTTCTTTTATTCATCTTCTTCATTTCCATTATTAACAGATATTAACAAGAGTACAAAGATATTAGCCATTTGATTTTTAATATAAGTTCATTTCAACTAGAAGTGAAAAGTTTATAATTCATCAGAATAATGGGCTACACAACTGCATGCCTGTGCTATATTGCTAGCTGGGAACATTGTGTATCCTGCTTATTTGACCTTTCATAGTTGTTCTCATAGTTTTGCTTCTTCTAGATGCTGCACAGATAGTGAATGGTTTTTGCTATTCTTTAGATGCTGGAGATCTGTTGCTGGTAGCAATAATTCTATGCCCCTTCATTGCATGGCCATATTGTTGTAAGCTATAATTTTTTAGACTATCAGCATGCTTCATTGGGATAAACTTTCAGAAGAGATTTTGTTGCTTCATTATGAATCAACAGTTCTGATTTTGGAAAGAGGCCAAAGACGTGCATTTTTAAAAATTGCATCAAGCGCTCTGTTGGTCACATTGTCTATCTTTAAATTATTCATTCAAGTTGGGGGCATCATGGGTGGGGTAGAAATTTCATAAACCTAAAAGTACCTTTCCCCAAGTATGTGCATATATCTGGGTAAAGAAGTGTTGCTATGGTCATACTTATTGGTGAAGTTTTGCTTGCATCTGCTTATCTGCCATGACAGTTGAATTTTGTTTTATCTTTTTTATTTATTTTATGGAGAATCAGGTACACAGTGTGCAGCCCTCAAATCTACAATGAACAAAAAAGAAGTGTAACTACCAAAAATTTTGTAAATTGAATTTTTCATTCGTCCTCTTTGAAGTTAGGCACCATTGGAAGGTTATATTGTTCCTCCCTCTATTATTAATATAGGATCAGGAGATTTTAGCCCTGAAATTGATAGGCTTTTAAATACGGGCATTCTGAGTGAACTTCAGATAATTTCCTTTAGAATGAAATGATCTTAGCTTTTTAAATGACTAAACTAGGCCCATCCTGCCAATTCACAAATGTAAATCAATGAATTATATTCTTATTTTCAGTTTTGCAATGATATTTCAGTTATGAAGTTACATTTGCAAACTTGCTCAATAGAATGAAGTTTGCTAATACTGAGCAGTCTTTTATGGAAGATTCATCCTATATCAGCATAGTAATTGATTACAGTTAAATTCTATAGATTTAGGTCTAGAATATGCATGATCATCCATGTTTTATGTCTTGCTCTAGCTTCTTAAAAACAAGACAGTATAGAATAGCTATTTTCTCTGACTCTGCTTTTCTGTATGAGAAAGTATCTTAGAAAAAACCTTTCTTTTGGAGGAAAGAAAGAAGGAAGGAAGGAAAGAAATTTTAAAAAGTATTTTGACACTTTTAAGTTACAATTGTGATACTGTACATTTCATGTATTAGAAATTTTCTATTTTGATTATAGGAAACATTCTAAGAATTTTTAATATGGCAAATACTATCATACTAAAGAGAATTATTTTCTAATCTTAGCATCAACGAGACCCTCGACTGAATGAAATTTTATTCCCATTCTATG
This sequence comes from Antechinus flavipes, assembly GCF_016432865.1. NCBI lineage: Eukaryota > Metazoa > Chordata > Mammalia > Dasyuromorphia > Dasyuridae > Antechinus > Antechinus flavipes. The sequence goes on along the minus strand of NC_067399.1, from coordinate 171,039,517 downwards.
ATACAAAAAGGGCAATGCAGATAATTGAGACTTATGAGCCTGATGATGAGTTGAAGACAAAAGGTAACGAAGAAGACACATTGTTTCGTTTTGCTTTCTCTATTAAAAAAAAGCAGGAAGGTGGGAATTTATTTAAAGTAAATCATATAGATATTGGTCAAATGAATTTCTTGGTGCCAAGATTAAGTAACTTTGATTTTCAGTTTTAAATATATCACATTTCATACTAAATTAGAATTTACACCATGCTAGCCAGAGTACCATTTTAAATTCAGCATTTCATAAAATATAATGTAGAAATATTTTTCAATTGTGCATTCTCGGACTTCCGGCCAAGATGGCGGAGAGGAAGCATACTGCTGTGTAACCTCCGTGTTTTTCTCTCACTATCCATTTCATTTCATGCCTCTGAATTAATGCTCGACTGAAAAAAAACATACAATTACTTACCAAGAGAAACCATCCTTGAGACTCGTCAAGAAAGGTCTGTTTTTGCGCGAGGGCAGGGATGGTATTTAAATCGGAAGCAGTCTGCGGGCAGCAGCTGCAGCTAGAGCACAGATAGCAGCTCAGAACCGAGTAGAGCGGAGAGGGGGTGGGACGTGATCGCAGCCGTCTCTGCGGGGAGAGCTTTGCTACAGGATTAGATACTTTGCTCCTGCAGCGAGTCAGCAGCCCAGTAGAGAAGCTAAAAACACCGGGGGTGAAGAATACAGCCCCAAACAGCTGGAGTCTCTCGGGACCTGGCCACCCCTCCCCCACAGTGTCTCAGCCCGCTCGGATCTCAGAGCGCTCGGATCTCAGCGCGCAGGCGCCATAGCACAGTAGGACCCGTGCCTCATGAATACCCTGCCCCTCCCCCAAAGAAAGCAGCCTCCATTCAAGGGGTTTTTTTCCTTCTGTTTCTTTGATAGTTTGTCTTTGATAATTAGACAGAATGAGCAAGAAACTGAAAAAGAATTTAACCCTGGACAGCTTTTATACAGATAAAGAGCAGACTCCAAATCCTGAGGAGACTAAAAACAAACAGTCCCCAGGTGAATCCCCAAAGGAGGAGATCATATGTTCCTCAGCACAGATGAATCTCATGGAGGAAATTAAAAAGGCTCTCACAAGGGAGCTAGAAGAAAAATGGGAAAAGGAGAGGGAGGCTTGGGAAAAGAGCCTGGAGAAGTCAGTTAAAGAGAGAGTGGATAAAGAAACCAAATCCTTGAAAAATAGGATTGGTGAACTGGAAAACAAAATTGGCGAAATGGAAAAAAATTCCACAGAACAAAAGATCTCAATTGGACAATTAGAAAAAGATCTTTAAAAAGTGAGTGAAGAAAATACCTCACTGAAAATCAGGGTCGAACAATTGGAATTGAATGACTCAAGGAGACAAGAAGAATCAGTCAAGCAAATCCAAAAAAATCAAACAATGGAAAAGAATGTGAAATACCTTCTGGGGAAGACAACAGACCTGGAAAACAGATCCAGGAGAGACAACCTGAGAATCATCGGACTTCCAGAAAAGTATGATGAAAAAAAGAGCCTGGATACTATTTTCCAGGATATTATCAAAGAGAACTGCCCAGAAGTCATAGAAACAGAAGGTAAAATAGACATTGAAAGAATTCATCGATCCCCTACTGAAAGGGATCCTAAAATCAAAACACCAAGGAATATAGTGGCCAAATGCCAGAACCCTCAGGCAAAGGAAAAAATACTGCAAGCGGCTAGAAAAACCCAATTCAAGTATCAAGGAGCCACAATAAGGATCACCCAGGATCTGGCAGCATCCACATTAAAGGATGGAAGGGCCTGGAATATGATATTCCGAAAGGCTAAGGAACTTGGTATGCAACCAAAAATAACTTACCCAGCGAGATTGAGCATCTTTTTCCAGGGAAGAAGATGGACACTCAACGAAATAAGCGAATTTCATCTATTTCTGATGAAAAAGCCAGAACTTAACAAAAAATTTGATCTACAAGCACAGAACTCAAGAGAAATCTAAAAAGGTAAAGATTAATCTTGGGAACTATATTTCGGCTATAAAGATGTATAAAGAATACATGTATACCTTGTTCTAGAAACTAGATGTGGAAAGGACATTGTACCAGAAAAAAGGGAAAGTGGGGGTACTACATTTCATGAAGAGGCAAAGAAAACCTAGTATATCTGAGAGAAAGAATGGAGAGGGATGAATATAGTGAGTATTTTACTGCTTTCAGAATTGGCATTAAGAGAAGAATTTTAGACATATTCAATCTATGGTGAAACTTCTCCCACCTCATTGAAAAGTGAGAAGGGAAAAGTGAAAAAGGAAGGAATAAGCTAAGTAGAAGGGAATACGGTAACTGGGAGGGAAAGGGGCAAGTTGGGGGGGGAACTCTAAGGGGAGGGAAGGGATACTAAAAAAGGGAGGGTTGTGAGAAGCAAGGGGTGCTCACAAGCTTAATACTGGGAAGGGGGGTAAGGGAGTAAGAAGGGAGAAAAGCATAAACCGGGGTTAACAAGATGGCAAGTAATACAGAATTGGTCATTTTAACCATAAATGTGAATGGGGTAAACTCCTCTATAAAGAGGAAGCGGTTAGCAGAATGGATTAAAAGCCAGAATCCTACAATATGTTGTATACAGGAAACACACCTGAAGCGGGGTGATACATGCAGGTTAAAGGTAAAAGGTTGGAGCAAAACCTACTGTGCTTCAGGTGAAGCCAAAAAAGCAGGGGTAGCCATCCTGATCTCAGATCAAGCTAAAGCAAAAATTGATCTAATCAAAAAAGATAAGGAAGGGCACTATATCTTGCTAAAGGGTAGAATGAATAATGAAGAAGTATCTATATTAAACATATATGCACCAAGTAGTGTAGCATCTAAATTCTTAAAAGAGAAATTAAGAGAGCTGCAAGAAGAAATAGACAGTAAAACTATAATAGTGGGAGATCTCAACCTTGCACTCTCAGAATTAGATAAATCAAACCACAAAATAAATAAGAAAGAAGTCAAAGAGATAAATAGAATACTAGAAAAATTAGATATGATAGATCTCTGGAGAAAATGTAATGGGGACAGAAAGGAGTACACCTTCTTTTCAGCAGTTCATGGAACTTATACAAAAATTGACCATATATTAGGACATAAAAACCTCAAACTCAAATGCAGTAAGGCAGAAATAGTGAATGCATCCTTTTCAGACCATGATGCATTGAAAATTACATTCAATAAAAAGCCGCAGGAAAGTAGACCAAAAAAAAATTGGAAACTAAATAATCTCATACTAAAGAATGATTGGGTGAAACAGCAAATTATAGACATAATTAATAACTTCATCCAAGAAAACGATAATAATGAGACATCATACCAAAATGTATGGGATGCAGCCAAAGCGGTAATAAGGGGAAATCTCATATCTCTAGAGGCCTATTTGTATAAAATAGAGAAAGAGAAGGTCAATGAATTGGGCTTGCAACTAAAAATGCTAGAAAAGGAACAAATTAAAAACCCCCAGTCAAACACTAAACTTGAAATTCAAAAAATAAAAGGAGAGATCAATAAAATTGAAAGTAAAAAAACTATTGAATTAATTAATAAAACTAAGAGTTGGTTCTATGAAAAAACCAACAAAATAGACAAACCCTTAGTAAATCTGATTAAAAAAGGAAAGAGGAAAATCAAATTGTTAGTCTTAAAAATGAAAAGGGAGAACTCACCACTAACGAAGAGGAAATTAGAGCAATAATTAGGAGTTACTTTGCCCAACTTTATGCCAATAAATTCGACAACTTAAATGAAATAGAAGAATACCTCCAAAAATATAGCTTGCCTAAACTAACAGAGGAAGAAGTAAATATCCTAAACACTCCTATCTCAGAAAAAGAAATAGAACAATCAATAAACTCCCTAAGAAAAAAACCCCAGGACCAGATGGATTTACATCTGAATTCTATCAAACATTTAAAGATCAATTAACTCCAATGCTAAATAAACTATTTGAAGAAGTAGGGATTGAAGGAGTCCTACCAAACTCCTTTTATGACACAGATATGGTACTGATACCTAAACCAGGTAGGCTGAAAACAGAGAAAGAAAATTATAGACCAATCTCCCTAATGAATATTGATGCTAAAATCTTAAATAAAATATTAGCAAAAAGATTACAGAAAATCATCCCCAGGATAATACACTATGACCAAGTAGGATTTATACCAGGAATGCAGGGCTGGTTCAATATTAGGAAAACTATTAACATAATTGACTATATCAACAACCAACCAAACAAAAACCATATGATCATCTCAATAGATGCAGAAAAAGCATTTGATAAAATCCAACAGCCATTCCTAATAAAAACACTTGAGAGCATAGGAATAAAAGGACTTTTCCTTAAAATAGTTAGGGGCATATATTTTAAACCTTCAGTAAGCATCATATGCAATGGGGAAAAACTAGAACCTTTCCCAGTAAGATCTGGAGTGAAACAAGGCTGCCCACTATCACCATTATTATTCAATATTGTATTAGAAACACTAGCCTCTGCAATAAGAGTCGAGAAAGAGATTAAAGGAATTAGAGTAGGCAATGAGGAAACCAAACTATCACTCTTTGCAGATGATATGATGGTATACCTAGAAAACCCCAGAGATTCTACTAAAAAGCTATTAGAAATAATTCATAATTTTAGCAAAGTAGCAGGATACAAAATAAATCCCCATAAATCCTCAGCATTCTTATACACCACCAACAAAATCCAAGAGCAAGAGATACAAAGAGAAATTCCATTCAAAATAACTGTTGATAGCATAAAATATTTGGGAATCTACCTACCAAAGGAAAGTCAGGAATTATATGAGCAAAATTACAAAAAAGTTTTCACACAAATAAAGTCAGACTTAAATAATTGGAAAAATATCAAGTGCTCTTGGATAGGCCGAGCGAATATAATAAAGATGACAATACTCCCTAAACTAATCTATTTATTTAGTGCTATACCAATCAGACTTCCAAGAAAATATTTTAATGATTTAGAAAAAATAACAACAAAATTCATATGGAACAATAAAAAGTCGAGAATCTCAAGGGAATTAATGAAAAAAAAATCAAATGAAGGTGGCCTAGCTGTACCTGATCTAAAATTATATTATAAAGCAGCAGTCACCAAAACCATTTGGTATTGGCTTAGAAATAGATTAGTTGATCAGTGGAAAAGGTTAGGTTCACAAGACAGAATAGTCAACTATAGCAATCTAGTGTTTGACAAACCCAAAGATTCTAAATTTTGGGATAAGATTTCATTATTTGATAAAAACTGCTGGGATAATTGGAAATTAGTATGGCAGAAATTAGGCAAGGACCCACACTTAACACCACATACCAAGATAAGATCAAAATGGGTCCATGACCTAGGCATAAAGAACGAGATTATAAATAAATTAGAGGAACATAGGATAGTTTATCTCTCAGACTTGTGGAGGAGAAAGAAATTTGTGACCAAAGATGAACTAGAGACCATTACCGATCACAAAATAGAAAATTTTGATTATATCAAATTAAAAAGCCTTTGTACAAACAGAACGAATGCAAACAAGATTAGTAGGGAAGCAACAAACTGGGAAAACATCTTTACAATTAAAGGTTCTGATAAAGGCCTCATTTCCAAAATATATAGAGAACTGACTCAAATTTATAAAAAAATCAAGCCATTCTCCAATTGATAAATGGTCAAAGGATATGAACAGACCATTTTCAGATGAAGAAATTGAAACTATTACCACTCACATGAAAGAGTGTTCCAAATCACTATTGATCAGAGAAATGCAAATTAAGACAACTCTGAGATATCACTACACACCTGTCAGGTTGGCTAAGATGACAGGAAAAAATAATGATGAATGTTGGAGGGGATGCGGGAAAACGGGGACACTGATGTATTGTTGGTGGAGTTGTGAACGAATCCAGCCATTCTGGAGAGCAATCTGGAATTATGCCCAAAAAGTTATCAAACTGTGCATACCCTTTGATCCAGCAGTGTTTCTATTGGGCCTATACCCCAAAGAGATACTAAAAAAGGGAAAGGGACCTGTATGTGCCAAAATGTTTGTAGCAGCCCTGTTTGTAGTGGCTAGAAACTGGAAAATGAATGGATGCCCATCAATTGGAGAATGGCTGGGTAAATTGTGGTATATGAATGTTATGGAATATTATTGCTCTGTAAGGAATGACCAGCAGGATGAATACAGAGAGGCTTGGAGAGACTTACACGGACTGATGCTAAGTGAGATGAGCAGAACCAAGAGATCATTATACACTTCGACAACGATATTGTATGAGGATGTATTCTGATGGAAGTGGATTTCTCTGACAAAGAGACTTAACTGAGTTTCATTGGATAAATGATGGACAGAAACAGCTACACCCAAAGAAGGAACACTGGGAAATGAATGTGAACTATTTGATTTTTGATTTTCTTCCTGAGTTATTTTTACCTTCTGAATCCAATTCTCCCTGTGCAGCGGGAGAACTGTTCGGTTCTGCAAATATGTATTGTATCTAGGATATACTGCAACATATTTAACATATATAGGACTGCTTGCCATCTTGGGGGGGGGAGGAAGGGAGGGGAAAAAACGAAACATAAGTGATTGCAAGGGATAATGCTGTGTAAAAATTATCCTGGCATGGATTCTATCAATACAAAGTTATTATTAAATAAAATTAAATTTTCAAAAAAAAAAAGAGAGATTTACTAAAAAAAAAAAATTGTGCATTCTCATATTTAAAATACAACATACTAAAGATCGACAAAAGTTAAATACATATTTTTTTATTTCAGAGCTTTGAAAGGAATTATTATAAAACTGAATATAAAGATAGCATCAATACGATAGAAATTATCCATATAAATACCATTTAAATTTATACTATGACTCATTCCTCAAATTTTGTGCTTGTAAAAAAAGTTGAGAGCAATTGATACAAGTCTCTTGATTATTCAGAGATTACATAAGCTAATTTGCACATCATATGAATCCATAATATTTGATCAACAATCTTTCATTAAATATCTTCTATGTTTCAAAAACAGACCCTGGGGATACAAGTACAAAGTATAAAATACAAAGAATGCAATTCCTACTACCAACAAATGTAATGTCCGGGCTAGCTCTCTGGAAGACCTCCTGATCAGCCCGAATTCTTAGTCTTTAGGTGAAGAAGTAAAGGAGGCAGGAGAGCTACCATGTGGCTGGTCAAAGATGGAGTCTGGAATCTGGAGTCTGGAGCTTCTCTGTGTCTGGGGCTGACAGCTGTGGCGGAGAGAGTCTTCTATGTCTGAGACTCCCTTAAATACCTCAGTACGATAACATCAGTACAGCACACTAAGCACACATAATCATGACATCACCATAGAGAACCATTATCTCACACTGAGTAGGTGCTGAACCACAAGCACCATTCTGTCCTTGATTCAAGTATACCTCTTCAGAATTCCAGCCTTCTACAAACAAGCTTTTGGTTTCTTGCTCTAAGGGGCATTTTTCTGTGCCCCTATGTTGTACCCTGGAAGAGCTTATGTTCTACAGGATAAAACAACTTATTCCCATATAGAAAGTGCATACATAGCAATTATGGGAAAATGAGAGAAGGGCAATGTCAACTGGGAGAATTGGTATTTGGACAGGGTTTCTGCCTATTTGCATGAGACATTATGAAGTTAGCATTTTTTTTAATATACTTTCTTGTCAACTCTTCCTCCAAAACTGTCTTTATGGAATGAAGACTCTTTAGAAAAAGATTAAATTTACACCCTCACTGTTTCAAGCTTCCTTTAGTTTCTGTGACTGAAACAGGGAGTCTCAATCTATTGGGATATTTATGATTTAACATTTCCTACATCCTCTATAAATGTGAAAGGTTATATAAGCTTTTTATTTTCTTTGTTTTTAGGACTCATATCCAGTGACGGGTTTTGCAGATATCTGATGTCTGATGAAAATGCGCCAGTCTTCCTTGACCGCCTGGAACTTTACCAAGAAATGGATCATCCTTTGGCCCACTACTTTATCAGTTCTTCCCATAACACATATCTCACAGGACGTCAATTTGGTGGGAAATCTTCGGTGGAAATGTACAGACAAATCCTCTTAGCTGGATGCAGGTTGGTGAGCTAAAGTCATTGTTTTATCTCAGTATTATATGTTTATATTCAATCCATCCTAGTCTCCTGAAAAGACATATACAGTTATCTCTTCCACATCATGACTTTCTCCATCATGATTTCAATATATTGTGGATAAGCATAAGAAATTAAATAGGATTTTAAGGGGAGTTTTTTTCAAAGCTATGTAACTCTGAGCAAGACACTTAGCCTCTGTTTTCCTCAATTTCTTCAGTTGTCAAATGGAAATAATGATAGCACCTACCACATGGATTTATGAAGATCAAGTGAGATAATATTTGGAAACTGCTTAATAGGGTGCATGACATAGAGTAGACTATGACATTTCTCCCTTTTCCTCCTTATAAATATAAATATAACTTTAGCCTCCACTAATAGATATCATAAGTATTAGAATAATAGATAGCTAAGTAAGAAATTAGTCTATTAAATGATCCAAAATGACCCCCATAAGATTAAAAACTCTTCATTTATATCTCATTTTACACATATTAGATGATGAAATTATTTAGTATTTGTGATGAAAATACAAGGGGATATAATATTTCATATACTGTAAACATGCTATAGAATCAAAGTAAGTTACATTAGAAAAAGTTTTAGATAGTACATCTTATTTAAGATAATTTTAGTAATTCATTCCTTTTCTAGTGCTACAAGAAAATGATGCACTTTAAAGTTTTTGCATGTCCTCTTTTACTTAAAAGATTAAATATTTGTCATTTTATTGTGTTCTTAGATGCGTTGAGCTAGATTGCTGGGATGGGAAAGGTGAAGATCAAGAACCAATAATAACTCATGGAAAAGCAATGTGTACAGATATTCTTTTTAAGGTAAGATGGAAAATGTGCCTGTATCTAAGGGCAGGAGTTCATGAACTGGAGTCCATAAACTTTTTTAATGTTTTCTTATTCGGTAATCATATTTCAGTATAATTGGTTTCCTTTGAAATCTTATGTATTTTATTTTGAATATTTAAAAACATTCTGAGAAAGTATCCTTGACACACAAAAAGATTATTTTTTATTTTATCATTTTTTTTGTATCTTTTTTTGTCTTTTTTTATTGTATCATTCTGCCAACAAAAACTACAATTGTCATTCCTTCCTAGCTAAGACAGAACAAGAATTTGAAATTTTGTATGGTGAAATAGTAAAGACAAATATTTGTATTGAGGTGGTGGGTTTTTTTAACCTTTTTACTATTCATCCTTCTTGTTTTGAGAAAGTCAGGAACAATGTCTTATTCTCAGAAATTCATCTTCACATTCCTTTTTTTCTGTTTTAAAGTAGTAACTATCTCACAGCTAAATCCACCTTGTTCTTTAAAAAAATCACTCAAGAGTCAGATGGAATATTTATTTTTATATCTCTTGGTATTAAAGAAGCAAGTAACTAAGGTCATTTTTGCATTGACCAAGATGAAGAAAGCTGGGCCTAGGATGCACAGTAGAACTACACATTCCTTTCCTTAGATCAAAGGTGCTTAAGTCCAAAATTAGAAAATTAAAACAAAAGAAAATCAAAGATATAAAAACCACTTTTCAATTACTTTTAGCATACTTCACATCTCACAAACATTCATAATATAGTAATACAAATTAAATTTGTAAAGCAATATTCATTTAAAGCAATAATGAATTGCTGAGGAAAAAGATATATTAGTAATAACATCTAGATTAAAGTTCTCTTTTTACTGTTTGCTGAAAGGAAAATAAAAAATTAATGGAGATTGAAAGATGTTATCAGACTAGAACCTACATAACTGAATTAATTCTACCCTTTTTTCAGTCACATTTCTCATAATTGGTTACAAATTAGAAATATCAAGAAGAAATGTGTCATATAAGTAAATATAGTAGGTGCAAATTATTCAGAATCAATAATTCAGTCAATAAACATTTATTAAGTGCTTACAATGTGCCAGGTGGTATGCTAAGCCCTCAGGATATAAAGAAAAGCAGAAAACACTCCCTGCTGTCAAGGAGCTCATAGTCTAAGGAGAAGAATAAAATACTGTTATAAATAGTTAAGCTCTCTGTTTAACTCTTTTATTTGAAATAATCAGCAAAGATAATGTACTGTAATTAAAAGGGATTAAGAAAGGATTCCTGTAAAAGGAGGAGCTTCTGATGGAACTTGAAGGAAGCCAAGAAAGCAGGAGGTAGAGATGAGGAGGAATAACATTCTGGGTAATAATTTAAGCATTTTTGAGAGCAGGAAATTTTTTTCTCTTTTTTCTACCTTCACATGATATTTAGTTCAGTTCTGTGTATTCAATAAATGCCACTATCAACTGATCAGCAAAAGCAGATTGTATTTACAAAGTGAATACCAACTTTAAAATAGCTTTTGTTACAGGTGAAAATACTACCATTCTGTCCTTTGAAAATCCCTGAAGATAGATGGTCCATTCATTTCTTTCTGCTTCTGCCTCTTTCTTTTTGAAATGAATTTTATTGGATACATAGAAAAGACATCAATAAAACTTAATGATTTCATACTGTGTGGCCAGCATTCCTTCTACAAGAAGTCTCCCCTAACCCTTCTTAATTCCAATTCTTCCTTCTATTAATCATCACCTATTTATCACCTTGCTTTATACATTCTAGTTTGTGAATTGTCTCCCCCATTAGACTATAAGTTCCTTGAGGGCAGGGACTGTCTATTGTCTTTTTTTAATATCCCTAGAGCTTAACACAATATATGTACTATGGTACATAGTAGGCACTTAATAGACATTTATAGATTGGTTGATTATACACTGTCCTTACTCTTACAGTGTTTAAAATCTGGTTGGAGAGGTAAAGTTGGCACACATAAAATAACTAAAAATAAAATTAAATTGTGTGGCTCTAACTATGATTGTACAAAGTAGTTCAGTTGAGAGATCATGGCAAGGAATCCAAGTAGAAACAAAGAAAAACGAAATGACATTCTTGATTGAGGAGCATGAAACTCAAAATTTTTTCATCTATAGTCTTCTATTTATCACAGTAGAGTAATTCAGGTTATTTATTCAACTGTAATTGAACAACGAGAACATTTTACAATGATTGACAAGGACTGCTTTGACACAGCACATAATGATGGAGATATTTGACAGCTAAATGGGTAGTTTGATGAATGCATTCATTTGTTCCAGTTTTTTTTTTTTTTAATTGAACAGTTACTAAGTATGTACAATACTCTGCCAGGTACTGAGAAGAATACTCCCTCCCCAATATGTAAAACCTTATCTGTAAGTACCTGAAAAGCTCTGGTCTTCCTACTCATTAACTCTGTTTGTCTTTTAAAGGATGTGATTCAAGCCATCAAGGAAACAGCTTTTGTCACATCAGAATATCCTGTCATTCTGTCCTTTGAAAATCACTGCAGGTAAAGTGATCCATTCATTTCTTTCTACACCTGCCTTTGTAATGAATGACAAACCAGATGCTTTTTTTTGTCCTAAACCATAAAAACCAATAAAAATTGATGTAATTTTCTGTATATTATGTTAGGTATTAAAAAAAGTTTCCAAGTCATTTTAGGATAGTTCAAACATTTACCCCAAAAAAGATTAAAACCTGGGATACATTCCTATGATTACTTTTAATTTAGAGATGTGACAGCATCAATTCAATGTGTATTTATTAAACCCATCTATCTTGTGCTCAGTCCATAATTTGGGGTTTATAAAGATAGTTTTCAGGAAGCTCACAATTTAATTGGGGACAAAGGGAGGGGAAGAAGAGGTCTATACATAAATAGATATCCTGTAAGGGAGAGTGAGATAAGTGCAAAGCAGAGGTCCAAGCAAAGTGCTAAGAAAAACTGGAGGACATTTTTAGCTAACCTCATCAATTTTTATAAGCTGCTTTCTGATTATTTTTATATGATATTTTTAAAAAATACTTTTAATATAAACATCAAGAGAATGGTCATGCATTATGCAGAAAGTATATTTGAATTCTATGGGGATGAATTTTTTGATTTCTATAATTGTTAATAAGTGTTTGAATTTGACAATTACAATTATTTCCCTTAGCAAATATCAACAGTACAAGATGTCCAAGTATTGTGAAGATCTATTTGGAGATCTCCTGTTGAAACAAGCACTTGAATCACATCCAGTATGTATTTTTAGCAGACCATTTTTCTAGCTTAAATGGATTTGTTTTGAAATGCATTTCTAAAGAGTCAAGTAGGAACTTCAGACCAATAGAGAAGATTTCCATATTTATGTAATATAATGTTTTAGGGGCAAATGGCTGCTTAATCATAATAGAGTGGGGTCAAGATAGACAGAAATAAAATGAACCTTAAGCTCAATTTAATTTTGTCATTCCCTAGGACCTTGTAGTTATTTGGCCTTCTCTTTGAAAATGTAATAAAGTAGCTATGGATAGGCAAAAGGTCCACAATATGGTTTCATGAAATTGAGCTCAGTTAATAGACCTTAATTCAAAACTAACCAGCTCTCTCATTTTGCATCAGTCACTTAAATTCTCTGAAGCTGGTTTTCTCATCAGTAAAATGAGAGTGATAAATAGCTACCATATTCATTTCATCAAATGGTATCAAAATCAAATGTCAACTTATATAAAATATCATTAAAGAAGTTAAAACATTGTTTAAATGTAAAGTATTATTATTCTTTCCTTGAGCAATAAAAAGTATTTATTAAGAGACCACAAAAGAGCAATTTTGATTTACAGGAGAAAAACACATAGTTAATACTGAAATTAGGAATGAACATTCAGGGAGGCAGTTTATATTTAATTCAGACTTAGTTTTCAAAATGAGCTTCAGAAATCAATAGGCTTCAAGAAATTATCTTTAATTAAGCAAAATTACTTGGCCAAATCTCAAATTATTATTTAAGCCTAAATCTACAACCTTGCCTCCTTCTGTTTTTTTCCTTATTATCAAAAGTTTTAAGAAAATGTGAATGAACTTGCATTAATTATACTAATCCTGCATGTACATATTGCGAAATTAATTTTATAGGTATAAGACACTGGATAGTTCAGGCCTAAAGATCTACTTTAGTGCCTGAATTGTGTAGCCTGATTTTTGACGCTGAACAGCTTATCCAGATGATTATAGATTTGCTAATTTACTTGATAGTCTAGCAGGGGTCCTCAAACTACGGCCTGCTGGCCAGATGTGGCAGCTGAGGATGATTATCCCCCTCGCCCAGGGATATGAAGTTTCTTTATTTAAAGACCCACAAAACAAAGTTTTTGTTTTTACTATAGTCCAGCCTTCCAACAGTCTGAGGGACAGTGAACTGGCCCCCTATTTAAAAACTTTGAGAACCCCTGTCACTCTAGAGGTTCTTGATACTGAGATGGAGAGATGATTTCATCAATTTGGCTACTCCTACCATTCATTCAAATAACAATCTATCCATCCTTTCTTATCATGTGTATGTTTTTTCTATCTTTTCCAGTAAATTCTTCATAAAAGGATCTAACAATCATTGAAGGCCTTTTCCTGGATCTTTTGTGTAAAACTCAGACTATCTTTTGGTTATCCCTCACTCTTGATACTTGACTGACCTATCTTCTTTTTGTTTATACATGCCTTTGGTGCCATGTCTTATTCCGTTTATCTCACACACCTCATCATCAGGAACTTGCCACAATCTTCTTACACTCAGTGTTTTTGTTTTTCTATTACTTCTGGGTAATCTGGAATTTTGAGTCTTCTAAGGCACTTTATGACTAAGGCTCTCTTGCCTTAGAACAACAACGGAAGAATAATGACGGTAAAAGAATCATCTCTGGCAGCAAAGTAAAACTTGTAGTTCTTGAAAGTACAATGCAGTTTCCCAAATTTTATCCAGGGTTATTTCTTCCTTCTCCTATTCAGGCCCAGTTCATTGTTCATCAGCAGTACTCACTGAAGATGAATGTAATCACTTTGGATTTTCCCTAAGAACAATTTCACAGAATACATAAGTAAAGTAGAAATAAAAAATACAAAGATGAAATATTAATTTTCCTTACAACTTATTCCCTGAGTTTCATTCATAAATAGAATCACTTATAATTCTTAGTTTCATGATAGGGCCAGAACACTCATTCTTATAGAAAAACTAAGAGATTTTTGCATTTCATTTATTGTCATAAAACAAGAATTATTCATTAAGCACATAAACACAAGGTCCTATGATAATCACTGGATTTAAAAAAAAAAATTTCAAACATCCCTTACCTTTAGGGATCTCACAATCCAAATGGGGAGATAAGAACACATAGATATATCTGCCAGTAGTATGTAAGAGTATATTATATGTTAAATTCCAAATGAGTAATATGAAGATTCTGAGGCTGAAAGGATCACCATAGCCAATTGGAGAAAGACATAAAATAAGAAATGGGTACTTAGAGGAAAGTTTGAATAAAAAAGAGAGAAAGGGAAGGATAAATATATAAGGATAAGGATAAAGAGAGTTCATTTGGCTATTTCAATAAGAAAAGAGAAATATAGAACTCTTTCCCTGAAGGTAGAAATGATTAGAGTAAAAGTAGAGTTTGTCTTTTAATAGTCCAGCTAACTCCTTTAGTTTTCCATTTTTTCATGGCATGTAGATACACACTAATCATAATTAGTATTATGAGTGCCTTCTAACAGACACACCTATCCACTGTGTAAGACAGGTGATGACAATAATCAAAGTGTCCATGTCAGAAAAGAGTTTTGGGGGCCCCACCAGCTCATTATCTTGTAATTGGACTCAAAGAGCTTGAGAAAGGCAAGTCTGTCCTATTAATTATCATAAGATTATCAAGTTTACAACAAAATAAAAGTCTAGATATTTTTCTCTTCCTTCTCCATGAACTATTAATATCAATCTCTTACAGGCAAATCCTAAGATTTTAAACTGAATTCATGCTCTTTGAAAAATCTCCTAAATAAGACATGATTTTCCAGAGTCTTAAGAAATTAGACTAGGGCTAAACATTCATTATGTTAGTTGCCAGAAGGGATGGCTACCTAGTTTTCAATTCTGAACTATAGTTTAAGAAACACTATGATTTTGACTACTGATGACACAGGATAAGGAAAATAGATGATAACTCTTTCTACTGCCATCTAGTGGAAAAATTATGTGTAATGTAGTAGGAGCTCAGAATCATAGGCTCTGAGGAGGCAAGGTCCTCAGGAATTTGAGCCAGTAAAAAACTCAGCCCAACCCCTTTTATCCTACAGATAAAGAAACTGGGAGACAGAGGTCAAGTAGCATTCTCGAGAAGATACATTAGCCAAGATAGGATTAGAATTAAAGCCCTTTGAGAGCAAATTCAAGATGCTTTCCACTGTATGTTCTGTTACTCAATTAAAATCAGGGAGTTAAAAAATCAAGAGACCAAGAGTAATTTAGATTTTCAACCAGACTGACAGTAGAGTAATGAAATCTAAGCCAATTTATATATGAAAAATTTATTCTACTGTATACCCTATAAGTGGTTATTCAACTTCTCCTTGAAAACTTTCAATGAGGAGGCTTCCAATACTTGTCAAAGCAGCCTGTTCCACTTAAGGATAACTCTAATGGTAGGAAGTTTTTAATTATAGCAGGCTTAAAGCTATTTCATCAACTTCCACCTGTTACGTATGCCCTTTGGAGCTAAGGAGAACAGATAGAGAAAGAATGTACAGTATTATATAATATATAATATGCCATAATATAAGATAGCACAATATAATTTATAGATGTAGTTTATGTAAATATGTAATATATAATATTGCATAAAGCATTTATATCAAGATATCCACTCTTCCATTTAACAATTCTTCAAATGTTTGAAAACAGATTTGTCATCTTCTCTCCCCACCACTCCCAAGTCTACAGGCTAAACACACCTAATTCCTTCAAAGTCCTCTGTATGACTTTCCTAATGTAGAGCATGAAGAATTAAATATAAAACATATACTATGTCCTTATGAGCACAAAAGTAATTATCACTTTCCTAGTTAATCTCTCTTTTATTGCAATTCTTTTGTTGTTTATTCATGTCTGACTCATTTAAGGTTTCCTTGGCAGAGATACTGGAGTGGCCATTTCCTTCTCCAGCTCATTTTATAGATGAGGAAACTGAGACCAAGAGAACTGAGTTAACTTGGCCAGAGTCACACAGCTAGTAAGCAAAGTCAGACTTGAATTAGGAAAGATGAGTCTTCTTGACTCCAGGTCCAAAACTATTATCTGAACTATCAAACTGCTCTGGGAAAGCTTTGAGACAAAGAATGGTCTCTTTTACCCAGTCAGAAAAAAAAATCCAATTTGGGAAATGAAGACCCTCAGGTTTTCTGGCCAAAACAGAAACAATTGTTATTTATATTCACTTTTTGAGTCAATCAGGGCCCAAATAATGACCAATGAGGGCTTGGCTTGGGACTTATAGTTGGCCAATCAATAAGAACTTGAACTCTAATTCTTAAAACCCAACATATTTGGGGGGATTTCAGGGATCAAAATGTCAAGTCACTACAGCATCTTAGCCAGGAAAACTCTTACTGGCATCATGAAGAGTTAAATAGGACTGAAAAATATATTAAATGGAAGTATATTAAATGGAAAAATGCTATAATAACAAGACAGCCTTTATATGCATTGTAATATGGAAAGACTACATTTAGAGAGTGGGGTTAGACAGGAAAAGGTTATTTGGTGGGGAAAATCATAGAAATGGTAAATGAAGTTATTGGTGATTAGATTAGTTAACGGGATTGACTGATATTCTATGCGAGTCTCTTCACTAGAGATCTTCCAGGAGAATCTAGATGGATCTCTTACCAGATGGGTAGCAGATAATAACAGTCATCCTTAGTTTCTTTTCCTCATAGAGTGCTGATTGATAAGTTTCCCAGAGCACGAAGTAGAATCTGATTGGAGGACTGGGATAGGGAGGGCCTGGAAGAAAGAGAAAGGACAGCTGGAACACAGAAAAAAGTGGCTGGAGTCCAGCATAGTTTATCTGAGTCCTGTTAGATAAACTTTAATCAAACTAGGCAGCTTGCTGCAGGGTGAAATCTTGGGGATCAGATAGAAAACAGAGGGTAGAATGCAGCTACATATCAAGTGGGACTCCTACTTTTTGTTCACTATTTATCCTTATTAAATTTCATGTTATTAGATTTGACTCAGTGTTTCAGCTCTTCAGTATTCTGACTGTTATCTACCTGTTAGGTACTATACTTGTTACCTTACTAATCCTTATTTTTTGCCTGAATCTGGGGGTTCTATTAATATTTGCATGAGGTGCATGATTATTGTTCAGTAGTTTATATATATATTTCTTTCTTTCATATTTTAGCTTGAACCAGGAAGACCTTTACCATCCCCTAATGACCTTAAAAGAAAAATTCTGATAAAAAACAAACGACTGAAACCTGAGGTGGAAAAAAGTAAGTCAAGTACTACTCTATGCCATTTAAAACAAATATACTGTATATGTCTGGACAAAGTTAGTGTCCAGGATGAAATATATTTTCTTCTTTTTCAGGTCACATCTTTCAAGTGTTCTTCATAATTTTCTTATTGCAATTTATAGGTACAATAAGCTCAATTTCGAAGGTTCTTGTTAAATTTAACATAATATTTCTCTCATTTGATGCCAAGAAGTATTTGAGTTCTTAGTATGTATTTCCATAAAAAATATTCTTGAAGACTCCAATATTCATATTTTTCCTCTCTCCTGCCCAATAGGTCAATGGTCAAGTAGATACAAATAATATGATGTTTTCATTAATAATTTGTGTCCCAGTACAGAGTTTACATTTACTATCTCCACTGGCTTTTTTGGTTTGAGCCATTTTCATGAAAGCATATGATTAACCTAAGGCTGATGCTCTTCCCTTTTGCAGGATGATCTCACTTCTCAAATCTAAGGAGTAGGATTTGTGTCATTCCATTCCCCAGAATCCATTGAAAGATCTTTGTTCATGTGTTTTTATAGCACTAGTCACTTCATTTGAACAATTATTTATTGTGAAAACCACCATTTTAGGAAATTAATGTGATATGATTATCAAAAACAACCAATCATTTATCTAGCACCTACTAAATGCCAAAGGATAAGACTTTGCCTCTGCCCTCCAAGAAGTTTATAGTTTAAGACACATTTTTCTTTTAATGTTTTTTTCAGAGAAACTACAGTGCCATGGTTTTTAGTAGACTACAAGGAGTTTTTAAATCTAGAATATGTGGTCAGAGCCTGATTTGGGAAAATGAATATGGCAATTGTGTGCAGAATGGATTAGAAAGATAAGAAATCAAAAGAAAACAGAACCAAGATTTTTACCTTAGTTAAGAGGAGATGTAAGGATAACTTTCAAGGATGCTGACTATAAGTATGGAAATAAGAGGGAAATTTTTAGATATTTTGGAGATGAAATCAACAAACCTTGGGAAAAAATTGGATGTAAGGGACGAATCAAATCAAATCAGCAAGAATTTATTTAGCACATACTATGTGTCAAGCTCTATACCAAGTTTAATGGATACAGAGAAATGAAAAAAAAAATCTTTGTTATCAAGTAGCTTTTAGTTTAATAGGGCAGACAAGCAAACAACTATGCATGAACATAACTTATCCAGAATAAATTGGATATAATCTCAAAGGAAAGACACCAAAATTAAAAAGGATTGGGAAAGACTTCTTATAGGAGTTGAGACTTAAGTTAGGGAAGTCAGGAAGTGAAGAAGAAAAAGAGTCCCAGGTTTGGAGGAAGTGATAAGGTAGAAACAATAGGAATTGGCAGCTGATTTGGTTGTGTGAGGTTGAAAGAAAGTGAAAAATGAAGGGTGACACTGAGGTTGCAAGTTTGGATGCCTGGAAGGATGAGGATACTGTTGACAATGATAGGAAAATTAAAAAGAAAGGAGGGTTTGGGGGAAATTATAACAAATTCTGTTTTGAACATTGCACTTAAGATGTCTAATATGTGGTATGAAGATGCAAAATATTCATCTTCACAAAAATATAGCTATCTTCTGCATTGAGGTGATAATTAAATCCATAAGAGCTAATAAAACATTCAAAGACTTCCTTTGAGGATTGTGCTATATTGTACCTTAGCCCACATAAAGACTAGTAAAAATGATTATTTAAAATGAGGTATATCTAATTTTACCATCTTTATTAATATCATCTTTAGTAGTAGTAATAGTATATAGTTGAAGACTTAGGAATAGATGAGGTCCTGTTCCTCCTCCAAAAGAAAAAATGAAAAGGAAAGAAAAGTCAATAGAACACTGGAGAATTCATTAAGGAGGAGAAAAAGTAGAACCTATGAAAATGATAGAAAGGTAAGAAGAAAACAAATATAATGGCATCTGAAAGATGAATCTAAACAGGGGTTGGTAATCTGAAACACAGAAAATTCAGGGACATAAACTCAAGGGGGAAAATTAGATTTGGCAAGTAGGGAAGATTAGTTATGACTTTTGTAGAAGAAGTTTCACTGGGGTCTTAGAAATAGAAGCCATGGGAAGGAAGTGGGAACTAAATGCTTAGAGAGAGTATAGAAACAAAGCATATCAAATCCTTGGAAAGTTTGGCAGTCAAGAAAGGTTAAATAAAATGGGATTTAACTGAAAAGCTGGATTGAGTTAATTTTTTTAGAATCCCATCACCTAAGTATGCTAGTAGGCAGATGGGAAAAAATCATTGAAGAGAACCAAATAAGGTGCAATAAAAAAAAGAAAGAAAGATTGCAAAGAAGTGGGAAGAAGGGAATGAAGGACACAGGATCTGGTGAAGAGCAAGCCTTATTCTAAAATGACTTTAGGAAGGAGTTGAAATCATGAAAAGTAGAAAAGTACCAACAAAATCTAGCAGCAAGAGATAGAGAAAAATCTCTTTAAAAATTGCAAACAACATATACAATGTAAAAACAATATAAATACAAGTATACATAAATGCAAAATACAAGTATAATAAATAGAATATAAATATTATAAAATAAATACAACATAAAATACTTCTACCATGACAAACCCAAGGCTTCTAAGAATACAATTGCAAACTACTTTTCATACAAATAAACATAGATTTAAATAATTGGAAAAATATTAATTGCTCATGGTTGAGCCAATATAACAAAAATGATAGTTTTACCTAAGATAATGTACTTATTCAGTGCCATGCCAATCAAGCTACCAAAGACATATTTTATAGAGCTAAAAAAAATTAATAGTAAAATTCATCTGGAAGAACAAAAGGTCAAGAATATCAAGAGAATAAATCAAAATAACATTAAGGAAGGCAGTTTTACTTTACTAGATTTCAAAGTTTATTACAAAGCAATGATCATCAAAGCAATCTGGTACTAATGTGGTATATCAGAGGAATGGTTTAGGTATACAATATATAGTAGTAAATGATCTGAGTAACCTAGTGTTTGATAAACCTAACAATCTAAGCATTGAGGATAAGAAGTCAGCATTGGACAAAAATTGCTGGGAAAATTGGAAAGCAGTAGAATAGAACCTAGACCTATGCTAACAGCTTTCCAAGATAGTCAAAATAAATAAATGATTTCTACATAACAGGAGATATCATAAGTAAATTAGGTATTCTATGAATAATGAGTTTATGACCAAACAAATGATAGAATTACAGAAAGTAAAATAGATAATTTAGATAACAGGCAATTAAAAGGCCTTTGCACATGCACGTGCACATACACATGTGCACATACACCCACACACACACGCACATATCTGATGCAGCCAAAAATTAGAAGAAAAACAATAAATTAAGGGAGGGGAAATTCTGACATCTTTCTTTGGTAATGATCTCATTTCTCAAATATATGGAGAACTGATCCAAATTTATAAAAATAAGAGCCATTCTCCAATCAATAAATGGTTAAAGGATATGAACAGAAACTTTTCAAAAGAAATCAAAGCTACCAATAAGCACATGAAAAAGTGCGCTAAGTAACTATTGATTAGAGAAATGCAAGTTAAAATATTTCTAAGATACTACCTCATACTCATAAGATTGACCAACATGACACAAAAAAAGAAAATAACAAATGCTAGAGGGGAAATGGAAAAACTGAAACACTAATTCACTGCTAGTAGAGTTCTGGAGAACAATTTAAAAATATGCCCAAAGGCCATGAGAACAATTTATAACTATAAACAAAGTGCTATGAACTGTACATACCATTTGAACCAACAATACCAATACCGTCTCTGCATCCCAAAAAGATCAAAAAGATAAAAATGGGGAAAGGACCTATTTGTACAAAAATATTTTATAGTCAATCTTTTTGTGGCATCAAAGAATTAGAAAATGAGAGGATACTCATCAACTGGCGAATAACTGAACAAATAAGTTGTGTCACAAAAGGATGGTTTCAGAAAACCCGGAAACACTTATGTGAACTAATGCAAAGTGAAGTGAATAGAATCATAACACTGTAAAAAGTAATAGCAATATTGTAATAGAGATCAACTGCAAAAGACTTATATACTCTGATCAAGACAGTTACCCAAGATAATCCCAAAGGACCTATGAAGGAAGATGCTATTTGTTTAAAATATATTGGATTAGTTGCCTTCTAGGAGAGAGGGTGGGGAGAAGGGAGGGAAATTGGAATACAAGATTTTACAAGGATCAATGGTGAAAGATTATCTATCCTTGCATATGTTTTGAAAATAAAAATTTCAATAAAAAAGAAAGATGCTTTCCAACTCTAGAGAGAGAATGGATAAACTCTACATGCAGAGTGAAGGAGACTTTTGTGTTTTCTTTTACAAGTTGTCTAATTTGGAAATGTGTTCTTCCATGATTTCACATGTATAATTAATATCCAAATTGTTAGCATTCTCAAAGAGGAAGAATGGGCAAGTGGAAGGGAGAGAATTTGAAATTAAGAATTTTTAAAAAATTAATTTTAAAAACATGTATAATTAGAAAATATTAAATTAATTAAATAAAAAATTTTAAAAGATAATGGAAAAAGCTTAGAGATTGGTACATGACTTTGTTGAAGATAAAAAGAGACATAATCAACAGTAATTAATGATTACCAAGTTACTTAACTTCCATTTGTCTCAGTTTCCTCAACTGTAAGATGGAGAAAATAACAGCACCTATCTTTCAGGCTTATTGTGAAGATAAAGTGCTTAGCCCATTGCCTGGCACATAATGTTTATTCCCTTCTAACCCCGCCAAAAAAAATTTCCAAAAGGGAGATGTTTAATGACCACAGAGCAATTGTCTGAAATTATCAGGAGACGAATAGAAGACCTTTTGATTTGTTGGGAGTAAAAGAAACATCCATTGGAGAAGATAATAAAGGTGGCAGATTCAAGGAAAAATGTTAGAGGATGTGAGAGAACCTATTTCCAATCAAATTAGAATTCTGTAAGAAACAATAGAAGAAACTAAGAAAGGGGCCATCAGGCATGGTTAATCCTTCAGAGAAGATGGGCTGAGCCAGACAGAGATCTGAAATTAGGAGGCATCACAGACAAGAGAGGTTGAGAACTAGGCTGCAGGGATATGCGATCCAGGTTTGAAAACAACAACAACAAAATTCAGATTGAGAATGACAATGGGCACCCCCAAGATATGTGGAAATGAGCATTCTAAGTAAAGGTAACATCTTATAAAAAATATCCTTCTCAAAAACAAAATAAAATCATAAAAAAAGAACATCCTCCTCTACATTAGCTCCCCCAGAGAAAAATACAGAGGTTCTCAAGCAATCTTGACTGACTATTCATTCTGTTCCTTATCACTTTTTCTGTTTATTGTAAAACATGAATTTATAAACATGTGATTTATCTTTTTTAACAGAACAGCTTGAAGCATTAAAAAGTATGATGGAAGCTGGAGAATCAGCAGCCCCAGTAAATATCTTAGAAGATGACAATGAAGAAGAAATAGAATGTGGTGAGTTTTTAAGTATTATGTTTATTTGAGTACTTTGAAAAGTGAGGTAAGAGCATAGAAATTAACTTTAATTTAATTAATCTTTAAGTGTATAAATGGCTTTTAATCTAATATGTTTTATTTAAAATTTATATACTTAATCTGACATTTTTATGTTCTTCAAAGTCAAAATATGGCAGCATGACTATTATGATAATATTCAGATTATGTCATAGCTGGTCATTCTCCTTTCCATTATGAATTCAACTGAGGGGCATAGATTCATAGCCTGAAAATCCCTGAAACATCTTTTTTGAAGAAAGCAGGAGGTTAGCAACACCCCATGCTCTAGGTTTTTGTCCCTGAACACGAATTCCAGCTTTATTTATATCAATGCTGAATGTGCGGAATCAAAGAATGAAGAGTGATGAAAAAAAGTACAAATGCAAATTCAAGTAGCAAACCTGTATGCAGGACAGCTAACTGGCACAATGGATAGAGTGCTAGGACTGGAGTCAAGATGAACTGAGTTCAAATCTGTTTTCAGACACTTAATAGCTGAGGGACTCTCAGCAAACCACTTAACCCAGTTTGCCTTAGTATTCTCATCTGTGAAATAAACTGAAGAAGGAAATGGCAAAGCACTCCAGTATTTTTTCCAGGAAAACCCATGGGCTCATGAAAAGTTGAAACTACTGAAAATTAACAGCATGACAACCTGTATTTATACATAGTAAATGAACTGGAGAAATATGGTGATTATTTTGATAAATAAAACTATTGATGTCCCTAACTTATTTCAACTGAGGTAAAGAAACAAAAGTGGATTTTTATTGCTCTATAATAATAATTAGAATTACCTACACTTTTATAGTCCTTTATAATATATAAAGCATTTATTTCATAATTACCCTGAGATTAACAGCATATAAGGAATGAAAGTGGAAACAATAATTTATTGTTTTGACATAATGCTATTATCCTATTTGGAAAGTGGAAGCAATAAGGCAGTTGTTATTCTAAACCTGGCACTCTAGCAAGGAATCAGTTTTTAAGAAGCAATAAGGTAGACCTTGAGGGAAAAAGACTTAATAATAATAATAGCAACAGTAATAATAGGTAACAGTAGCTAGCTAATACTAGTCAATAATTAGTGTTATATGCACTTTAACATTTGCAAAACATTTTATAAATATTATATAACATACAAGTATTATATAACAAAAAATATAGCAATTAATCATCACAACAACTTTGAGAGGCAGGTGCTACTGTTATCTCCATTTTATAGATGAGGAAAATGAGACAGACAGTTTAAGTGACTTTCCTAGGGTCACACAACTGGTAAACATCTGAGACTGTATTTGAACTTAGCCTGAGTCCGGTTCTGGTATTCTTACCCACTGATCTACTTCGCTGCCAAGAAGCCTAGAATGTTGATAGCCTGGGCATAGACTGATATTAAGTGAATGAATGTTTAAAAAAAAATTGAATTAAATGTTTTCTATGTGCTGATCATTTTTAGGAAAGGGAATAAACATTGATAAGTGCTTACTATATTACAGGAACTGTGCTAAGCACTTTTACAGATATTTCTTTTCCAAAACTTTCATGGGAGATAGATGCTATTATCATTCCCATTTTATAGTTGAGGAAACTAAAGCAGACAGAGATTAAGTGCCCCAGCTAGTAAGTGTCTAAGGTTGAGTTTAAACTCAGATTTTCCTCACTCCAGGCCCAGTGTTTACCTTCTGAGCCATCTAGAATGCCCTCAACTCCTTATGTTCTAAAGTCATTATCCAATTTAGATTGGTTGAATAACTTGTCAGATATATTATAGAAAGGATTCTAGATATATCAGTTGGCCTCTAAAACCATCTCTGAGATTCTACTTACTATGACCACTTCAAAATAAAAAAAAAAAAAAAACCTGAGACATGAAGAGATTAAAGGGCATTCCTACCTTCACATATCTAGTAAGTATGTGAGTTGTCCCTTGAAAAAGGATCATCTGTTTTTAAGTCCATGATTCTCTTTACTATATAAAGTTAGCTGGAATTCTCAGGCTTTTTGTCACTTTATATTTGTGGACAGCCTTGTTGTTTGTTTTGAAATGGATTATTGAGGAGTTTCAAAGTATATTGCAAGTCATAGGCATAAAATAGCCCATTGGAGCTGGTAAACAAGATGATAGAAAATTGGCATTTAGCTGGATCATGAGTAACACCCGTGTTTCATGGCTGTAATTGTTATTCTGTCATTTTTCAGTTGTGTCCAACTCTTCATGTTCCCATTTTCTTAGCAAGGACACTAGAGTGGTTTGCTTTCTTTATAGATGAGAAAATTGAGGCAAACAGGGTTAAGTGACTTCCCAGAGATTTACAGCTAATTAGTGTTTGAGGACAGATTTGAACTTTTCTTCCTGACTGCATACTTGGCATTGTATCCACTGTGCCATCCAATTGTCTTATAATAGAATAGGTTGGGATTATGTAGGATGTCCCAAAAGTCAGGACAGTTTTATCTTAAAATTACACTAAGACTTTTGAAATATTCTTACAGGATATTTTTTGTCTAAAAAATTCAAAACATCTTCACAAATATCTTCTCCCTTAGACCAAGAGCATCAAAATTATGAAGTTGTGAAGGATAATTAGGTAACAGCAGGGGAAAAGGCTTAACTTAAGGAAGTTTAGTAATATGGTTGATGTCACACAATTAGTTTAAGATCACAGCTCCCTATTCAATACTCTACAGTTGCATTTTTCTCCATGATGAATTCAACTCCATAGCAAACCAATGACTTTCTCTCACTTTCCACTTGCTTGTGATAATTATCAGTCATATTGCCTTCAAAACTCACCCACGAGTAACAATATGATACTATATTATTCCCTACAGTGTTATAGGACCTACCTTGCTAAATGCCATTTGGACATCTCTCAAACTCAACACGTCCAAAACAGAATTCATTATCTTTCCCTATAACCTTCCCATCTTCTGAGCTTGCCTATTATCTTAGAGGGAACCATACAACCTGGCTATAATTCTCAATTCCTCCCACTTTCCTTATGTATCCAATCCTCTCCTAAGTTTTGTCATTTCTACTTTAATAGCATTTTATACATGCCCCTTATCTATTTGCATAGCCACAACCCTAAATCAAACCTCTATTATTAGGATTATTTACAATAACTCTCTTATTGGCCTCAAATCTCCCAAACTCTAATTCATACTCTCCAAATAGTTGCTAAGGTGTTTTCTAAAAGATAGATCTGACTGTGTCATATACAGCTCAATAAATTTCTATGCTTCCCTATTCTCTCCCAAGATTAAATATTAATTCATTTTTGGCAATTAAAGTGCTTTATAATCTGGTCCTTTGTACCTTTCCATTCATTTTAGGGTACTTTTCTGTATCTAGAAAGACTATTCCACTTGCATTTCTTTAAACACAACACCCTATCTTCCATCTCTTTACCTTTGCCTCCTCAGTTCCTGTAATTCTTTGTGCATTCATCTTCACTTTATAGATTCCCAGACTTCCTTTAAGAATTAGTTTAAATCCCACTTTCTGCAAGAGGCCTTTTACAATCTATCATTACCTGCCCCTTGCCCTTGCTATTGTGGTCTACTCCTCTCATATTGCCTTCCATCTACTCCATATATAGCCTGTAGATATTTTGTCTTCATATTTAGACTATGTTTGAGGGCAGCAGCTACTTAAACCTTTCTTTGTATCTTCAATCTTAGCACAAGGCCTAGAATATGATAAAATTTTAATAAATATTTTTAAGTGTTGTCTGAATTGCAAGAACAGGTGTTCTTTGGCCCAGGCAGCATAGAATCACAAAATCTCATAGCAATAAGGAGCTCCAAACATAACATAATCTAGCCCCACTAGAATTCTTTCTGCAAAACTCCTTCAAACTCCTCAATTGTTTGAGAACAATTATCTCATGAAGTAGCCTGTTTTGTTTTTTTGTTTGTTTTTACATCTAGTTTGAAACTGTCTCTTAACAACTTCTACTTATTATTTCTAGTCCTATCACTTCACACCAAGAAAAATAAATGTAATCTGAGTTCCATATGCCAGTCCTTCCAAAATATGAAAATTGCTATCATACCTTCCCTTGACTTCTCCAGGTTAAGTGTAGCAAAGTTCCAAGCCGAATAATTAATGAATCCCTGAAATAATCGCTTGCATTCAAATTCACAAGTGAACATTATGTTGATATCAGAACAATGAAAATAAATAATGTAAATTCAAATAAAGTGACTGCTTCAGAGGAATAAATAGTCACCTTAATAGAAACCTAACTGTATCTCTACTTTCCTTAGTCAATCTTTATAGAGAATGATCTTAAGACTCCACACCATTTGACTTCCTCTCTTATGGATACTATTCAACTTATTAATGCTCTTCCTATAATGTGTCAGTTAGAGGAAGCCATGAATTCCCCTTGGAACAATACATATAATGCATAGCATAAATTACCTAAACTCTGGACAGTGCTCTTAGATTCTCTCACCAACACCTTTCTTCCATTCTGGTGAATTATTTGAGTACAATTGTGGCAAAATATTGCCTATGCTATTCTTGCTACAAAGTACCATAGTTCACATGGGCAAGACCCACAACCAGATGAAGAATGGCAAAAGCTATCAGGAAGTGAAGCCCATTTGTGAGACAGAATTTAAATCGTAGCAGCCTGTAACAGAAAATGTACATCAAACTGCTTGGAAACCATGTTGCAAAAGTGTAAAAGAAGTTTGACCTGACTTGAAGATCAGAAGAGATTGTTCAATATTTGAAATCCACCAAAATAATTGTTCATTTATTCAAATCAGTCAGCAAGTACCTATTAAACAACGTCTGTATACTATGTGAATTATTAGAGGAAATGGAAAAGGAAACATTTTCTCCCTGTATTCAAGGAACTTACAGCCCATTTGGTTACCCAAGACAAGCACATATAATATAGCTAAGTTACTGTGCTAATATTAATGGAACTAGAGGAGTTCAGCTATAGGAGAGCCTCTACTTGGCCTAGAATAATTGAGGAAGGCATCCTAGAGAAATGAAACCCCAAAGGAGCAATAGGATTCATTTCAAGATAGAGAGCAACATCAGCAAAGGCTTGGCATTAGGAATGAGTATGACATCTTTGAGGGCTAATGAAGAGGTTGGCTTGGTTGAAGTAGGTAATAATTCACAGAAGAAGAAGTCAGAGAAGGTTGGAGTCAGAGTATGGAGAACCTTAAGATATCAGGCCAGTGACATATAGAATTAAAAACAAAAACAAATAAAACCCACTTGATTCATAATATTCAATTCAATTAGACAAGCATTTATCAAACTCTCCTTGTTGATTGATTGATTGCCAAGATCTGTGCTAGTTATGTGGACATCCAAAGACAATGACCATGATCAAAGACAGTGACCAATGACCAAAAACAAAAATGAAATTGCCCCTACCCTCAAGGAGTATGCATTTCACTGGACAGAGGAGTCATATTGCTCATATCCATTTACTGTCACTTGACATAAGTCAAAGTTCTTATCTTCAGTTTATTTACAACACTGTTCTCAAGGATTTCATGTGAGCATCTTTAAAATGAAAAATAAAACACTGTTGGCATTAGAGATGTAGGACTTGATATAAAAGACTGGGTTCTACATTTGGAATTAGAAAGATGTGGTCAAATCCCTTACTTATCGTGTTATATTACTGCGAATAATTTAGTATTCCCTTAAAATTATTACTGTGTCTTGAGATAGGATGCAAAAGTCTGTCCCCTAAAAGGGCTTCCTTTTTCTAAGTAGTTTAGAGGAGAAAATAAACAGTAACTTTATTTAGATTTAGAGAGACTTACTAGCTGTATGATCCTGGACAAAGCATTTAGTTTTTTGCAACTCAGCTTCCTTTTTCTATAAAATGGCATAGTAAAAGCACTTATCTCAGAGAAATTGTTGTGAGAGCTAAATGACATAATACATGTAAAGTATTTTGCAAACCTTGAAATACTATATAAATATTATATTTTATTGTTATTTGTATTAGAAAGAGTTGTGATATTTCTTAACCATCCTAATTCACTGATCTCTAATCTTTTAACTTCTATTATGTTATCCAGAATTTTAAATCTCTTATAGAATTCTTTTTTTATCTTAACTTTTTTCACACATTTTACATACCTATCACTTCATTAGACAGCACTGAAATCCCAATCAAAATTTCTAGCATTTTTCTCAGTAATTTTATCTATTTAATTGGAGTGTGTGTGTGTGTGTGTGTGTGTGTGTGTGTGTGCACATGTGCATGGAACTAAATATCTTAAAAGGTCTGTGACGTTTTTAGTCTCAAATATAAATGGGGTCATCTGTGGATTAAGCTTCTAATACTCATGTCTCACTGAGATGGAACTGGTATTCATATCCTTGCATAAGGATTTCAGTTTTAAAATCAAAACCACATGTATGTGAGACCTCTTCTAATTTGGCAGTATTGTTCTCCCCCACTAACCACCATTTCATCCCCAAGTACTTAACAATGCCTGACAGCCTAATTCTTGCTTATTTGCTATTGTGACCAATTTCTCTCTCTTTTTTTTCATACAGTTGACCAAGAGGAAGAAGCTCACCCAGAATTCAAATTTGGAAGTGAACTCTCTGATGATTTCAGTCAAAAGGAAGCTGTTGCAAATAGTGTAAAGAAGGTTGGCGGCTGCATTCTATTCATCTGACTTTTTTTTTTAACTTTGAATTCCAAGAGAAGCTGTTTGCTCTGAAATTGAGGGAATTTAACCCACAAGAAAATAAATCTACTCTTCCCTTCTAAACTGCTTATAAAAAAGAAGCCTTTTTAGGGGACACACTTTTGTATCCTATTTCAAGACACACAGTAATAATTTTAAGGGAATAGTGAATTATCCCCAGTAATAGAACATGACAAAAAAAATCAGTCAATAAATATCTATTAATTTTTTTCTGTGTGTTAGACATTGTGCTAAGGCAATTAGTGTCCATCTGGCATTGCCCCTTATTGCCATGAGCCTCTTCCTCTGTATTACTCTGTGGAGAAAAAAATCATACAAAGACAATTTAAATGCTGAAGCTGCCCTTCCCAGCTGGTAAAGGAGTGTACTTGAATCATCCAGAAATACAGCCTACTAATGAAGTATCTGTCTTATAGTGTAACTAAAACACAATGATCAAGGTGGTATCAAAATACCAAAACTATCACCAAAGCATGAACCTTTTTTAGGCTAGAAAATAAAACCTAAATGTAATCACAGACCCCCAAAAAATAATTAGAAAGAATTAAAAGTTGTTTAATGCAAATTATATTTATAAGAAAACTTGAACCTAAAGAATGGATAAGCAATTTATGCAAAGTCACATAGTTAGTTTATGTGAGACTGAATTCAGAACTTGGGCCTTCTGACTTTTAGTCCACTGTTCTGGCATTTCATCAATAAATAGTCTTATTTTAGCATGCCTTCTCCCATATTCCCAATAACCCATTTTAAAAAAAAAGGCATGAACTACTTTTATAGTAAGACTGATCATGAGTGAACATACAATGAAAGACCATAGGAGCATAAGATTGAGTCAAGCCAAGTAAATAAAGTATTTATTGAACATCTGTTTTGTGTCAGACATTGGTCTGAGAACTGAGGACACAAATCTGGAAGTGATGTTAAATCTTTAACCTTGGGTGTGTAAACTTGTTTTTAAAATATTTTGATGATGACATTTCAATCGAGTCTCCTTTATAATCCTAAGTATTTTATTTTATATATTTAATATGTTATTCTGAAAAAAGATTTTATAGACTTTGCCAGACTTCCAAAGAGTTATATGAGACAAAAAATATTAAGAATCCCTGTTCTAGTTCAAGACCCCCTAATTTTACAGATGAAGAAACTGAGGCTCAGAGACGTTAAATTACTTGTCCAAGGTCTCACAGGTGGTAAGTAACAGAGCTGGTATTCTAGAGTTTGGTAACATGATTTGTAAATCCAGGTCTTCTGATACCAAATTTTCATGAAGATGAAAACGATATACTTACCACATAAATGTGGTATAAATGTAAAACAAAGGTACTGCTTCTGTAAACTTCAAATCACTTCATTTATTCAAGTTTTATGATTGCCTATTTTGGATGATCTTACATTTACAGACTTGGGAATTTCTTATGCTAAATGTAAACAATTTTATATTGTTTTCCAACTAACTGAGGTATTTCTCCATCATTCAGTTGGCAATAATTTTCATCAGTTTCTACTTTCAACATTAAATAAAAATAAAACAAACAGCCATTTGTTTAAATGCTTACTCTACATCTCACATGTGAGGAAGGTACACTCATTTTTGGCAGGTACTTCTTTAAAAGCTTTTTCTGGAACCATACCTAACCAACTTATTTAATAAATATGACTGAAAATATAAAAGTAAAGCTATAAGTAAAAGAAAAGCAATATTAGGACAATGAAATTAGGACAATTTTGGACAATGAAATTGTCCCATCTTTTTTTTAATGTCCATTCATTGCTTTAAAAAAATTATACCAATATTAACTTACCCCTCCTTACTGTCTATAAATAAAACAGATTTATTCTACTTCAATAAATATATATTAAGTGTCTACTAAGCACTAGACACTGTGCTACTAGTGAGGGGAATGACAAATTAAAACAGTCATTGACCTCAAGGAACTTACATGCTATTGAGGTACATTTGATATTACACAATAAATATTTATCCTTTTCTATACTGATAAAAATCTTAGAAAATAATTACTATTCTAGAAGAAACAGATTTCTCAATATATTATGTGTGTTTCTTGACACACATACATAAACATGTAAGAGATAATTTTTTTGCAGTTTGGAGGGGTAAATATAATTTTTTTTTCTCTTTAGGCTGCAGAAGACCTTGAACATGAAAACAATAAAAAGGTAAAACAAAAAAAGAATTCCCTATAATTTCTACTTTCCTCTATTTATAGAAAACACAACTTATTTTGTGAATAATACAATCCTATACCTAGTTTTTCAAGGAAGTATTAAGTCCTTAAATTACTCTTCCCTATTCAGAGAAATTTGATTTTTACGTATAACATTTATATTTCATAATACATAATATTAAAAAGAAAACAACTTTCCAAGACACAGGATTATTAAAGTCTGATGAAACCATATCAAAAAAACATACTAACCAAGTTTAATGGCCATGATTAGGAATAATTAATTTGCACTAATTGATTAGAATGAATTTTTATGGTTCAATGCTGTAGTATATAAAGCCAGGCCTTCAATATCAGCCTATTAAAAAAATTTTTTTTAATGACCCATTAGGTCATTAGCTCTATCCCCTTGGAACTGAATTAAAAGGAACTCTGGGCTAATAAAAAGAACTATATAATCTCTTGATAATCTAAAATATTGACCTGACCTAAGAACATTAATAGCTAGCACTTTCCTTTAATATATTTAATATATTAAACCTTATTTTTTATTTGACAAGAGATTAGATATTGACTTAACTATAGAGAAAGAACATTATGTGGAATTAGGTTACCTTAATTTATTTTTTCATAAAGATGAAAATTATGTATTTGCCAAATAAATTTAATATGAATGTAAAGCTAAGTCACTGATTGTATAAGCCACAATCTCAAATCAGTCTTGCCTGCTATAAAGATATCCTCCTTTGTATTTGCTTTGTAATGAAGACAAATGAGGATTAGGGCATCATTTAAAAATTTTTATTGCTTTCGATCAATAAAATCTGCCTTTTCTCCCTCATGTCTCTTCCTTTTCTCCTACACCTCCATTGAAAATGAAAGAAAAAAACATTTTTACAAAAATGGATAATCAAGAAAACAAATTTCCTCATTGTCCTGTGGAAAAAAAAATTAGTTTCTAAGTCTACACTCTGAGGATAGGGCATTATTGTGATCAGTAAATATCAAGTCCTACTCTATATTAGAAACTATATTAAACTCTGAGAAAGCACAGAAATCGAAAGACATGGATCACAACCTCAAGACCGTCTAAGGATCATGCTTTGCACATAAGTTCAGTGCTAATAGCAGGTGTTAAGTACCAACATAGAGATACAATGAAGAAGCCCCTTGGATAGTTTGGATTGAATTATGCAGGCACCTGGGTCAAACCACCAATTTGATATTCTTTCTCTTTAAAAAATGAATTTAACCACTTGTTTTGTTGAAAAGACCTGTGGATTTACTAGAAAAAAAAAATGTGTTACTAAAAACAACTCATAATCTAGGGAGTTGGTGCTTCAAACCATTATTGAGAAGTTTTTTCAGTCTTTAACTATTATTCTTCAAAGTTTTCAGTAATGTTATTGTCTTTTTATCTATTTAAAACTAATTTTGTTATTTAGAAGTTTTATTTTTATACTCTGAATTTCCTGAGAAGCAAATTACATCTTCATTTTTCCATGTGACATGATGAAATTTCAAAGAAATAGATTTAGAAAGATGCCATGCTGTTCTGAGAAGAAACTTCATTCACAAGTCTTAAACTAGTTGTTAATGAAGCATTATATATATATAAAATATGAAGGCGCTTGTGGCTAGGAATCAGCAAATCTGGGATCTAGTCTCAGCTCTTGTACTAACCTGCTGAATGACAGCAGGGCAAGTCAATCAACTTCTCTGTGCCTTGGTATTCTCATTTATTAAACTGGGGATAATTATTCTTGCCTTACCTCTCTCACCAAAACTATTGTGAAGATCACAGAGACAAGGTTTGTGAAAACACTGCGAAAATTTTAAAGCTCTGGAGCAATATAAACAATTATAATTTTTTTTGTTAATTTAATGAGATGTCATGCCCTTCCATCATTATTTGAGATACAGCCCACATTATTCATTAAAGAAAGAAAAACATTAATCTTTCAGCTCTGAATAACTTATTCTTCAAAAAAAAATCTACATTGAGATGATAAATTTAATAAGCAGTATGGAAGAAATAAAAAGCATTTATTCCTTTAAATATGTTTTCAGGGATTAGTTACTGTGGAAGATGAACAGGCATGGATGGCATCATACAAATATGTGGGCGCTACAACCAATATTCACCCATATTTATCCACAATGATCAACTATGCCCAGCCTGTAAAGTTTCAGGGCTTCAATGTAGCAGAAGGTAACACAAAAGATTACATTTAATAGCTATGTTTGTCTGCTTTGCCTTATGCTGTCCTGCAGTGTTGGAATCTGACTTAGTGCATTTTTTTCAGTTTTTCTCTTTTTGGGGGGTTTGAAAGAGATGGGATATAGAGATTTGCTTGATAGACTGTCCATTGATGGTATATCCATGATATAGTTCCTTGTTATTCCACTAATCACCCACATGGTGGCTCTCAGTTACTAGGAGTAAGTTAGCAGAAGGCAGCTCCTTGGACAGCATGAACATATTTATCATTTATATTTTCAAAGGACTTTTCTACATAAACTAGATTTCTTTGATTAACAGTTGTGGAAATTTCTTTAAAACATTCCCTGAAATAACACTTGCTATGAGGGAAAAGTACTCACCATTACTGAAAAACATTTATACAGAGGACATGGGATTTGAGTAGAGCATAATACAAATTCTTTTCTGCTTCCTCAAGTTTATTGCTGTTGTTATATAAAAATTCTGTGATTTGTAACTCAAAATTTTATTTAAAATGAATGATAAAAATAGTCTTTACATGTAATTGGGAGAAAATAAAATATTAATTTTTCAAAAATCAGCTATGAATTAAGGGAAAGGAGAATTGTACAACATAAATGAAACCAATATGATAGTTAATGATATAAGCTGCACTTATTTTTTTCTGTGCTGGCTCATGTAAAACTATTTGATGGCATGCCTCTGAAGGGATATTCTTCTTTCTTTTACAGAACGGAATATTCATTACAACATGTCTTCTTTTAATGAATCAGTTGGACTTGGTTACTTGAAAACGCATGCAATTGAATTTGTGAAGTATCCTTGTAGGATAAAAGGAATAATAGCTAACTATTTTCTTTCTTTGTGTGTGTGTGTGAGCGTGAATTTTCAGTGTGTCATTTTGAAATACCCATGAATTCTCTAGTAAATAGAAAGTAGATTGCCAACTACCAACATCTATTTAGGTCATATGCTATCTTATAGATCATGAATTCTAAATTCCACAGAAGATTCATTTTAAAAGATATAGCTTGTCTATGTAATGGATGTATATATAGCTATGGGAAATAATGTTGTCTGTTTTAAGTGTATTGTTGTTGCTTTAGCACTTCTTATTCCATTTTCCTTAATAAGTTGCACAGTTATAATAAACGGCAAATGAGTCGGATTTACCCCAAGGGAGGTCGAGTGGATTCCAGTAATTACATGCCTCAGATTTTCTGGAATGCTGGCTGCCAGATGGTGTCACTGAACTATCAAACCCCAGGTACAAAATGATGTCCAGTGAACCCAAGTTCCAGAGGAAGGCTTTTGATAGTATTGTGCCAACAGATGCCATCAGTTTGCTTTTAGCATTTTTAAAGAAAACAGACATAAGGCTGAATGTCATGTTGGATGTGTTTTGGGAAAACAAGAAAAGGGTCAATTGTTAAAGACAACACACTTTAACATTTTCTTATACAGAGTCACAGATCTCTTGTTATGTGTCCTTCCATCCTCCACTTTCCATTTTTCTAAATTCCCATCCTTACAAATCTGTTTCGTCCTATTTTTGCAAAGAACCATGCCTATTTTTGCCTTTAGGCAATCACTAAATTTTTGTTCACATTCAGCAAATATAAAACAATGAACAGTATTTAATACCTCATCAGAAACAAACAAGCCTACTGTTAGAAAGAAAAAAAAATCAGTCTATGACCAATCAACCATAAACCTTATCTGTGGAATTTTATTTATGTAGGTACCAGAAGATATCCTTGTTCTAGTAACAGGATAAAAATCACAAAGTTTTTAGGGCTAGAAAGGACTCCAGTCTATAATTAGCTTAACTAGTCTGGCTTAAGGCTTAAGACCAGACTCCTGGATATAGTGAATTGAAAGAATTGAGGAAATAGCTTTTGTATATACATATTTTTTTTTCTTTTTAGTTTGGGTTAAGAAATTGGGATCTTTTTTAAAAAATATAGGTATTTGTCTATTGTTTATTGCTTATCTTTAAAAGATTGAAAATTTGTATGAATTTATTAAACAAAAAGAGAAAAAGAAAAATTCCATCCATTTCATAGAATTATTTGCACAATTTTCTTCTTAAAACCAAAAAATATTTTCTTCTTACAGTAATGTTCTGATTGGCTAGAAATTACATTTCTTCCCTATCAGTCAGTTTTTACCCATATTAGTCACTCACCAGACTCTAAGAATCAGCCTATGTTGATTAAAAACAAAATATTCTAATATTCATCTCTTACTATTCATAAAGCTTCAATTGTTTTTCTTTGAAAAAGATTGATCATTTCAGCATTATGGATGAAATATTGGACTTGGACTAAGGAATGTCTGAGTTTGAACCCTATCTTCAATATTTACTGACTTTGTGGTCTTTGGCAAGCACTTAACCTCTCTCAGCCTCAGTTTCTTCATCTTTAAAATGAGGATAATAATAATACCTATCTCACATGGTTCTTGTGACGATCAAATGAAATTAAATATGTAAAGTGCTTTGCAAACCATATAAATGGTTCTTAACTTCTGTATGAATGCTGATTGTTGTTATAGTTGTCTTACTTATTGAGTAACCTCTTGCACGAGATTCACTGCAGTATCTAAGCTTTTGTGCTGTTATAGATCATTAGTGTAGTCAGAGACTTAAAATTGGCAGCAGAGGTTACTTTCATCATCTTTAGAAGGGCACAGGATATTTTTAATTATCAGCATATTTATAATTTAGTTCATCAAATACATTGACATGTAATCAAATAATGGAAATTAACATTTATGATATGTGCTGGGGGTAAGGATTGGAATGGGAGGAGAATCCTCCCATGATCCAACTATGTTCAATCAGTCTACTTTATCCTTCTTTCATCCATTTAGAAAACAGAAACATGACCTTAATTGCCAAGAGTTCTAAAATCTCATGCTCATCCTGCCAATGTAAAAACCTTCTATATCCAGCATTCCTAACTTTGTGTGTGTAATAGATTTCTTTGGCAACCTGGAGAAGCCTATGGACCTTTTATCAGAATAATGTTTTGAAATGCATAAAATGAAACACATAGGAAAACAAAGTAAACCAATTATATTAATGTACAGACATTTTTGTCAAGATATCCATCATTTGTTAAAGCATGATAATATTCCAGTCCCCTAAATTAAGAACCTCTATTCTAGAAGAATTTTCCTCAGAGTTGTGCTCTAAACCTAGATGATATTTGGCACATGATTCTTGCCTAGTCTCTTGATATTCATTATCTAGCCAGACTGCACATCCACATTGTTCTTCATGTGACCACATCATTTGCCTTAATGATAGT
This sequence comes from Antechinus flavipes, assembly GCF_016432865.1. Classification (NCBI taxonomy): domain Eukaryota; kingdom Metazoa; phylum Chordata; class Mammalia; order Dasyuromorphia; family Dasyuridae; genus Antechinus; species Antechinus flavipes. The sequence continues at coordinate 171,001,957 of NC_067399.1, read as the reverse complement.
CATGAAGGTCATGCAGTCAGCTCAATGAAAAAATTGTGCTTCCAAATCCAGCTGATAAGCAGGTTGAGAAGATAATACTCAGATTATTTTTTAAGGGTAAATTATTTTAAAGAAGTGAGTAATAAAAGCTTCAGGAAAACAAATTTACATTCAACATTAAAACTTCAAAGTATTGCTTTAAATTCACCATGTATATAAATGTTTTCTTTAAGTACTGGCACAAGTTTATTTCAATATTATAATTTGGTGATTATGTTCATTTTTTTTTAATTTTCCTCAAACAAATATTTTGGTTTCTTTGTGGCGTGCCAGAAGAATCCCTTTTTAAGTTAACTATTCTTCCCAGGTTGTGCGTCTGATTTCTATTATGAAAGATAGCTTTTCAAGATCTCCATTGTCCAGGGAGAGAAGATGCTAAATTATTTTTGTCTCTTGACAGATTTAGCGATGCAATTGAATCAGGGAAAATTTGAATATAATGGATCATGTGGGTGAGTAATATGGTTTAAACTGTTGTCATTGTCTCATGGCCCTGTGCTATAAGTTTAATAAAATCATGTCACTTGTAATTACATGTTGCCAAATTAAAGCTGAGTATGAGGGACAAGAGGAAAAGAAATGGATTTGCTAAATAGATTTACATTAGCAAAATACATAGTTTTCATCCCCTAAACAAACTGAGGAAAAAAACTTTGTATTACATATAAAGCAGAAAGTTACTTCCTCTCATGTATTTTAAATTTAACAATACCCTGACAATATCCCTTATTCTCTCCTCCTTTCCAAGGTGATCCTTCTCATAGAATTCAACCCCTTTCATAAACCTTTGATCTATCTCATTTCATCTTCTCCAACAGATTGTAACCTAAATCATCCCCTTTTCTAATCTCCTTACCCCTATCTTCTTCATTCTCTCTTTTATCTACTGGTTCTTTCCTAATTACCTACAAATGTGCCCAAGTCTCTCTTATCCTTAAAAAGAAACAAACCATTAAACTCTGCCATCTTCTCAAGTATTTCTTCTCCTTTTCTCATCAAATACCTAGAAAAACAAGTCTATGCTCCTTGACTCCACTTCCTTTCCTCTCAATCTTTTTGCAGTCTGGCTTCCAACCTCTAAGTGATGTGATTTTTAAAAAATTAAAATAAATTAAGACTCAAAGAAAGTGAATTTTTGGCAGTCAAATTCACGCTGATAGAAAGTGTAGAAGTGGAATTAAGAATTGAGAAAGTTAGTGCTCTTCTATTTATACTATATCTACAAAATCATCTAAAAGAACTTATAAAACATTTTGAAAAATCAAAATCTTGAATATAAGTATTTTAAATCAGTCATGCTATTACAATAAAAATAAATAGAAAGATAGAATCTTTCAGATAGAAAGAAGCATTGACGACTCATTCCATGTGGACAGATTTGGCCCTGACCACTTTGCTCATTTGAATAAAATGATAAGTAAGAGGTACTAATGTATATATGTCTGTAAACTTAGAGCTTCTGGGCAGATGATTGGAGGATGCCCACCCATTATTCACTAACAACTGGATTAACAACTCCAGGTATGGAATAACAGAATGATTTTTCAAGCCTTCAAAGAGATTACACTTATTCATTCTTTTTTCTCTTAGAAATTAAAATTATCATGGAGACATATATTTAGTGAGTACTTGGATATATAAATTTCTGAAACATCCAGCCTTCTGCTTAGGCCTTTTGCCTCATTCCATTTGAAAAATAGTTTGTATTCAGTTCTGGGTCTCATTTTGGGAAGGACATTGATAAACTGGAAAAGTTCTGGAGAAGGATAATCAGGATAGTGACGGGTATTTAAATTATGCCAAATGAGTATATATTAAAGGAAATGTGGATATTTATCCTAGAAAATAAAAGATTTGGAGAGGTTGGAGCATGTGTTTGAAGGACTGTCTGTTGAAAGGATGTTGTGCATCCATTGATATAGTAGATAAAGTGCTAGGCTTGAAGTAAAGAAAACTAGAGTTCAACACTGTCTTACATTTACCTGGGAACTTGAGCAAGTCATTTAACTTTTCTCAATTTGAGTTTTCTCATCTGTAAAATGATAATAATAACACTTAAATTACAAAGATGCTATATAACTCTCACATACTATTATTGCTATTTGGTCTCAGGAAGCAAAACCTAGAATGAATGGAGTAGAAGAGGCAAAGAGGAAAATTCAATTTCATTGTTAGGGAGAAAATGTCTGGTATTTAATTAGGACTGCATCCTAGTAGAACAGGCTGTTAAAGAGTTAGTAGTTTCTTCTTCAGTGAAGTCTTTAGGAAAAGACTAGATGACCACTTGTTGGGAATGTTGTAAAAGGGATTCTTATTCAGGCATGGGTTGGATGAAATGGACTCCTTAGTTCTCTTCTAAATCTCAGTTCAGTAGTATTTGTTAGGTTTCAGTCTTTTGATTGTTTATTTTTTTATCCGGATGATTAGAAAATTGTAGTAGACATGAAAAGCAAAGATTTACATAAGGGACAGCCCAACTTATGGAATTGATGATGACAAGTTCAAAATTAATCCCTCCTTATGCCATACTTATCCATCTCCTGCAAATAAAGGAAGATAGTCCTGTTATCAAAAAGCAAAAATAGGGAGTTATCTTGTATAGTCCCCTTCATTTTTGTCTGAGGTCATAAGGATCCAAGGCAGCTATTGATGACAAAAGCAAAAAGTCATTACTATTGGACACTATTTGCCCTTTCCAGGGGTCAAGGCCACCTACATGCAATGCCTCCAAAAAGCAATATTTTTAGAACTCTTAATATCATAGATAGAGCCAAGTTTTGGCAGAGAATGAAATTTTCACTGTGAACATTTATAATTCAGAAATTGACTTTTGCTATAAATCAAATTGCTATAAATTTATTATTGTTTAAATGTAAGAAAATGTTTATAATGCCGATTAAGCTCAGAAGGATGGGCATATATTGTTACCCTCTTCATGAAGAATCTGGTAATTAAACATTTATCAGCACACTCTTGTATTTTCTATAAACATAGAGGGCCCCACAGAAATGTAGTAGAAAGCTCAGGGAATGGAATCATCACCACATTGGAGGCCTAGCGACTGAAGGCTAATAAAAATATGATGCTGATGATGCTGATGATGATGCTGATGCTGATGACGACGACAATAGATAGATAGATAGATAGATAGATAGATACCTGATATTTATGTAGAGCTTTAAGAAGTTTGTAAAGTACTTTGCATCCCTTATTTCATTTAAGCTTCACCCCTGATCACAAAATTAAAAATGAAAATATCCAGAAAAATTGATTGAATTGTAGAGGTCACAAGATTCAAAACTGGAAAGAATTTTAAGAAATCAATTCATTCAATTCACGTCTTTTACTGATTAGAAAATTGAGGCACAGAAAAATCAAGTGACATAAGTAATATAAATAGGGGATTAGACCAAGGTTGTCTGACTTTACATCCAGTGTATTTCTATAAGAAAGTAGTGTTCCTGTTTTCTACGTCCAGCAAGTGAATCCACAATGGTTTTAAAAATAATATCAGAATATGGGTCAAAGAAAACCCCAAAAAAACTATCTGTGGCATAAAAACCTCAGGAGTAAATCTAGGATTCTCTTATTCTTTAATTTTGGTGAGAGTAGAGGTGGGAAAGAAGTCATGTAAACATAGCATACAGGCATATCTGACTCTCACAAAGGACCTTATTTCAAAAGCTAATTCCCAAATACCTAAAGATAATAAAATAAAAATTTACCTGAATTTTTTCCCTAATATTTCATTATTTTCAAATCAACTTCTCTAAGTATGAAAACAGAGATTCTTCCATGGGACCCCCAAGGAAACATAATAAAACAGGGAAATTTATTTTATTTTTCTTAATGAGTTTTATTTTCTTAAAATTTTATTATTGGTACCCAAATTAGGTTAGCTTTTCTCCATATTCTCACTTCTCTCTCATTCATCTGCATATACAATACACCATCTTAGCTTTATATTTCTATTAGCTTTTTTTAATATTCCTCTTAGCTTTCTTTATTTCCTTAATAGATCCTGGTGTCCTAACACTGGCTTTGTTGAAGGTGAAAACACTTTTCCATTTGATTCCAAATTATGACTTCTCTTCCACCACACACATCCATATGGCTTAGAGCTGAGGCCCTTGCATGGATCAGAAAGCTGGAATCTCCTTCAGTCCCTAATCAATACTCCCTTTTGGGACCTTGACCAAACTATCTAATAAGGGACATTCAGAGTCTCTGGTTTTATGGGACACTCTCTAGGCCCAGAAAAGACATTCCCCAGAGACAAGGTGATTTAGTATTCTTCAGGCGTTTATGTGACTGACTTGGATTTTCATATTTATATAGACAATAAAAATTAAGATTTTTTTCCTACCAAACAATTTAATTAAAACATGTCTTAGTATATTGAATTTAAATCCATTGTTCTTTCTATTATTATTTTTAAATGTGGATAAATCGCTCTCATTCTGAAGACAATTATTTACTTCTAATCAAAGCCAATGTGAAAATAAGTTAAATTTTTAAATTTACAACTTCCCCAATACAATTTCTTCTGTTTGGGTTATGGATGCTTATAACCCTAAAGAAACTACATTATGGGTAAAAAAGAAGCTCCTGACAGCTGCTGCCTGGGCAGAGCTGCTGAGTTGGCAGAATGTATCTAATTTCACATCTCCCTCTCTACCCCACATCATCAGAAGGGAATAACCTGCCTTGATGCATCCAGCTGACATCGAAAGACTGTCATTCTATTTTAAAGCCACAGTTCTCATTTGTTACCCATCATTGCACAAATTGGTTACACCGATATTCTGAGCTAGAGTAAAAACCTATAGGGAGCGTTAGACATGTTGTTCCAGTAGTTCTTTTCTCACTATTATTTTCAAGTCTTTTACTTTGAAGCTGATCAACTGTTTTTTTTTTTTAAACAGTAAAAAATAAAATAAAATTTAAAAACTAGATTGACTAAAATTCCATATGAATCTAGTGTCTTTTCTGCTGTTATGGAAATTAATAAGTATCAGCATTATTTTCAGAAATCATAGAATTTCTAAGCTAAAAGTAACCAAGGAGGTCATCCACCCCCACATTCTCATTTTATAGATAGGAAACTGAGAAGATCAAAGTAATTTGCTCAAGGTTAAGCAGAAACAGAGTTAGAACTCAGGTCTCCTGATTGAAGCCAGGCCATTCAGCCAATCAGCCATTATTTATTAAGGACCAGCTATGTGCCAGGCACTGGGCAAAGATGCAAAAATGAAAATAAAAGCAAATTGTTTCAGTTATGTCAGATTTTTCGTGACCTTATTTTGAGTTTTCTTGGTAAAGATTCTAGAATGGTTTGTCATTTCCTTCTCCAGCTCATTTTACAAATGAGACTGAGGTAAATAGGGCTAAGTGATTTGCCAAGGATCACATAGCTGTCTGAGGCCGAATTTGAATTCAGGTCTTCTTGATTCCAAACCCAGCACTCTCTCCACTGCACTACCTAGCTGCCTACTGCTCACAAGAATAAGTGTTCATATAAGAAGATAGAACATTGTTGTTCATCCTTCCTTTTAGAAAAGGACCAAGGACATCACATATGCAAAGTAAATGTAATGAAAGGGAAAGAAGTGGTGAAGAGAAACATTAGTTGTAATTAGGGTCAAGAAGAACCTCCTATAGAGATGGCATTTGAATTAAGTTTTGATAGCAATTGGGGATTCAGAGAGATGGGGATGAATAGGATGAGGACAGCCTGGGAGAAGGCATAGGATGAGAGATGGAACATAATCTTTGAGGACCAAGAAGAACTAGTTAGTTAAAATGCTGAAAATATGAAGGAGAGTAATGAATAATAACTTCAGAAATATAGTCTAGAATCCAGATGTGGAAAAATTTTAAAAGCCTAGGTGCTTAATCCTAAAAGTAGGAAGAAATTACCAGAATTTATTGAGAAAGGTAATGAATGACATAGTTAGACACTGTGCTAAGCACGCTACAAATCTCATTTATTTTAACCAACCTCTTCTTGAGTCCAGGTCAGCACATTGTCTATTATGCTAGCCCATACCTGGCCTTTCATGCCTTTGTCTTGTTTTTCTCTTCCCTTAGTTGCTTGAAGATAAGGTCTCTGAGAGTAGAAAACTATCTTGTTTTGGTATTTTTATCTTAAGTATAATACAGAAAATCACAAAGTAGCTGTTAAATGCTTTTGATTGATTTTTAGATCTTCAGGAAGAATTTGGGCAAATACCACTTTCTCAAAGCCAACCTATTTCTTTACTTTTTGCAATCTGCCTTCTTTCTACACCCTTCTACCTCATTATTACCCTTTGCCTTTCTGATTAGAGGAAGAGGATATAAATTCCAAACTGCCCCTTAAGAAGAACTCGACTCAGACCCCTCATTTCTCCCATGGCTGCACTACTATGGTACATCTCTGATTGACTTCTCCACCATAACTCCATCAACATAACCATCTTCTCTTTTATCTTTTCCCCCTTCCCAGCTTCCTAGCTTCTGTTTGTGTTGTCTTCCCCATTTAGATTATAATGTAAGCTCTTTGAGGACAGGGACGATATTTCATTTTTTATAATTCCATCCTCTCCACATAATACAATGCGTGGCATATAGTAGAAGCTTAATAAACGTTTGCTAATTAATTGATTCTTTCCATACTGCTTTATTGAAATTTCTCTCTATAAGGTCACCAGGAACCTTCTAATTGACTACTCTGGTAGTCTCATCTTACCCTTCCTGAGCTTTCAGCAACATCTGACACTGTTGAAAATATCCCTGTGCTTCTTTCTTGGCTTCTTGCTCTTTTAACCCTTCTTTTGTTTCTGCTGAGTTGTTTTTCTTTCTTTAGCCTATGAGGGATCGTCCCTGCACAAGATTTTGTTCTTGGCCCTATTCTCTCTCCATGTTCCTTCATTTGGTAGTTTTATCCATTTTCATAGTTTTAATTATCACCTCCAATATATACAATTAATTCCTATAAACTGTCTCCTTGGCTCTTTTTTCTCCCTTGATCCTCAGCCTTGCATTTTCAGTTACTCATTGGGCATTGCTGACAGAGTGTCTCACCAATGCAGAAACTCATTTCTAACTTCCCTGTTTTCAATGATTATTTCTTTAGAAGTCCTCCAGCAGGCTTTTTTTTTTTTTTTTTTTTAGACTCTTATTTTTCCTTCCCCTTCTGATTAGTTGCCCAGTTGTTTTCATTATATTTTTTTCACCTCTGTCTCCTTTTCTCTATCAGTGTGGCCATCACCTTAACCCAGGTTCTTATAATCCTATTCCCTAAGGAAAAGGGTTAGACTATTGGTCTCTATTCTTGACTGTAATGTCTTCATTTCTCCAATCCATCCTTCTTGGCAAGTCTTCACAGAAGCCTTCCTTATTCATGAATATGACAAGTTCAATCCTCTACTGAAAATCTTTAGTAAATCTCTGTTGCTTATAAAATAAAAGAGAAACTCTTTACTCTGGCATCTAATCCCTTTCACAATTCAACATATCTTTCTGACTTTATTTCATGGACTATTTCCTCTTCCTTGATTTCATTTTGCATTCTTCTGTCTCCAGGTCCTTATGGCCTCCCATGCCCCATGCCTAAAATTAATCTCTTCTTATTTTAATATCTGTTTGTTGAAATCTTTCAGTTAGCAATTCCTCTTTGAAACTGAACCCTCTCCCTTCTTCCTTTCTTCCTTGAACCCCCATGGTCACTCTGCTTGGTTTCTCTTATAAATTTAATTATTATTTATCTTGTATTTAGGTATTTACATATGTTTCTTATTCCAACTAGATTGCAAACTTTTTGAGATCTAGGTTGTATTTTTATTTTGCTTCGGTAATCACATAAATGTATGCTTTTTAAGTGTTTAGTAAATATTTGTTGAATAGAATTGTCAGAAAACTCCTGAATGCATTTATAATATTTAATTCTTTGAACTTTTTCATGACCAAAATGCAACTTTCACTATTCTGTATTTTATAGCACCGTGGGTACAACAACTAGTTTTCTACTTATGTTTTGTATGAGTTCACCTGTGTAATCAATATTTTGCTTATCTTCTCAAAGGTAGGGGAGGGGCAGGAAAGAGAAATGGAATTTGGGACTGAAAATTTTTAAAAATAAATGTAAAATTTTTTACATTAGGAAATATTTAACCAAGTATATAAAAATACATTAAAATTTTCTTTCAAAATTCTTTGAAATATTTTTCTTTAAATAAAAACATGATCAACCATTAATTTGATGCTTTTGAATATGAAACAAGTGACTTAACCATGGGCTTCCATAGCATCTTGAATTACTAGTCAACCTAATAAACATTGACCTTTCTTTAATGGTGCCTCAAAGTGAAATTTATGTGGTCTTTATAAAATCTGAGGCTACAATTTCATCTAGATATTAATTTCATGCCTTTGTCCCAGTGGTTTCAGTACATAATTCAGCATATAAATGTTAATGACAGTATATGGAAGAAAGAACAGTTTGACTTTGAATGTCCCTGGTGAAACTGAGAAGAGTAGATAGGTAATATGAATAGTTAGAGCAATTAAACCCTCTTTTCTCTCAACTACACAAGCAACTATGGCTATGAAGATATTGACAGTCACAAAAACAAAATTGTTCATGTTTTTCTTTATATCAGGTATCTTCTCAAACCAGATTTCATGCGACGGCCAGATCGAACATTTGATCCTTTCTCTGAAACACCTGTAGATGGTGTTATTGCAGCTACTTGTTCAGTGCAGGTAAAGATTGGTCTTAGATTTCTGAGTAATCCAAATATTATATTCTAGCTTTTTAAAAAGTCTTATTTGTAGCACGTGGACATAAACTAAGTGGGTTCCATTGATTTGTTTTTTACTTATTATTTTCACTTCCTCTTAAGACATCTGTGTTTATATGGGTTGAATATAATGTTCTGTAGACTAATTAGTAATAATATGTCACTCATTTAAAATGAGCCAATAAGTGATTAGAGATCTCCTCTTTCTTATGGTTCTGAAGTCAAGAATCATTATGGAATAAATTCTTCAGTAGTTATAATTTCTATTGGAAGAAGTGGCTAGCAATAGATTCTCATGAGGTCTCATGATGCCTCATAAGATAATGAGCTCTCCATCATGAAAATTATTCATGAAGAGATTAGATGATCATTTAATAAGATACTGAAAAAAGACTTCTAAATTGATAGTATTGAATTCTAGGAATATTTCATAGTCCAATTAATATCAAGACAAATCTTACTAAGGACAATAGAATAATTGTTCTTTGTGGTTAATAAATTTCTGTGAATTTGTCATTTTATAGTGGATTTGACTTACAACTATTTCATCCTTTGATCCTTGCATTATGTTAATAAACATGAATTTATAGAGCACTATAAAAATTTGTATTAAAATGTAGAATAAATATTTTCAGAAATCCCAGGAAGCATCTTACCTATAGCTATTTTTTTTAATGATCTATAATTTAATTCACTAGTTGGAAATTCTGAATATTAGGTCCCATGAAAAAGTTTTGCCAAATGATTTGCAGTCAATTGAAATGTAAACTAACCCCCAAATAAAACATATAGAATAAAAGAAACAAAAACACTTATCCTTTAGTGTGTAACCAACATTTTGTTAATATGTTTGTTGTGGTTGTTATTTTTAAGTCACATCTAACTCCTTGGGATTCCATTTGGGGTTTTCTTGGAAAGGTTTGCCATTTCCTTCTCCAACTATTTAATGGATCACTAACTGAGGCAAACAGGTTTAAATGACATGCTCAAGGTCACATAGGTAATATGCTAGGTAACATGTATCTGAACCCAGATTTGAACACCCATTAAGGAGTCTTCCTAATTCCAGGCCATGCACTCTATCTGCTGTGCCTGCTATATTAATTTTTGGTTAATATAGGAAGGAATTTTTTTAATGGAAAATTCATGAACTATGATTCTCTTTTGACCCTATTGGATCTGTGGTTTCATCTATATGAAGAATTCCCATTATAAACTCTCCCTCCACCAATGCAAGTTGGCAGTCTGTTGTTTTTGTTTTGTTTTGTTTTGTTTGAAGATGGGGGATGGTCAAAGAAAGATTAAGGACTTTGCTCATGATCTCACAGATGAAATAAGCCAATGTTAGTAGTTGAATTCATGTCTTCATAAATGACTCTGAGCCCAGCTCAGATATATCTGTATCATGTTTTCTACTTTTTTAAAAACACTTTCATATTCATTACAATTTTTAATATACACTTTATATGTTTGAATTTTATAAATATTACATTTTATGCCAAATTCAGTAAATATTCTCTTGGAGATTCACCACTCTAATTAGGGCTAAAGGTTTTGTTGAAATTAATATTTAGCTATCTTTTATATAGTGCTTTAAGGTTGCAGAGGACTTTATAAGTATCATCTCACTGTATCCTCACAGCAACCCTGAAAGTTTTTACAGCCATTTTACAGATGAAGAAATTGAAGCAGATTGGTTACATTGCATACCTAAGGGTCATACAGCTATTAAGAATCTGAGTTTAGATTCAAACTTAGGTTTTCATAACTCCAATCCCTGCACTCTATTCACTGTACAATTCTAGCAGGAGTACAATTCATAAGTTTACACACTACTATGTTATCCAAAGTAGTGATGTTAAATTCAAATTGAAACATATCCCTACAGTTGGCATATTGACTTATCTATTTACTATTAATTAATATTATCTAATTAGTATTATATTTTGTTTTACATTTTCCAATTACATTTTAAATTGGTTCAAAACCTAATCAGGAATTTGGGACTGGGGTCAATGGGCTTCAAGTTTGACACCTTTGACCTATATTTTAGTCTCAAATTGAGATGATTCCTTTCAACTAGAATTATTCATATTGAGAATCATTAATTGTCCCATATATGTTTTGGATCTACTGCTACTATTTAGTTATTAAATCAGTACCCTTATCTTTATGTAATTGACTGTGGAGGATTGGGGTTTGGATGTGTTTAAATCATTAAACCACTATTCTCATCAGAGTTGTGTTTTTATTTCAGGTTATATCAGGACAGTTCTTATCTGATAAGAAAATTGGTACGTATGTAGAAGTGGATATGTACGGTTTGCCCACAGACACTATACGGAAGGAGTTTCGAACACGTATGGTTATGAACAATGGTCTCAATCCTGTTTACAATGAGGAATCATTCGTATTCCGAAAGGTAGGATATTTTCAATATGTCTGGCTCAATACACTAACTTTTGAGCCATATTTTAGAACACAGAAGATATAAGGTGTAGTGGCTGAATTAATCCACAAGCTTTTTTTTTCTTCTTCTTCTTCTAATGGATAAGTTCTGTAGCTGTCATATGATTTTTTTTTTTTCTGTTTGGCTTTTCCTTCTTTTTGGCTTTCTCCTCCTTCCTGGAGGAACTCACTTACTTCGTTGACAATGCCTGTGCTCCAGGTATGCAGTCTGCTCAGAATGAGCCCCCGCTGGCGGACACCAACAATCCTTGGAGATATCTTCTTCCCTGCCCTGGCAGTGGCTGGTATCTTGCACTATTCCTTCAGCCAAGAGGGCAGGTGAGATGCTACATCCAAAGCTAAGGTCAATGTCTTCCCATGGATAAGTTGGTATGGTGCTGCTCCTCCCAATCTAGTGGCACCTGCCTCCACCTGTAGACTGTGTGCATCATGTATTTTCCCCCCACTTATCCTGACAGTGTATGCTGGGTCCCAAGAGAGATCACAGTCATCATATCAAATGTTTGGTTTTTATTTCTCAGTTGTATTTTTCTTTTTTTTTAATTTATCGTCAATTGGAGTTTCATCAAAAATCTATGTGTCAACAGTGCTGTCCCCAAGAATGTGCATTTTCTCTCCTAACTGTTCTGGTGTCTCACCTAAAGTGATTATTTTTTCCTTTAGGAACATGTTTGTTTTGTTGTTGTTGTTTTTCCTCAGGTGGCCATGATACTAAACCACTTTCTATATATCATGTAACATAAATAACCTATTTCCTTTAGCATCATTTCATGGCAATGACAGGCATAATGATATAGTATGTGGGATTCAGAGGACCAGAGGAGTCAACTGTCACTTCCTTTCTACCTGTGTGACTTAAGAGTTAGTCACTTAACCTCTCAAGCCTCAATCTCCCCATTTGAGAAAAAAATGATGGGAATGAGTTGAATGAGTTTACTAGGATCACTTCTAGCTCTAAATTTCTGATCCCTAATTTCTTTTTGAGTTATTAATCCTTCGATTTTAATCATTTAGATTATCTAATTTAAGTAAAATAATTTCCTTCCTGATTCAAATATAGCAAACTTGCCTTAACAATTCAGTACCACCTCAGTAGAGGGATATAGATGAAGTTAGCCCATTCAGCCTGTTTTGAATGCTGGTGTGTCTTTTGGGCTGAATAATTTAATAATAATCTTAATAATTTCTATATACTCTGCAAGGTGGAATCTGATTGCTTTATATGTTATATGTATATTATCCATTTCTATATCCTCTGTGAGGGGTTATCTGATATATATATATAATATATATATATTATATATATATATACACATACATATATATGTATGTATATATTATATATGTATGTATGTGTATATATATATATATATATATATATATATATATATATTATATATATATATATTTGCATACCCATACACACACACATACATACAAGTCCTTCATGTCTTTGTAAATTGTAGTTTTCTTGGTTGCAATGGTCAGATCTATTGCATTAGGAAAAGTGTCTCTTGGTATAAACATCCACACACATCTGAAAATATAAAGAAATACTTGATGATGATGATGATGATGACAAATGGCATTTATATGTCATATTAAAGTTTACAGAGAGCTTTTCATATATTTGGAAAGCAATTGCTAAACCTGGAATCAAGACGACAAGTTTGAATTCAGCTTCAGACACTTATTTTGGACAAGTCACAACTTTTTGTCAGTCTCAGATTCCTTGTCTATAAATTGGAGATAAAGTATTTAGCTTCATGGTTGTTTTAAGGATCAAATGAGATCAATACTTTGCAAACCCTTACATGCTATACAAATGCTAATTGTTAATACTTTTATTATTGTTATTGCATTTGAACAATTAGCATCCTTATCAAGATGGTATTACAGATATCATTATCCCCATTTTACAGATGTTTGAATTGAGGCTAAGAGAGGTTAATGAATCAACTCTGAGTTGGAAAAGGCTGCCTAGACCATTCTATAAATAAAAAAAAAAAAAAAAAAAAAGATTTCCTTCTCCCACATCATTCAATCTTTTTTTGAAGAATTCCTAAAGCATTTCATTCTACTCTTAAGTAGATTTAATTGTTAGAAAGCTTTTCTTTTCTTTCCCCTTAAATCAAGCCTAAATTTTCTTCCTTACAGGGATCACTTAATTCTGGTTTCATGTAAAAAATATATATATATTCCTTTTTTATATATCATCCTTCTTATGATTTGTGCATAGTCACATAGCTACAAAAAATCAGAGGCAGGATTTAAATCTAGGTCTGACTAAACCCCACACTCTCTATACTGCTACATACCACTGACAAAGAAACTTCTTTCCATTTCTGTTAATATAACTGAACCCTGGTTTATGAAGGTTTTGTTTTTATCATTTTAAAACTAAAATTCTGCTTTGCTTCATAATATAACTTGTATTGACTTGCATTTAAAAAAAAAGATTTTTTTTTTCTTTCTTTTGCAATCACCCCCATGAAATTAGTTTCTACTTTGTAGGAAGTCCATATAGGGAGTAGTTAGGGACCAGTTAGTTGAGTCTTAGGTTCTCATTAAATAATCATGAAATCAGATTAGGATTGTGAACCATGGAGTTGGATGGGTTTTCCACTGGCCAGTAAGCCATTCTGCCTATCTTTAGCCAGAATGTTCAACTTGACCCAGATGAGCTGACTCCTCCCATGCCAGTGAGAGAAGGTCCTCACTGATTCCAGAAGGTACAAAATGTGTGGAGTTTTGTTTTATTGTCTTGCTCTTTTGTAATATATATAATACATAATAATAATATATAAGAATAAAACTTCTGCCATTTAAATTCAGATTTTTGTGTTCAGTCATTCTATTTGGAGTAAAAGAAGGTATCTTGAGGAGGTCAGAATATTATTTATGATTTATGGCTGGTGAATTTTTTTTCAGTTTAATAGCAGAAAATCTCCAAGATCTCAAAATTACAGGAACCTACCTTACCTGACTCTCATTCATAGATTAATGTTCTTTAAGGTTCAGATAATTGTTTCAAGGATATTTTCTATGCCCTTAAAAATAATGAGACATAAACATCAGGAGGCAGAAACTGGGGATAGTTGAAACAGTATTGGACTAGGAATTGGGGGACCTGGGTGTAAGTCCTGGTTCTGGCACTAACTTGCCATATAACCTTGAACAAGTAACTGTTTATGTTTCATTTTTTTTAATCAGTAAAATAAGCAATTGGATCTAAATTCTCTAAAAGTTCTTTTCTAGCTTTAAAATGCTGTGACTGTTTGACCATTGACCACCTAACAATTTAATAGAAAGTCTATCTGACTTTAGAAATATTAAAGATGTTTAATGAATATATATTCTGGCCAGTGACAGTAGAGTATATAGCCAAAGCTATATGGTTGAGGTCCAAAATAACTAGAACAATGACACTTGGTAACTGACCATATTATTTTGGTCTGTGAAAACTTCTTTTCTTTGATTAACAGGTTATTCTCCCTGATCTGGCTGTCTTGAGAATAGCTGTGTATGATGACAACAACAAGCTGATTGGTCAAAGAATCCTCCCTCTTGATGGCCTCCAGGCAGGCTACAGACACATTTCTCTTCGAAATGAAGGGAATAAACCATTATCACTGCCAACTGTTTTCTGCAACATTGTGCTTAAAACATATGTGCCAGATGGTTTTGGAGGTAAGTAAACACTTGCAAGTGAATTATGGTGTGTAGGTTTTTCCAAAAACCAAGAATTTGAAAAGCCCCTAAAACAACAGGTTTATATATTTAGAAATAAAAGATCATCTTTGAGGTCAATTAGTCTGGCAACCTCATTTTACTACTGAGGAAAGAGGCCCAGAGAAATCAATTGATTTACCGGAAGTCACATTAGAAATTAGTAGCTATATGATTTGAACTTGTCCTCTGACCCCATGATAACACTTTCCCACTGGACCACACTGAAAAGTTCTACTAACAAATAAAGTGACTGAATAAATTACTTCACCTCTCCTGGTTTCTAGTAAAATGTGGCTTTCATATTCTGAATTGCCTATTAATCCTTACAAATGTTTTGATAAAGGGTACATCCATACTGACAATCAAAACGAACTAAAGAATATAAAGTCAACAATTGCTGAGTGTTAGCATCCACATACAACTTCGCCAAAAGATATAAATTGCATTCATTCTTCTTTGCCTGAGTTTTCCTTCAAATCCACAAGGGAGCGCTGCTTTTACAGCACTTCTGTCAGCAAACTTAGGAGCTGTTGATGGTTTTTGGCAAAAACTTTAAATAAACTGAACCAAAAACCACAGTAAACTGAACGTTTCTGCTAATCCCAGCTGAATCCGTTTTTTAAATTACATCACTTAAATTTACTAAAGATTAACAAACACAAATAAACATTTAGCCAGTCTGAACCAAAACTGAATCTACACATCTTTAAAATCTATCAACTAGAACATTACAATGATCTTAGCAGAAGCATGGATTATAGTATTGTTAAAATGATGTAGCCTAACATGTCATTCTACAAATAGAGAAACAGATGCCCAATGAAGATTGTAACTTGTCTAAGAGAACATAGGTATCATATAGTCAATATCTGGTGTGTATATTAATGCTCATCTATCCAAAAAAATGTAAGTTTCTTATGGATAATAATCATGTTTTGTCTTCTAAGAACATTATAGAGACTCTTGAATGGATGGAAATTTAATATTGAATTTATCTGGAATTCATCCTTCAAGCAACTGTAGCTTTACTGATTCAACTCTATCCTAAAACTGTAAAAAGTAAAAGAGACTTCTGAGAGGTCAAAACTTGTCTATTGGAAAAACATATTCAGCCTCTAAGTCTCACCTAAATAGCAATATATAAAATAAAGCAAGTGATCAAAAGGGAGAAAATAATGAAGACAAAAAGAAAGGAAAGGATACAGAACAATAGCAAACAGCCTGAAGAAATCTTAGGAGCTATATTGTGTGTACCAAAGCATCAAAAAGACCTACACACCTCAGCCACCCAAGAGATTGTACTGTATTAGAGCACAATATACTAATTATGTACTATTCATAGTGATTACTGTGATTCAGCAAGAGCAGGTTGAATTATGTTCTCTGTTCTCTGTTTAAGAAAGCAGGAAAAGTGTAGCACATTTTAGAAATGTTTCCATGAGAAATAATTAAATTTTTAAGCTTTGACACTTAAGGGGCTAAACTTAATTTATCTATAAAATTTACTTATGTGAAATATTCCATTAGCCTATAATGCTAGATAAATGAAATCTGTATGAGATTATTAGATGATTTAGAACGTTCTAGACTTGGTCCAAAAGTATTTAGAACACCTGATATTAGATTGTCCATTCTTCATTTTAGTAAAATTTAGGATTGTTTTCCTTAATGCTAGGATTTTTTCACTTTTGCCACATTTAGTACAATGGATGTTATAATTAGAATCCTTTTCCATCCATGCTGGTGATGGACCTGTATTTAACTATTTAGTCTTAAACTTAATATTCACCAAGTAACTGATCAAGGATTTTTGGTTATTCATTTACCTTTGAGGCCAAAGAGCAAACATGATAGTTTAAAATTGATCTTAATCCTTGGAGAACTTTAATTCAAAAATAGAATGAGGGCTTCCATTTTCTTAATTTCTATGTAGTCCTTTGATATAACTAAGAATAAGTCATTGGTTTGGGCATTGAGAATTAATTTCAGGTTTTTAATCTATTAAATTGAAAAATTTTAGGAAATAGAATTTATGGAAATCAGAGTATCAAATCTCTTTGAAATCCTTGCATATAAGTTCTGACTTAGTGAATTCAAAATTTCCATTATGGAAAAAATGCTTTAGAGCAGTGGTGTCAAACTCAAACACAGATTCCTACAGGCAGCATATTGACTTAGAAAACCACAAATGAACATTATATTGTATTTTATGAGTCTCCTAAGCATGACACTTCAATTTTTCTATTTAAAGCATTCTGACTCCTTATCCTGGTCAATTACAAAGAACAAGTTCAAAATGAAACTTCCAGCCCCTTACATATAAACATTCTCTGCAGAAGGGTCATAGCGGAAGTGTTACCATTTCTCTGAGCTAGTAGGAGTTCATAGAAATTGTTTTTTGCTAAAAATGTAGGAGATTCTCCCGTGGAAACTAGAGAGTGTGTTACAGATGTAGGGAGAATAACTCAGGTTGGAGATTTTATGTGGAAAAATAAGGATTAGTACCAAGAGACAACCATCTTTTTTCATGGAATACATAAGATAATACCTTTTTAAAAATGGACAAGGGAAATACATTTTTATTTGGTAAGATTCTGTTAATAAGAATTTGCTCCTTGTGAACAATTTGACTCATTTGGGAAATCAAATCCCTCTGTAATGGCATAAAATGATGGTTTCTAAAATTATTTGTTCTCAATTTTCCAGAGAATACATTAGTTCTGATAGCCTTTAAAGAGTCATTCAGCAAATTCAGTTAAGGCTTTTGGCTTAATTCTTGACTTATGAGGAAATGCCATGGGCCTCCAAATTTTATATAAACATTTTATAAAACATTTGATTAAAAACTTTCTTTGAAATTATTTTGCCTCATTACAAATAAGTTTAAACATCCTTGAAAGCCTTTTTTAAATTTAAATTTTAAAATTTTCCAAAATGGTCTTGCCAAAGAGAAAAACTCTTCCTATGAAATCTGAATGTTAAGGATGGATTCGCTCTAAATGCTTATATGACCACTATAAGTCATCTACTTTCCTATACAAATAGGTCCATAACGTTTCAATAAATCAATCAGATTCACAAGAAATTGGTGCTGTTCAAGTTTATACTGCTTACAAGAACTTCACAAATTTTCCTTATGGGAAGTTTAGGGTTACTATTCAATTTGATGTAATTCAATAGGTATTTATTAAGTATCTATTATGTAAAAAGTAATATTCCTGTCTGAAGATATGAAGAAAAAAATAAATATTCTCTGTGTTTTAAAGAGCTATTGTTGAGGACCTCCTCTCAAAAGGCATATGTTACAAAAAACTTTTATAACCAGCTACTCTAATATTACAGAACAAAATTCTAGTCTTTGTTTATGTTTGATTTTCTCTTAAAAGTTTTAAAATCTGCTATTTATTTCTTTATTAATGAATGTTCAGTGGAGGAAATATTTAATTTACTTTCAGCTAAGAAGTATCAGATTTAAAATGTCTTAATAGTGTTAATGTCTATCATTAAGACCCAGGAGGCCCGTGGATTGTAAAACTTTTAAAGATTTATTTTAAAGATTAGTAAAGCTTCAGTAAGTTGACATTTTTATGATTTCATCAATGTAAGTATTTTCTCAAACAATGCATCCCATGAAGTTCCATGCCCCACTCTTAAATTTTTAATGGAAATCTACTCATCATGACCAGTTTTTAGTTCAGCACTCCCCAAACTTTCTGTTTTCCCTCACTATTATATGAGCAGCCAGTTTCTCTCTCTCTCTCTCTCTCTTTCTCTCTCTCTCTCTCTCTCTCTCTCTCTCTCTCTCTCTCTCTTTTGGTTCCTGCATTCCCCAGTAATATTCCATTCCATTTCGTATGTACAAGACATTAAGACAGAATTCTGCCTTGTACTCTGCTAATCATGAGTCATCATGAACAGTAATATATAGCCTTTTAGTACATTGGCATTTTTAGAGAGAGAAAATGACATACCATATGTGAGGATTAATAAGTAAACCAATATTGCTGAATCATTGAGTATATTAAGAGGAGTAATGTGTTAAAAACCTGGATGGTAGAAAGGATCAGATCATTAAGAACGTTAAATGACAAAGGACTTTATATTTTAGCCTAGATGTAGTAGGGAGCAATTGGAGTTTTTATAGGAAGAGTAAGTGAAATAGTTAGACCTATACTTTGGGAAAAAAAACTTTGGCAATTGAGTAGAGGGTAGCTTGGAGGACAATTAGAGTTGAGCCAACAAGATTAACAATACCATTGCAATAGTCCATGAGAGAGGATCAAAAGTAGGATTATGGCTATGAATGGAGAGAAGAAAACATATATGAGGAGTATTATACAGAAAGAAATTACAAAAATTGACAGTTGATTGAATAGATGAAGTAAGTGAATTTGAGCTATCAAAAAAGTCAATGAGGTTGCAAAAGTGATAAGGAATATATATTGACATATTCTATGTGATAGGGAAGCAAAGAAAAAGCAAGGAGCTTATAGTCTAATGGAAAAGATGAGTATAAGTAAATTGATGCAGGTAAAATAGATGGAAGATAGCCCTAAGCTGAGAAGCTGAGAAAGAAGACTAGAAAAGACTAGTTCTTGCTAGTAATGGGAAAGTTCATTTAGAGGTCTGAGTTTGGGAATAGTTGTACTGAGTTCTTTTTTTTTTTTAAATATATGAAGATGCCTACAGGACATCCATTTTGAAATCCTAAGAGGCAGTTGGTCATTGAGACTATAACTCAGGAGAGAGAGTGACAATTAGAGAGATTGAAATCATTTGCTTAATGATGATAATTGAATCCTTGATAACTGATGGGTAACTGAGATAGTACTAAAAGAAAAATAGAAGAAATCCCAGAAAAGAGCCCAAAAGACACCCACATATATAGAACATGACATGAAGAACTAGTAAAGGAGACTGAAAAGGAACTAACTAATATTGAGATGTTCCTTATATAAAATTGCACTCTTCCTGTTCAATCACAAATTAATTACTGACATACATTTTTTAATCCATTGCCTCCACCCAACACAAACCAGATTCTTCTATCCTTAGCATCTCTTCACCCACCTCAAACAAAATATTTACAAAAACTTCAAAGAACATATATACAAGACCAAACCTATATACATATTACATCCTTCATGTGATCAAGGAAGTTGAAGAAATGCCCTTCCACTGCCTTCATCTCCATAATAACTGTGGCTTTCCATGTAACTACCATTTAGGTTCATTGCTCTAGAAGTACAATTAACCAATGGGGGCCCTTAGAAATTATTTCTTTGTTTCAGTAGCCTTTTTTCTGTCTTTTGAAAAACTAAATGTTTTATAAGAAAGTAACAGGTATAATCTAGGGAAAAGGTGACTCAAAATTTCTGTGAACAAAATAATAAATCTTTTTTATTTTCCTTTCCTTGATAAAGCTACATTGCCTATCAATCAAAATACAATTAAAAAAAAGAAAATCAATTGATAAGCTCTATAGGCACTGCTAAGTCAAATGCCAGTTGGCCTATTGGATTACTGGTATTATTTTAATTGCTTTATCACAGAGGAAAAAAGACACTGAAGATATCCATTACAGCTTTGAATTACTGGTGAAATATTGGTGGCCTAGAGAAAAGATATACTTACTCTGCTGCCAAAGACTGGAAACAGTTCCTGTACTAATGAGTATTAAATGAGTCTTCAGTATTTCTTCTTTTCCCATCCACTGTTGCTTTTGATTCTTGCTTGTTTTATTCTTTTCTGAATGCCTAGTAGTAGGGTCTTTAAAAAAAAAAAAAAAAATCTGAGCTTAAATGATGCTTTCAATAGTACCCAGAAATTTATCATTATATTTAAAAGTAATTTTCAAGTCTTTGTCCTTGAGTTCATACCTCTTTGTTCTCTCAAAAAAGGGAACAATTCTTATCTTCTCTTCCCTAATGAGTTGTTATCTTTCCTTCCATAACCCGTTAAGTAGACAGCTTATTTCCTTTCCCACTTTCCTAATGGGTTCTACAAGGAAACTCCTACTCCATTCCTTCTCCCTTGAACTCTACTGAATTCAAACCTTTCCAAAATCATGCTGGCCAACTTGTTCTTAAATACTCAAGAGAAAAGAATCAGTATCATATTCATTGCTTCCATCAAGAAGCTCTGCTATTCAAAAACCTAACTTAAATTCTTCTGGCTATGATTGAAAGCTATTGCTTCTGTTTCAGTATTCAGTTGTAAAACCTGTTCCCTCTTAAGCAGGATAGTAATGATTCTCTACTTCAAGTATTCAAGCAAAATGTCTAATATAAAACTCGATTTTCTCATGAGTTGCTGATTTTTATCCTTACTGTAAAGCACTTGAAAAGAGAAAATCTAGTTTTCTACTGTACCTATTTCTAACTCACACATAATTAATTTGTATTCAAAGTAATAATAAGAAAGTTACCTAGGTGGCATGATGAATACATCATCTATACCTGTCCATCAGAAAGACCTGTATTAAATGTTGCATCAGACACTAATGTTTCACTGTAGTTTCACTGCCTCAATTTTTTCACCAGTAAAATGGGGATAATAATAGAACCTATCTCCCAGACTTGTGAGTATCAAATGCAATAACATTTGTGAAGCAGTTAGCATAGTGCCTGATATATAGTAAATGCTGTATAAATATTAGTTATTATTATTGTTGTTGTTAATTATATTGTTATCTCCAAGAGTCTGTGAGGATTAAATGAGATAATATTTGGAAGGAATTTTATAGAGTTTAAAGTGTGATATTAATGCTGGCTATTATTAGTGTTCATTATGTAACATAGAAGGAACAAACCTGGAAAAAACCTTGCTACACAGCCTTGCCAGTCATGGAACTAGTTGACACATTCCTGAGTTGCTTCTTAAGGATATGATTCATTTTTTCCTGTCTTTGAATTTTCAAACTCTCTGAAAGATTATTGATGAACTATTGTTTTCTTATTTTCTTCATAACTAAGCAATCTTTAATGATCTGTTGGTTTTTTAATTTTTCATATCTCCCATAGCAGAAAGAAAATAAAGCAATGATAAAATCTTTATTATTCAGATATTATTCCTCCAGAATCCCCAAGGTCCAAAAGAATTGCAATATTTCTAATAGTAGCTCATGAAAGATAATCATTTTCACAGTTTCCTCATTTATAGAACAGGAATGATAATCCTTTCACTGCCAAGTTTCAGGGTTGTGAGAAAAGTATTTTATAAACTCCACAGAATGATATGTTTTTCTTCCCAATCTTCTTATTAATAACTATCAACATCTAGTTTTTATATGCCATTGTAAGATTTTTAAAGCACATTACATGTTACTTCATTAGTCTTTACCAATAATCCTGTGAGGAAGGGACTATAGTTATCTCCATTTTAGAGATGAGGTTGAGAAAGAGTAAATGATTGACCCAGTGTCACATAGCTAAGGGTTTTCCTCACTCCTCAGTTATTCCATTGCTCTACCTAGTTATATGGTTTCTTATTTTTATCAGGATTATTGTATATTGAGTAAATACTCTATGGGAGTTAAGTAACCAATTAACTTGAACAAGTAAGCTGGAAAAGAGATCAAAATTACAATATAATTGTAAAATTACATTACAAAAGTAGAATGAAGGCTCTTGTTTCCTTCATTTCTATTCATTTCCCAAATGAAAATTATCATACAAAAGTGAAATATATTATAATTGGTTGTATTTGCACAAGCCATTGAAAGGCTATCTTTGATTACCCGGTGGTATATAGTGCATATTATTTATTATACAGGAGAAGCCCTATACATAAAAGTGATTCCAAAGAAGAGACATGACAGCATAAGCAACAGGTGTAGCATTAGTAGGTTGTGAGTAATAGATATCTAACTTTTCTGTCAGAGGAGAGTCCTGGTGATAAGAGAGAAGAGTCTAAGGTGCTGTTATTTAGACAAAACTGCATAAGGTCTCCTTTTTTTTTTTCTTTTTTTACTCTCTTTGTATCCTCAGTGTTTAGCACAATAAATTCTTATTAATTGCTTATTGATTCAATTTGATAGCTCTGCTGAGGAGGGATGAAAAAGCACAAAAGAAAAATAGGAGAGGAACAAATACCTGTACTGACTATTGTACTGATGTCAGTACCTCAGGAATTTCTCTTAGTACTATGTTAAGGACAATTTAGCAATCAGATTGATAATTTAGGTATTTATTATAATAACAGACTAAGCCACAATGCTATATGGTGGAATAGAATAGTTAGTATAATAATTGTGTATACATCAATCAATAAATATTAAGGCTTCTATGTGCCAAGCATTGTGCTAAGTGCTGAGGATACAAAAGGAAAAAAAAAAAAAAAGCTGAGAGCTCCTGCCCTCAAGAAAGTTACAATCTAATAAAGGAAACAACATACAAATAAATTACATACATATACATATAAAAACATATGTATCATATATCTTATATATGTATTTAATAGAGGAGATAACATACAAAGTATATACATATATACTATATATGTGGAGAGAGAGAGAGAGAAAGTGAGAGAGAGAAAGAGAATGAGTGAGAGAGAGAGCACACAAACTATATAAAATAAATGGGAAATAATTAACAGAAGAAAGGCATAAAAATTAATAGGGATTGAAGTGAGTTTTTAGTTGTGACTTAAAGGAAGCCAGGGAAGTCCGTTAGAATGGAAGGATAGTATTCCAGCCATGAGGAACAGTGAGAAAAAATACATGGAGCTGAGTAAGAGATGAAGTGTTTTGCTTATGAACAGCTAGGAGGTCAATGTTACTAGATAGAAGATCTCCTTTGATATGAATTCCAGCTTTCCTTCAGAGAAAAACAAAAGGTCAAATTACATCTGTATCCTACCTTAAATGAACATCTGGTATTTGCTTGGCTGGAAAAGAATGAACATGGGTAGTGTGATTGGATGAACACAACATCAATGCCTCTGTTATCTATAACCTCAAGGCTCCTAAAGAGAAGCTGTTTAAATTAATTATAGATTCTAAATATTCTCATACTTATACAATATTATTTGAGGTACCAGCCCAAAGACCAATTTCTATGTAATTAGTTTATACATGAGTTGCTCACTGAAAAGACAAATTAAGATTCAATTGACTAAAGCTGTACTTTTTAAAAAGGTTGTTATAACTACTGTTATAACAGAGAAGAATGCTATCACTTTTTTTTCAGAAAATTCTCTTTTTAGTATATTCTGTTCCCTGAACCAATTTTTAGTAATAATGAAATTTGTCTACTATAGCAATGCTTGCAAAAATCTCTCCAATAAATCTAAAGCCTCTAGGTTTAAGCATAATAAGGAAAGATTGACTGTTCTTTGCAGCTGATGCTGCAGGTTCTAAAATATCACCTTTGGTGACTGTAAAATATCACTCATAGGTCCTTCATGCATAATACACATTATATGGGGTTTTTAAAACCTTTTTTTTGTACTTTAAGTAAAGGCTCATTTCAACATCATACACTTACTTGAAAATAGCAAAGCTATTCAAGTGATAGAGAATTCTTTGCCTTACTCTATGGGAGAAGAGTTAGAGCCTCAAGGAATTTTTTCTTATAGGTCGGTCATACAGTGAGTGCTAAATTTGGAGTTAGGAGACATAGGTTTGAAGCCCATCTAGAAAGTATATCTATAACCCAGGAACCTTAGGTACCCTCAATCAACAAAAATCTACCTTCTGTCTTCTATCTCTTACCTCCTCCCTTCAATTCTTTTCCCCTTGAGAAATAAAGAACAATAAAATCCCTCTAACTCAAATATATAATCAAGCAAAACAACTTCCCACAATGTTCATATTCAAATAAAATATATCTCAATCTGTAGTCTTAGTCCATCACCTCTTTGTCAAGAGGCAGATAACAGGTTTTATCAGGAATACTTTTGGAATTAGGGTTGATCACTACTGATCAGAGTTCTTAAATCTTTCAATTATTTTTCTGTACAATATTTGTTGTCACATATAAACTATTTTCCTGGCTTTGCCCATCTCATTCTTTCATTAGTCCATATTAGTCTTTCTCCAAAACCATCCCCTTCAATATTTCTTATGGCACATTGATATTCCATCACATTCATACACCATGATTTGTTCAGCCATTTCTCAAATGGTGAATACACATTCAATTTCCACAAAAAGAACTGTTATAGACATCTTTTACATTAGGGTGTTTTCCTTCTTTAATCTTTTAGGGTAATAGATATAATTAACCACCTATCTAATTTGTATACACATTTACAACAGTTAAACTTATGCAAGAAAAAAGTAGATTTTTCTTCTCAGATGTTCACAGTGGCTAGTGGAGGACACAGTCCTAGATGTGCACACTGACAACATATTTAATAGCTTCTTATTTTACTAGTTATTTCTGCTAAGTACTGAAATTAGTAACTAACAAAGGACCACAAACCCCATCAGTTTCTATATCCTACCACACTTGGCAAAGTCCAAGTCACAGGACCCTAGATCCAGGGCTGGTGGAAAAAGCAGATTAGCAAATTATAGAGAGGCTCATCAGCCTGTTAGCTATGCAAAACTCTGTCTTCAGAATCTAACTATCAACTACCAATGTACATTTATAGTTCAAGGGAGGAAAAGAAAAGGACAAGCATTCATTAAATTCCTACTGTGTGCTAGTCAATGGGCCAAATACTTAAAAAAATATCGTCTCTATTTTCTCAATAACACTGCTGGGTATTATCTCCTCTTATTTTCTTCTTAACTGATCTTTATCACTCATCTGAACCTGCTGAGTCCAAAGTTAACAGTAATCTCTTAATTACCAAATCTATTGGCCCTTTCTCAATCCTGTTATTCTTCTCCATAAACCTTAAACATTATTGATCATTCTCTTCATGTATTCTGAAGTTTTCAGGACACTAATCTCATCTGGTTCTCCTACCTATCTGACCACAGTCATCCTGCAATAATCCATTCTAGATTTTTGCACTAAATGGCTATCAGGTTCATCAGTTTCTAAAATTACTTCTCCTTTCTTTTTGAACATGGCTCTATGATTTTTTTAGACATGGCCCTTTAAAATTCTGACCTCATCAGAGAATTCCCAATGTATTACATACATCATTCTCTTTAGATATATAGTTCTATTTTCTTCCAAATTTAGATCTTTTTTGGATAGATCATGATGATTTCATTTGAAAGAGCCTTCTTTCTCTCTCAACCTGATATCTCCTCTAGAGTGTCAGGATGTGGGCAAAAGCAATTATTAATTTTATTTAAGTTTTGAAATTTTATTTCCTAAAGTCTAAGGTACATATCTAATTATGACCCAGCTTTTCCTTTTTTTTTTTTTTTTTTTTTTTTTTTAAAGCTATTTTGGACTTTTAGGAAAAGATTCATAATCAGTGTTTAAGATATTTTGGAAATTAATAAAATTTGTATCTGCTAAGAAAATAATGAAGCATCAGTCTTATGTATATATAAAAATAATCATAAAATTTCAGTACCTGGTAGTCTAACTCCTCAGTTAGTTCACAGAAATCATAATATTGGTAATTGAGAGGAAATTTAAATAATGATGTTTATCCAACTAATGAATATATCTGCAGTACTTATTGAATTCAGTCATTTTAGTTATGTCTAGATTCCACCAAAGAAGATGACAGAAAATTGAAATTTTTTAACACCCTATTCAATGACATAAAATAATCCATGGAGTTATCCAGGGCATTTTATGGACTATTTAAAATCCATATAGCATAGATAAATGGACAAAGCATAGAGAGCAGCATAGTACAGTGGATTTTGATTCATAGGACATAGGTTTGAATCTTGACTATGTTGCTTCTTATTTATGTGGCCCTGGACAAGCCATCTAATTTATCTGAGCTTCAGTTTCCTCATTTGCTAAATAGGACATTGGTACTGGTTGACCTCTAAAGTCCCTTCCAATTCTTCTTCTATGATCCTAAAATAAAGCCAGGGACTCAGTTCTATAGATTTATTATGCAGTCTTAGGAATGCCATTAGATGGCAGTTATCCTATCTTCAAAGCAAAAATGTTGGTGAATAATTTGTATTTAGAGGAAGATAGATGACATAATGGTCAGGAAGATCTAAGTTCAAATTCTGCCTCACCTGATAACTTTTTAATCTCATTTTTCCCATCTGAAAATGGAGATAATTATAACTCATCTCACAATTGTCATGAGGCTCATATGGGATAACGTGTGTGAACTTCTTAAAAACCTTAAGAACTATTTAAGTAGTTATTATTTTTTAGGACTTTATACCTTATAACTTAGCTAGCACAGTATGACTAATGTCCTTAATACTGCTGTATCTAAATATAAAGGCAAACTACCTGATTATACAATCAGTATTTTCTAAATCATTACCAATATCAATCAATCAAATAACCAATCAATAAATATTTATTGAGTTTCTATTCTATGCAAGGGACTTGTAGGAAGGATACAATAGAGGCAATAGGCAGTCCCTGTTCCCAAGGAGTTAATGTATAATGCAAATAATCCACACCAACAAATGGGATTAGTTAAAATCTAAATTTTTAATAAAAATATTTTTAAATTATTTTAGTTGTGTTTGATTCCTTAGAAAATCTGTATTGCATCTTAAATAATTTTCTCATTTTAAAGTAAAGTTTTCATTTTTATTAAGTTATTTCTTAATAAACACTTTTTGATTGAGTAGTAGAAAGTGGATCAAGTGATAAGTGAGATTCACAAAAATACAGGTTAAATTAGTATCTCTGTTATTTACTAGCTGTAATACCAATGGCCCCTCATGCAGTCTTCTGCAGTTCTCTAAAACTTGTCTACTAATTTATAGAAGGCTTTGCTTTGGGGGAAGAAGTTCACACAAAAAAAAATCACAGACCTTTGAGCTATTGACATAATTCTTTTGTATTCTGATATTTATTTATGTATTCACCCTTTTTTTGTGTAAGGCACTGCTCTTAAACCTACAAGACTTACAAAAAAATATGAGACGGATTCTACATGTTCAGAGAACACAACATAAGTAATGAGGATACATATATGCATAAATATAGCACCCATTAATATTCAAGAATTCATAGCTATTAAGCATATAATTTCCACTGTTTAACAACTTAAGAGATATTTTCCAAAATCAAGAAG
Organism: Antechinus flavipes; assembly: GCF_016432865.1. Lineage (NCBI taxonomy): Eukaryota > Metazoa > Chordata > Mammalia > Dasyuromorphia > Dasyuridae > Antechinus > Antechinus flavipes. Next base: position 170,973,797 of record NC_067399.1, on the reverse strand, counting down.
AAAAAAAGAAAAGTTTTACATTATTAAAAATTGTTAATTTCCCATTGGAAATGACCCAAAAGCATCTTCCTTTGAAAAATTGTTTTGCATTTTGCATTCCTGATAATAAAATCAACTCAGACATTTACACTAGAAAGGATGTATCAATATTCTACTCCCCTGTCTCCATTTACTTTTCTTATAACTTTGCAAATCAAAAGATCACAATATCAAAGGTTCCTCCTTAATAGATTTACACAAGCAAAGGTTGGCTGACTACGTGTTGGATATATGGTATACTTATGTTAGGTATGAGTTGAAGATGATTGAAATTCTGATTTTTTTGTATGATCCTATATTAGAACATTAGGAACTGAGTCAACTTATTTAAAATTCTGTGGATATTCTTTGGCATATTTTTAGTAACATTTTGGTTACAATTCCCGTTATTGGTAATGTTTCCTCTTGAAATGAAAACAAAACAAAACAAAACACAGTGTTAATTCCTGAAGGTTAAGAGAGAAAAGTCACAAATTTCTAAAAATAATTTAAAATTGGAGAATTTGTTTGTTGCTTTTGTTAACTGTTGAAAATTGTGTATTTAAAAGTGTGTTAATACTTCAGGGAATGTCATGTGAAATATAGGTTGTTATTAATCTCTTTAAGTGCAGATTATAAGAAAGAAAATAATAGAAGAAATGCTCATTGTTAATATATGATAAAATTAGACTTCAAAATTAAATTAAATGTTTGGGAAAATGTATTGGGAAAAGCTGTAGAGAATCATTAATGAAAATTTTCCCTTCCTTTTTCTTCTTTCTTGGTATATAAGTTCTTATAACCTTGATAAGATTTCTAAGAGCAACAATCACATGAAACAAATAATCAAACAGATTCATGATGAAAAACCTTTCTTCAAGCTGAATTGCATGATTATGAAAAATCTTAAGATTAACATGAGTGAATTTCTTTCAGACATTGTGGACGCTTTGTCAGACCCAAAAAAATTTCTTTCTGTAATGGAAAAGAGAGCAGATCAAATGAGAGCAATGGGTATTGAAACTGTAAGTATTAATTATTAGCAAAACAGAATTTATGACCATGTTAAAAAATATTGACATAATACATAGAGTAAAGCATTCATTAAATTTACAAGCTGAACTGGAACCCTTGAGATGATTTATATATTTGGGCTTATGTTTAGGACTTTTGATGGTATGTCAACCTTCTTAGGAAAAGAAATACCTGTTGTTGTTGTTGTTGTCTTTTACAGGAATCAACAATCAAGCATATGCTGTGCACACATGCTTTCCTTAAAAAAAAAATGAGATATGAAAAGTAGCCCTAATATTCAAGTAGTTCATTCTTCCGAGAGTCAAGATGGAGAAAGTGTTAGCCTTTATTAAATGAAATCATACAAACCTGGAAAATTAGAAAATTCACATCTGGAGTCACTCATTTTCAAAAACCCATGCCGTTATATTAACAGGCTCTTACATGGATAATTGTCCATCTTTCTTCTTTGTTCTTTTAAAGGATCTTTTCTAATCTGAACTGTTCCATTATGAAGTAAGAAACATCTATTATAGTTTAAGAAAACATTACGGAAGCAAATTTTCATGTGATGCATAATCAGTGCATTCTGTTTAATGACAACTAAAATTACATTTCTTCATTTCTTTATTGTCTTCTCTTTTTCACATACATTAATGTTTCTTTTAACTGAAACAGACCAAACCATTTTCTTCTATCAGCACCCTACAGCTTGCTGACAACAGTGACTGTTGGCATACAAAAGCCACCTGACAGTGGCTGCTGGAGATCCAACCCAGAATGTTTCTCCTGGTGTGAGAGGATGATACAAGGAGACAGAGGCAGTTGCTGTTCTCTGACTGAGAGGCCATTGAGTTGTCTGACCTCTCTCCTCTTCTCCTCTTCTCCTCAATTTATCTCATTCTCAGTCTGCAACAGCTGTGTCAGCAAAGGCTGCCCTGCAGCTCCTCAAGATTTCAAAGATATTCAAAGAATAATTCATTCATTATTTGAGTGTCATAAAACCCCAAGAGTCAAGTACTACAGGAGTTATACCCATTTTTGCAGATGGAAAAACTGAGGCATAGAAAGGTTAGAAGATTTGTCCATAATTATACAGATAATAAATATGAGAGGTGAGATTTAAACCTGGTATTCTTAAATTCATATACAGCACTTCTCCCAGGATGTCTTATACAACAGAATAGGCACTAGATTTGGAATCATAATTATCTAGGATCAATTCTCATATCTTTCTGGCCTAGGACAAGTCCTCTTTATTTCTCTATGTGTCATCTTAAAAATAACAAAATTGCATTGGTGGCCTTTAAATCCTTTCAAGCTCAAAATTAGCAATTATCAAATTGTGGTCTGGGGACCCCTAAAGGGTATTTTCAAAGATGAAGTTTGAACTTAAATATGAGGCATAAGCTGATTTCAGGAAATTCTTAAAGGTCCAATATATTTTCAGAATATTACTAAGTCACTTTATCTTAAAATACAATAACTGTTGTTAGATATAATCCATATAAGCAAGAGCTCTTTGGGTGGTCTTCAGTAATTTTTCAAAAGGTAAAGTGGAGCTGAGATGAAATAGTTTGAAACAAAGGTCTGAATCATAATCCTTTTTATGCTTTGTTGTCCCCTCTCCTCCCTTTTTTTTTCCTCTTCTCACTTTTCTACCTATAGTAGCATGTAATCTTGAGCACAGGGATTGTTGTGTTTTTTCAAAGGGGGACAGAAGTTTTGTCTTTGTGTATTCAGATCACAGAACAATGATTTGAACATATAAAGTATTTAATAAATTTCTGTTGAATTAGATGATATGACATCCTATTGATATGTTTAAGCTTGAAGTGTGATTATTGAAGAGCAAATAAAAATCCATATATTTCAGAGTGATATAGCTGATGTGCCAAATGACACTTCCAAGAATGACAAGAAAGGAAAAGCCAATAATGCTAAAGCCAATGTGACTCCTCAGAGCAGCTCTGAACTCAGGCCAGCTACCACCTCTGGCCTAGGAGCAGGAGTGGAAGGGAAAAAAGGTAAGATGAAATCATTCTAGCTGCTTTTGATGGCTATTTCTGAAGAGTACTGCTGTATTGTCTTAGAGACACTTATTTTGTTATTTTACTGTATTTCAGGATTTACAGGATTACAAGACACACACATATTTATTCCAATTTGGAATTGACATTAGTGGTTAATTTTCTTTGTTCTTAATGTGAATACTGTTTGGTTCAACATAGTTATGTTGACTTCATTCTTTCCATGCTAGTTAAATTCACAACTCTTCAAAATGCTCCAGACTCACTTGTTTCTTTTAAGAATTCCAGGGGTCCTCAAACTTTTTAAATAGGGGGCCAGTTCACTGTTCCTCAGATTGTTGGAGGGCTGGACTATAGTAAAAACAAAAACTTTGTTTTGTGGGCCTTTAAATAAAGAAACTTCATAGCCCTGGATGAGGGGGATAATCGTCCTCAGCTGCTGCATCTGGCCCGTGGGCGGTAGTTTGAGACCCCTGATTATTAGACCATTACCCAATGTATGTTAGTGAACTTTGTATTTTGGTTGCCCAATCACTAGTGTAACCCTAAGAGTAGATATGGCCCACTGATCTACCCTCTCTCCTCTTCCATTCTCTGCGGATTTCTAGACATATTTTCCTGTGTTCTCTTGAAAAACCTTTTGTTCTGAAACCCAGAGTCATCTTTCTAAATGAGTCTAGTTCTCAGCCAGGTTCTTTAATCAATGTTTATCCTTTATAAATAGCAGAATCATATGAGAATGAAGCTAATTGAGAGTTAGTACCTTGCCCAGAGTCACACTTAAAGCAGCCAAACTGGAATTTGAACTCTTGACTATAAATCCAATACTCTTCCCATAGTATCATGCTACTTGGGAACCTACAAAAGAGAAATTTGTTATAAAGTTCTATTCATGAGCAGCCTTTGTAATGTTGGCTAAATGAAAAGAGTCTTTGCAAGATATAACAATAAAGTTTAAAAAGGCTACAAATAAAGATTAGTTTCATTTCCCAGTTTTAATTCAGAAATGGGAAGGCAGGAAGGAATTGAAGGTCAGGTTAGGAATTTGAGTTTTTTGGTAAATTCCTCCAGTTGGGCAACATTTGCATTAGACTATAGGCAAGAGGTAATAAGGAGTCCAAGTTAAATGAACATAAGACCAAAGGAAAGGAATGAGTGAATATGAGACATTCAAGAATCAACAAGACAGTAAATGATTGGATATGGACAATAAATGAAATGTAAAAGAAGGTACAAAAGTTTTAGCCAGGATAAATAGTATTAATGAACAAAAAAAAAAAAAAAAATGGTAACATAGGAAGAAGTTGTGTTTTGGGAAGGGAGATTATATGTTGAGAGATGGACTGGGAAGATATCCCAGATATGAATAGATTATGACAAAAATGTGCAGTTATACATGGTGTTCCAAAAATCTTTGTGTACTTTTAAGTTCTTAATAGCTTTAAAAAGCTTAAAAATACATGAAGGTTTTTGCAACATGTATAACTAAATGGCATGGACTTCAGAAAAGGAGAATTTGTTGAGTGGTAATAGTTAAACAATGGGCAAAAAATAGACCCTGGATTTTCTCTGAGTGAAGGAGAAGAGAAGTTGCTTCTATTAGAATGAGAGCCAGTAAGGAGAGACTCATGTGTCAGTTAATACAAAGGTACTTTTTATCTGTTATCAATGTCACATTTTTTAAAAGTAGGAATTAGAAAACACTGCTTTGATAATATAGATAGATACATGGCAGAGTAGAATTAGGTTTACAAACTTCACTGAGGTTTTATAAGTTTCCAAGATAAGAGAGTAGGAAAAAGAAATCCTACACAATTCTCAAATTAAAATTTGAAGGATTACAACTTGTTTTTAACACCTACATTCACAAGAACAGCAACTAACCTGAAACCTTAAAAAGTCATACCTCAGTTATTCTGTGTGACACAAGCAAAACAAGAAAATTTAGTTAGCTAAGAAAGACCCTTCCACCTTAACACTGGAAAATCTCTCTTGTATGAATTTGCTTCAGTAAGTAGAGCAAAGAAAGCATTACCGATTCTTTGTTTTATGACTGAGGAACTTGAAGTATCTAAAAACCATCATTCAAAATGATGTTACTATTACATACTTCTATAGTATTAGAGAAGAATAGGAAAGTATTTGGAGAGAAAGGGAGAGAGAACAAGTACTTATTAAGTATCCACTTATGCACCAGACACTATGACAAATACCTTACAAATATTTCATTTGATTCTCATGACAACTCTGGGCAGTAGGTATAATTAAAATTGCCATTTTACCATTGAGAAAACTGAGAATGTGCTGATCAAGGACCCACAGTTAGGAAGTACATGATGACATTAGGACTCTCTACTTCACTTAACTAGCAAGACTTCTGCCAAGAGAGTGGCCCTGAACCTATATTTATCCTAGGATCTACATTGGAAGGGGTGTGTGTGTGTGTGCGTGTGTGTGTGTGTGTCTGTGTCTGTGTGTTTGTGTGTGTGTGTGTGTGTGTATTATTTTAAATACTCTGTCAGCTTTGCCTTCTAAATTATGTGTTGCTTATCCTTAAAGCTTAGTATAAAAAAACTAACTTCCAGTAATTGAGGGCTCTGCTTGAGGGGGTTCCTTTTAATCAATGTTTTACACAATTAATAGCAGAAAAACTGTCACAATGAGGCAAATAGGTGGTCCACTCAACCCAGCATTCTATCCAACAGAAATTTAGATTATAAAAATAAATAGCATGGACAGTAAAAAAGGAGGATTTTTTGATTGGTAGTGATTGAAAAGTAGTCTTAAAGCATTCTTGGGACCCAGGAAGTAAGCTTGAGTAAAATGTGGCTTTTGCTATCAGTAACATGCCCCTAACTTCCTTATAATAATCTATTTTGACTTAATATATCAAAGCCAAAAGTATTTCAGCTGGCCAGATATATCTTCCCTACCCAGTCTTGTCATAGTATACCAGTGGTATATCTGTGGTACATTAAGCCAACTATGGACAAATGATATGGTTCATCATCTATAGATACATATAATAACCATGTTCATGTTCTTATAATGAATAAAATAATAATGAATTGTTATTCATTAATAATGAATATTACTTATAATGAATGAAACTAAGAAAATAGACCTATGGATTTATTCTTACCATCCCTAATCATACATGCCTTTTATTACAACTTTCCTAGAAATCAGATATGGTAAATCAATAAACTTATTTGAAATCCACAAAGAAACAATACAAAGAGCTAAATTCTTTAAAAAGGAAACATGCAAGGTACAATTTTTTCCCCCTTCCCCCTTCTGATAATGGAAATTAAATATGGTATACAGTGCCCTTTAATTTTCTTGTTGATTTCATTCAGTGCTCCAGAAAATTAAATAAGCAATGTTTGCTTCAAAAGAAAATCTACATGAAAACAGAACATAATTCTATTGTCTTGGAAATCTCTTCCAGCTGCTGTTGCTATGGCAACACTTGGTCTAGCTCATCACAAAGACACTGTGATAAGTTGATATATTTCTTTGGGAAATTCTAGGTCCCCATTACAATATCCTGCTATATATTGGTTCATTTGGTTTTTCTCTTATATATGACAATCAGTGCTAAAATGCCAAATTTAATTTTATGGAATCTTTTGCTTTTGTTCTTTATCTGGTAATGAATTTGGAACAGCACTCCAGGAATTTGTGTTGTAGTTATTGCTTTGTACTCTAAGCAAGTAGACTAGCATAAACATGCCTTAGAATGCAAAGATTAAAATGGCTATTTCTCTTAAGCATACAGTTGTTTTCCATTGAGAAGATGCTCATTTCCATGTTCATACTAAATATAAGATAAATGTTTAAGTCCTTCATAAAGAGTAACAGAAATGTTAATAGCATAAAGAATAGTATAGTTAATTTTGCTTAATGTTAAAAACAAAATACCCTAATGTCTTTTAGGTATTGAACTTATTCCTCAAGTGAGGATAGAAGACTTAAAACAAATGAAGGTAAAATGGCTTGATATTTTTATTATAATGTGCATGTTAATATAATCCAAAATTGTTGGGGGGGAGAGGAGTTGTTTGTTTTTGTCTGATTCAATGCCTATGGCTATAGGAAAACTGATTTTGGTGTCTTTTTTTTCCCCCCTTCTCTCCAATAGGCTTACTTAAAACACTTAAAGAAACAACAAAAAGAGCTAAATTCTTTAAAGAAGAAACATGCAAAGGTACAATTTTTTTTCTCCTTCTGATTGACTTATGGACTCTGTCCCCCAAATCACCTAAGAATATAAAGTAACTACTACAAAAGTTTTTGGTCACCTAGATAATACTGAATTAGATTTTAACCATTTAGTCATTGGTCATTATTTGCCATCTACAGTTTTAACGACAGCTTAGAGCAAATAAGAAGGGTACAATAACTAGTCTTTGATCCAATGCCAAATTAAGAAGGTATTGACATTTTTTTTTCCTAACAACATAAAAACAATAGAGGAAAACACCTAATTATAGTAATAAATTAAATCAGGGTGCTAATGATGGGCTTTGAGGGTTGAATCCCAAAATATATTGGGGCTTAAAGCTAGTGTCATGAGGTGTTTCAAAAGAATGTGTAGAATATAACCATCTCCAATAAAGAGACAAAGATTTTATTATTATACCATTGATTGAGGGTGCTGTTTCAAAGGGAATTAGTCATTGTGACACTTAGTAAGAAGGCTAACCCTAACAGGAGTTAGTGAAGAAATAGAGTACCAATAGGTTCTTTTATAGGAGAAAAATAACCTTATAACTTGATCTTCTGATTATGGGCTCATGATGATTTTGTCAATCCAAGTAATTTGACAAGAAATTAGAAAATAATCCTGACAATGCTCCTCCCTGCTTGCCTTAGGGAGTAGCTAAGGGAATTCATCTAGATAGGTCCCAGAGCAACAAAAGCCCACTTAAATTTCACAAAACTTTCTCCTGTCAGTTACCCTTCTATATGGCTCACCTAGCTACCAAATTCACTTCATTACTACCAGGTAGCAGTCTAAGTTCCTAAACAACTATCCTCTGATCTTTTGTCTTCATCTGCTACCCCACCAAGCTGAGATATTTATGGTCATAGGATCATAGATCTATATCTTTAAAAGATCCAGACCATTGTATTGAGTTCCTCATTTATGAGGAAACTGAGACCAAAGGTCACAAATAGTAAGCATCTCAGGCAAGATATGTACCAGAATTCTTTCTACAGTACTACTATATTGCCCCAAATGCAAAAATTCCTTTTAAGTTTGTGTATGAGTCAATTTTATACTAAAACACTGTTTTATGCTGATATTAAAATAACATAGAACAATTTTAGTGGGTTAAGATTTAGTCTGATTTATCAAGTATAAGCCTCTCTACCTGAGAGAAATACTTATACAAGCAGGATAGGACAAAGCATTCTGTCACAGCTGTTTAACTATTCTGCTTAATGAATGTTTTTGGCTGCCTTTACCCTTACTGTCTGAGCAGAAGTCGAAAACTTCAATAAAATGAAGGAGCCATGATGATTATGCAGTTCAATTCTATCACTGAGCTTTCAAATATGGTGTTATAGTTTTTAAAAATTTACATGTTTTTCTGATCCAAACTCTACTTCATTCATATTATAATGTTTCTGTCTAATTGCCATAAAGTTAACCCATCTCCAAAATATGAGCAATTTTTAAAATAAATTGACTAGTGACCAAAGCATTTATTAAGTTCTTGTTATGTTCTAGGTATTATGCTAAGTTCTGGGAACACAAAGAAAGGCAAAAATATTCCCTTGTCCTTAAGAAGTTTACATTCTAATCAGAGAGACAACATATATTTCCTAGTAAATACAAGAAATAGTCAAAGCATATGAAGGAAATATGCAAGGGAAGGCAAGAGCAGCTAGAGTGACTGGAAAGTTCTCCTGAAGAAAATGGGATTTGACTTGAGTTTTGAAAGAAACCGGGAACAATCAAAAGAAGGAGGTGATGATTTAAAGGCCTTAGGGACAACTAATGCAAAGCTATGCATTTGAATGATGAAGTATAGCTGGATCTTAGAGCACATATAAAGAAGTAAGGTTTAAGAAGTCTGGAAAAAATAGGAAGGGATTAGGTTACAAACAGTTTTAAAACCAAAGAAACTTTTATTTTCTAGAGGTAATAAGTATATAATGGAACTTCTTGAGCAAGAGATGTAACATAGACCTATACTTTACTTTTTCTTCCAATTAACAAATTTCTCCCATTTCACCCCCTCACAAATACAAAAGAAAAACAAGTATGTTTAACAACATATGGTCAAACTAAAATTCTTACATTGGCCATATCCAAAAGTATAAATCTCATTCTACATATTGAGTCCATCACATTTCCACTGAAAGAAAAAAAAATTACCTTCTTAGTTGAATGGATGATGAATTGTAGTAGGGAGAGATTTGAGGCAGGTAGACCAACAGAAAATTATAACAGGAGTCTAAAAGAGAAATAAAGAAGTCCTGGATTAAGAGCGAAGCTAAATGAATGAAAAAGAGAAGACACATGAGAAGTTATGAAATTAGAAATTATCAGTGAAAACAAAACTGTCATTGGAATGATGTTACGTAATTGCTATAAATATTTCTGGATTACAAAATTTTCATATTTTTAATTGATTTTCTGTAGTTCATAAGCAAATTCACTTAAGAAATTCCCTAAATCAAAGTATGCTTTTGATCAGATCTGTTCCCTTTAATCTCATTGCCTCTACTCCCTCCTTCCTAAACACTCATAGATAATGGGTTTGAGAGGAATAAGGATTGGAACTTGTTAAACTGGAGGCTACCTTATTAGCATGTCCTTACTAAGAACTCTACAAACCCCCTGATAGAGCCAGGATAACTCCATGCCCCAGAAGTACAATAGCATAGCTTTTTATTCCCTATTCTAAAATACAAGTTCCTCCCCTATTTCTCCCATTGGCTGGGTAAATCTTTCCCCCTAATTACATCTTGTCCCTACCCCTAAATATCTCTCATAATGTGTTTATTATTCTAATTTATGGCTTCCTTTCAGAAATTTTGTTTCCTTTTGTTCCACATCAGTCTTTTAGATTTCATTTCTTAGGTTTCAATTTCATTTTTCTGATTTAAATTTCATTTCTTTTCATTTCCCTAATTTAAATTTCCTGACTCCATGGAAACTAAACCCTTATCTAATTCTAATATTAGCATTGAGCGAATATGCCCTACATTAACCCTGGAAGAAGGTTTTTGTTTTGGTTTGGTTTTTGTGCCTGGGGGAAGGGGTGGGGGGAGAGGAGGGTTGTGTGTGTGTGTGTGTGTGTGTGTGTGTGTGTGTGTGTGTAAGGAGATAATATACATAAAAGTGCTTTGTAAAATATTATACAATGAAAGGAGATAATATTATTGCTTTCTAGAATTCTGATATTTTGTATGCCACAGATACATTTCATTGTATGTAACAGATATTTCTGAATGTGTCTTAGAAATAAAACTTTAATATTTAAAATAATAGGTGGCATTTATAGAATATTTTAATGTTTGCAAAGTGTTTTTACATAAGTTTTTCCTTTGATCCTCAGAACCCTGAGAAATAGGAACTATCATTATTTTCATTTTATAGATGAGGAAACTGAGGCAAGCAGAAGTGAAGTGACTTTTTAGGGTTACCCAGCTAATAAGTATCTGGGGGAAGAATTGAACGGAGATCTTTCCACCTCCAATACCCTATCTACTGTGCCATCTAACTGCTTTTGATATCTAAAGGAATCAAATGACTAATTCTTTGTTAAACAATGTAAGACTTTTGTAAAGTAAATTAACATCCCCTCCCAACTTTGAAGAATATTTATTTCTATACTTGTGGTAATTTAAGGAGGAAGAGCTTTGTTCATAAAATTAAAATAATCATCCCAATTTTTTTTTTTAATGAAAAGGAAAGTGGTTCCTTTGTATACTTCTATTTTAATTTCGACTTTTTATAAAGACTCATTTTCACAGATTTCTTAAGAATCTAGCTGATCTGTCTTTCAAATATTCTTCAAAGTTAGGTTACCAGTGGTTATTCTTACTTCCTGTTTGTGTGGGAGAACTAAGTAATTATTGAAATGGAACATCCCACTAGTCACTTAAGGCTTTTCTTAGGGCCATCAGGACTGTATCATTATCCTCACTGTCTGGTTCTTATATGGTTAGTCACTAGGTTGACTTAACTAGGTTGACTCCCCGCTGGAGCTGACATTCTTCTCATACAAAAGTATGTTTTCCTCCCTCCCTCTTCTATCCCCACATGGCTTCCATCAAATGGAACTTTTGTGTCTGGTCGTCAGCTTGGAATACAAATACACCCCAGATTTGTCTTAAGAAGACAGTCTAGCAGTTGTTGGAAATTCAGTTTCATATTAAATACTGGTTTTTGAAGGCTTCTTTCTACTCTAAAGCTCCGGATAAAGTAGAAGAAAAAAAGCTCAACTTTTATAATGCAAAATGCAGCAACTGTTGGAGATATTTAAAAATCACTTTGAATGCTATGAAAACAAATGCTAAAAATCAAAGAAGTCAGAGAAGGTAATAAAATTTCACAACTAAGAAACTAATGTGAAAATTTAGTTCCATTCTTCCCCAAAGTAAAGAGGAGACAGGTCAACTGGGATAAATCGGGCTGTGGCCAAATGTTGCCTTTCCATAATCAAGAGAGTGAATGCGAAACTTCCGGGGTAGAGCCAGGATGGCGGAGTAAAGCCCGGAAGCTGCTCGAGCTCTCCCAGGTTCCCCCCAAAAGTAAATGAAACCGAACCTCTGAACAGTCTGACAGAATGGAAGCCCTCTGCGGCTCAAGAGGGACTGAAAAAACTCCAAGAAAGGTCAGTCTCATTGCGGTGAAAAGGGAGTTCAGCCCAGATCAGACAGACCCTGGGAAAGCCGGTGAGAGGGTCTGAATCACAGCAGATCAGCGCCTGAGCTTCTCAGTCCTGGCTCAGCAGAGGAGCCCAGCAGGGGGCAGCCTCCAGTCCAGCTCAGAAGGAAAAGTCTGGGAAAGCAGGCTGTTTCCTGAACAGAGCAGCCAAGTTAGCCCCTCCAAACACAAGGGGGCGCTGTGCCCAAAGCCAAGGCTCAGAGCTGCGCAGGAAGGTTGGGACAGCGCCCCCTTTACCTCAAAAGCAGAGCTACACCTTAAAATTGTATAAAAGGAAATATCAAAAGAAAAGGAAAGAAAATAAGCAAGAAACAGAAAAGAACTTTGCCCACAGAAAGCTAGCATAATGACAGGCAGACCAAAGCACAAACTCAGATATCTGAGGACAGAATGGGCACAGAACAAAACTCAAAGAGTAGATAAATGAGTTTCAAGCTCAAAGAGGCTTCTTAGAAGTGCTCACAGGTACCACTACTCCCCTCTCAGATTGGCTGAGATGACAGGAAAAGGAAATGCGGAATGTCGGAGGGGATGTGGGAAAAGTGAGACACTGATGCATTGTGGGTGGAGTTGTGAATGCACCCAACCACTCTGGAGAGCGATTTGGAACTATGCTCAAAGAGCTATAAAACTGTCATATCCTCTGATCCAGCAGCGCCCCCATCCCATATCCCAAAACCATCATAAAAAAGGGAAGACGTGTGCAAAAGTGTTTGTGGCAGCCCTTTTTCTAGTGGCAAGAAACTGGAAACTGAGTGGATGCCCCTCGGTTGGAGAACGGCGGAATAAGTTATGTACATGAATGTTATGGAACATTATTGCTGGGTAAGAAACAATCAGCGGGATGATTTTAGAAAAGCTTGGAGAGACTGACGTGACCTCATGCTGAGTGAAGTGAGTAGAACCAAAAGAACGCTGAAGGCAATGTTCTGATCAGTTCTAATGAACGTGGATCTTTTCAACTGTGAGTGATTCAGTGGTTTGGTGATGAACAGAGCCCACCTGCACTCAGAAAGAGGCCTGTGAAAACTAAGTATATATACATAATAAACAGAAAATACAACTAATTTTCACTTTTTTTATTAACCGTTTGCTTGCCTTTTGTTTTCTTTCTAATTTTTTCCCTTTTTTTGATCTGATTTTCTTGTGCAGATTGATAATTGTGGAAATATGTATAGAAGAATTGCACATGTTTAACATGTATTGGATTACTTGCTGTCTACGGGAATGGATGGGGGAAAGGAGGGAAAAAATTTTGGAACACAAGGTTTTGCAAGGATGAATGCTGAAAATTATCTATGCATATGTTTGGAAATAAAAAGCTCTAATTAAAAAAAAAAGAAGTGCTCATAAAAGACTTTAAAAGGCAAATAAGAGAGGTAGAAAAAAAAATGAGAAAAAAATTGGAAAAAGGAAGGCAATTCCTTAAAAAATACAATTAGCTAAATGCAAAGAGTGAATACCTCCCTTTTAATTTGTGTTAAAATGTTGGATTGCTGCAATAAAGCAGGATGAAATACACCAAAAGCAGATATAAAACACACTCTTCTGTCACCTCCAGATCATCACTTCCAGATTCTCTTTGGATTCAGAGTTATAACTAGGAATTGTGTTTGGTAGCTAAGCACACCAACAGGCAGTGTATGGTCTAGAATTAGGAAGTTTTGAGTTCAAATTTGATCCAGACATTTAGGAAATTGTTTGACTCTATCCAAGGCACTTAAACCTTTGTCTGCTTCAGATTTCTTAACTGTAAAATAGGGATTATAATAACACCCACCTCCTCAAGTTGTTGTGATGATCAAATGAGATAATATTTATGAAGCACTTAGCACAGTGCCCGAAACTATTAGGTGTTCAATGAATATTTATTCTCTTTGTTGTGAATGATGAAGACATCAGATAATGATAGGCACCGAAAGTTGGAATTCAGTCATGTGAAAAATTCACAATGACCATTCTCTTTGGGAAAAAGTAGATTTACTTAGGGAAATAAGTTACAGACAAAATGAAGGGATACATAGACACTGGGAATGGTAAAAAGAAATAGAGTAGGAGAGCATATGAAAGACAAGTTCCTCAGCAGAAATCACAATTATGCAGTAGAAAGGGAGCATAGGATGGACCATAAGTAGATTTTATAGGGAAAATTTAACCTCCAGGACATGACTGGGATTTCTCATAGGGCATGACAAGGTGAGGCTGCCAAAGACCCTTACAGAGGGTGGGTCTCAGGGGTTTGACATGACTTGGATTTCTGATTGGATGACATCCCCAGAGGGTGGGACCATGGAATTAAACTGATCTCTATCAGTGCCTTTGAGGGTGGGACCATGGAATTAAACTGATCTCTATCAGTGCCTTTTTCCTGCCTGCCTTAGGGACAGATTTTTATTACTTCCTTTGCTAACTACACCCAACATTGAAGACCTCATCACCTTCATCCATTCTCCAGGAGAAGTTGGGGATGGGATGAGCAATGGACTAAAGAGTTGAAGGGAGATTATTTGGGAGTGTGTGAGCTAAATGCAGGCAGTACTCTTAGGATACCAAGTGGTTTCTAAGCTTCCACTGCAGAACTGACAGTGCAGGTATGTGTGGCAAGCCTTCCGACAGAGACATGGACACCAAAGGGAAGTATTACATTCCAGGTGATGAAGGGACCACCTTGGGTGAAAGTCCACAGTTATGGCTATATAGAAAAAGAAATCAGCCAGTAAATGTACCAAGTATATAAGATACCCTCAGAGTCAAAGAGAATCTGAGTTCCATCCCTACCTCTGACACTCAGGACAAGTCACTTAATGCCTCAGTGTCCCCCAGGAAACTTTGTAAGACTAATCTGCAGAAAAGGTGCCATTGGAGAAGGAATTTTCTTACCAATGACATGATAGGTTCAGTCTGGGGGAGAAACAAAAAGGATAATGGAAATTGGGTGTGAGATCAATTCAATGAAAGAGATGTAATTTTAATTGATCAAAAATGCAATAATTACAAAAAATATGACATACCTTGTTTTAGGCATCTTGTATATTTATCCCTTCTTTCCTTCCAAAGTCAGCAATAAATATATGATATAAGAAAATACATTATTAGGCACCGGTTTGCCCATATCTCTATAAATATGTTCTGTGCCAGGAACTATGTTTTTGTGAAAAGGAATATAGACAAACTAGAATGTGTTTGTCTATTGTGCTAATTGTGTGATGAGGAAACTTGGAATCCATGTTTCCAGCTAGAGAGGATAATGATAGTCTGGATGGCCCCAACTGAGTGGTAGGATGTTCCATTTCAGTAAGTACTCAGCCTCCTACACAAACAGGAAGTAAGAATAAATACTGGTAATCCAGCTTTGAAAGAGTATTGCTAAAGGAACTGGGAGTGTGGAGATAGAAGAAACATAAAAGCACATGATGTCTGCCTTCAAATATCTGAAAGGCAAGAGAGATGAGACTATTGGTTAGAGGGAAGAAAGGAAAGAAAAAAAGAAAAAAAAAGGAGAGAAGAAAAAGGAAAAGAAAAGAGAAGGGAAGAATGAATTTAAGTGTTCATTTATACACCAGGCACTATGCTAAGTGCTATATAAACATTACCTTATTTGTTCTGCAAAACAACTTTGGAAAGTGCTATTATTATCTCCATTTTACAGTGGAGGAAACGAAAATGAACACATGTAAAGTGACTTGTCCAGAATCTCATGGCTAGAAGTGTCTGAGACCAGTGAGAATACTAGTCTTCACAACTCCAGTCCCATCACTCTACTCTACCACCTAGCTTCTTCAGATAAATGTTTTGTTATTGTTCAGTCATTTCAGATTCCACAAGAGTTGGGTTTTCTTGGCAAAGTTATTGGAATGATTTGCCATTTTCTTCTCCAGGTCATTTTACAGATGAGGAAACTGAGGTGAACAGGGTAAAGGGGACTCATCCAATGTTACACAGCTAGGAAGTTTTTTAGGCTGGTTTGAACTTAAATTTTAGTGATTCCAGGCCCAACACTCTATGTACTGTGACATAGCTGCCCATGTCTACATATATGGACACTAGAAGAGGAAAATATTAACTAAAAGTATTAGAAGAGATACCTTTCTCATAGGAGTTGGATGATAAGATTGTCAGAAATTTTGTAACCGGGATTCTTTCATTGCATGCAGGTATCCCCAGTAATCCTCTAGTTTTTCTACAGTTATTAATTCTGTTAAATGAAGTCCTGGAAGGCAATGGAAAGACTTGGCCAGCCACAGTTCTACAGGAGGAGATTGTTTCCAGAGTTTTCCTCACACAGGCTGGTCTAGCGTCATCTTGTAAATCCAAGTTACTAATTGTTTTGCTCTTTTTGTAGGAACACAGCACCATGCAGAAGTTACACTGTACACAAGTTGACAAAATTGTGGCTCAGTTTGACAAAGAGAAGTTATCTCATGAGAAAATCTTAGAAAAAGCAATGAAGAAGAAGGGGTAATGTTGCCTCCTTTTCTCCTCAAAAAAAACAGCTTTTTTATCTTACCCCAGAAAAAGTCTTTTTTTTTTTTTAATTTTTTTTTAGCATGACAGCCAGCTATTGACTTTGCAGCAGGACTGTTCATACCCAAATATGAATTGTGTTCATATTCAATTACTCAGTTTTAATCATTAAAACTCATAACTAATTTGTTCTTTGAAAATAAGATACTCGCTCATTTAAGCATCATGAAGTAAACAGACTTTCCTAGAAAATTTTACAGAGGATATCACTAGAGATGCTTTAAATTAAGCCTGTTCAGTACAATAGCTCCTAACATTTTTAAATACCTTGGCTACAAACAATGGAAACAAAAAAGTTCTGTTCTTGTGGGATGAACCCAGACTTCCAAGATTGCTCTGTTTCTTTCTGGACTTTCTTTTGTGCTTCCCTGCCTTCTCCAACCATCTATTGATACTTTCTGCAACCCTTTAAGTGAGGGATAATAGTGATTTTGAGAGGGAAGCATTGCTTTCCTCTCAAGGTCTAGTAGATGAACCCTTTAGTTTATTTAGGGTGATTCTAGAAAACTATAGTCATGCAAACATAATGAATTACCTTCACTACAAGACCTTTTGATATTGGAGTACTTGCTCTTTAAGTTCTAGTTCCCTAGATTTGATGTAATGACATCAATTTAACAAGACTTAAGTACCTACACAATCCTCAGCTCAGGAAATACAAAATAGAACAAAGAAACAGTCCCTGCCTTCAAAGGATTTAAATCCCAAAAAGTTTTGTGATTGACATAAATTAAATGGTAAATGGTTTCTATTTAGAGGTACCTATAATTAATTGTGTTCTATCTTGATGGATATTAGGATTTACCAATTAGAAAAATTGCTCCTTGGCTACTTTCTTTGTGTGTGATTATACTACACACATCAAAAATCTGTGATTTCATAAGCATGGAGACTTCTTCCAACAACAACAGATGGAATCAGAAGCTCAGTTATGAGTCCATTTGGCCATATTACCTTTCTAACAATTTAATAATACGCACTAATTAGCAGATAACTGATTTATTGTTGTTCAGGCATTTTTCAGTGGTGTCTGAGTCATAACCCATTTGGAGTTTTTTAGGAAAATATATTGGAGTGGGGCAGCTATGGTGGCACAATGGATAGAGCATCAGCCCTGAAATCATTGGCTTTAGACACTTATCGCTTCAAACTGTGTGATGCTCTGCAAGTCACTTAACTCCAATCACCTCAGCAAAAACAAACAAAGAAGAATGAAAATATATTGGAATGGCTTGCCATTTCTTTCTCACTTTATTTACAGATGAAGAAACTGAGGCAAACAGGGTTAAGTATCATGCCAGGTGACTGGGACCAATTTGGAACTCTTGATTCTAGGCTTAGCACTCTATCCACTGTGCCACCTAGCTGCTCAAGAAAAATGATAGAACTGTTTAATCTGCACAGCCTACCCTTAGGTTTCTTTTGCAAATAATTCCCCTAAGAGTTATTTTCAGTCTGCATCATTGAATCTGGATGGGGGTAGAGGGAGGAATTATTATCTCTAATATGACATTTGGATTTATTTTCAACATAAATTGAGAATAAAGCACTTGAAAATGTTCTCAATAAATAAGACACTGTTGAATGAAATGGAAAAGACTAAATTAGTTTCAATGCTATCTCTATAGACACTCTTTAAACACCTCCCTCCCCCCCACTCTAAGTTTACACAGTGTTAAATATTGGTAGGTTGCTCTTACCTAGTGAAGTCAAAAATTAAGTCAATTACCTTGATAATCCAAATAAAGACGTTATTAGGAGAAAAATAAGGGATATGGGATTGGATTGTCTAAACTGGATACCTATCTGATTAAATTACCTGATGATAAATTATAGTATAAATAAACCCTAAACCTATTTACCTTTTTAACAAAGCTATTAAGTATGATGGTCAGGGACAGCTTCTCAGTTACTGGAAATTTTTCAGGCAGAAATATCTTCCAAAATTAATGGAAATTTTCATATTAATTTAGTATCCTATCTGTACTCTCAATGCCACAGGGACTGAAGAATATTGCAAAGAGGAGGTACCTCCAGCTGCATTGCAGTTATTGGCTTATGAGACAACAGTTGTGTCTCATGTTGTATATTAATCTCAAGGCATTCGATTAAGTACACCTGAATGCAGAGTGGGTGAACCAGGACAAAGAAGAAAATTCAAGACCCTAAGAAACATTTAATTTGACTAGAAAACAGAAAGCAAGATCAATTAATTATAATAAGGAATTGGAGTTCTTCGAATGGATTTCTTGATTAAAAGTGTTTTATATACTTAGTGGATAGATGATGGCATCAGTTAGTGGCAGGTAAATTTAGCAGTGTAGAACCCAGATAAAATGAAAGCAAACACTTGAAACAGAAAAATAGAAATAGTGAGAATGAGAGATTAAGATTTTTCAATTAATTGAGATCACAATTTCTAGAATCAATTTATTTATTCTAATAAAGGAGATACTGTCTATTCAGAATGTGAAGGGCAGTCTAAAGCAGGGATTCCCAATTTGAGGATAGATTACAGAAAGACTATAGATCTCAAATGGGAAAAATTCACTTCTAACCAAAACTTAGAATTTCCTTTAATTATGATTTTTTTTAAATGATTTTGAGGTATCCACAGGTTTCATCAGACTGGAAAATGAGTCCACGACAAAAAAAAAAAAAAAAAAAAAAGATTAAGAATCCCTGGATCAAAGTATTCATCCTACAAAAGTGAATGTTCCTATAGAAACTGTAAGACACTAAGAGAATAACTAAGAATGCTTAGTCCTTGTTCTTATAAATTCTTATAAGAAATATAGTCTAGTAGAAAAGAAAGGAAATGTTAAAAAATATAATAAAAATATAATCTGAAAGTGTGATAAGATGGTTATTAAGAAGTACATGTATTCAGTAATTTAATATGATATATTAAATATCAGCAAATGTATCTTAAAAGGGAAGGCTGACTTACTTTCCTTGGGTCTGGTTCCTACTTTGATTACAGTACTGATATTTCAATAGGAATTGATTTAATTAAAAAACATTTCAAAGTTAGTTCACATAAGAATGCTAAGTATTAAGGAAGAAGAAAATGACCAAGCCAGACCAGGAACTGGAATAAATTATTATAATCACATTTTTTTCTCAGAATAGAAAGAGAAAAAAAATTATGCTAATACCAAATAAAATGCTATATTTTCCCCATATTAAACATTTTAAAGATAAATACTGGCTTTAGAACCAAAGAAATATAAATAAAAATTCATTTCAAGGCTAACAATTTATTTGCCAGTTTTCAGTCCAATGTGAGTTTTATTGGCAAAGTGGAGGAAAAGGGGTGGGGAATAGGATTCAAAATGGAAACACACAATAACAAACCCCTAAAAATGGAAGAATCATTGGATCTAAAGGCATTTCATTGTGAAGTGGTTAAATTGAATGATCATTATACCAATAATATTTGTAAGGTGTAAATATATTACTGGAAAAAATGTTATTCACATAAGCCATAACATTTCATGTTTGATGAATATATTGTATTCAATAGAAATCTTTTTAGCAAAAGCCAACTGGATGGAAAAAATATAACTTCTGGCACATATTTCCTTTTTAGAGGAAGTAATTGTCTTGAAATGAAGAAAGAAACTGAAATTAAAATTCAGACATTAACATCAGATCATAAATCTAAGGTAAGAAAATACGCCAGTTTTGCCAGTGGGCATACTCAAAAGAGAATGAGGCCAACAGAAGTTTATTTTTATAAAATGATACAAATGATGCATGCAAAATGATGGAACAAAAGAGCTTGTCTTGCTTATTTCACAGCTTGTTTGTTGTTCTGAAAACTCTCCAAGCAGAAGGATACTTGATTTTCTGTGAAAGTCATGGAAACAAATGGGGAACTTATTTGAGACTTGTTCTATTTATAATATCCATTCCAAAGTTGATCACTGAATTAGTTTTGTTCTAGTGAAAGAGAACCTTTTTTAAAATTTTTTCAAAGAAAATTTTCTCTCATTTCTATATAATGACTACATTCCTTCAGTACCCTAGAAAGAGATCTCAAGGTCTGTTTGATGTTTGACATCATGTTATTAATAATAAGATAAATCCAATTTGTACTGCTTCAAAGTAGGTAGAGTGCATCAGAAGGCTGAATCCCCACATCCGAATTAGCATTCTCCAACCACCAAACTTCAAGAATTCAGTTTGACCTGAAGAGAAATTTGAACTTGAATACCTTAATTATTTTAATTTTCTGGAACTAAAATCTTATCTGAGCTAGCATCTTATAATGAAGTACACTTGGATTTTCCAGGATATTCCTCAAAAGCAATCATGTATCAGAGATAACGCTGCTGTTTATCAGACAAAAAGCAAAAATGAAAGAATTTATTTGTACTATTCCTGTCCAATTCAACTCCAACTTAATGGCTACCTTTGGGAAATCAGACAAATAATAGCTATAATATCTAGTAAGGGCCATGATATACCATTTCTGTGTCTTAAGAATAACTTGATTCAGATCAGCCCCTTTGAAAAAATCTTGATTTATTATAATGAGGAAGAAAAGCACTTATAGCAACCTGTAAACAATAATTGTCCCTCAAAATTCTAATTTCTTGAATGGGAAGAGTCTAAGTTAATCACATTTATTATAGTTAAATGAATTCTTAGGAGAAATATTTGTGATTTTATTGGTATGATGAACTCCCAGAAAGAAAACTCTTTTCAGTAATGCAGATTCCAACTGCTATGTAACAATTTATCATCTTAGAAAGTGTACTGAGTACTGAGAATTGAAATCACCCAATCTAATGCAATCTGTAAGTGTCATAAGTAGGATGTGAATACGACTACAACGCACTGGCTTCCTTTAAATTTCAAGTAAAATCCTACCATCTAGAGAATGCTTTTCTCTGTACCTCAATTTCAGTGCCTTTTAAAAATTATTTATCCTATATAAAGTTTTTTTTTTATGTATTTGTTTGCATACTCTCCTTTTAGAGTATAAGTTCTCGAGGGCAGGAATTGTCTTTTGCCCCTTTTTGTATCTCCAGCTCTTAGTTCAGTGTCTGGCACATAATAGGTCTTTAAAAATGTTGATTGACTTAATGAGTGAGATCAATGCAGATCTTCTAGAATCTAAGGTTATCCAGTATTACATGTTACTTCTCATTTGGTGATTAATTCATATTAAATGAAAAGTCAAGAGGACTGTAGCTATTCTCAAATGTCCAGAAGAACAAGACACAAATATAAAGAAAAACTTCTCACAATTGCCATGGTCCAGACAGCTGCCCTTTCCCTTTGGAAATCCATCTCTAGTCATAACTTGTTTATTTCAGAACAGTGGTTATTCATCAGGTCAAGAGAACAATTATTTAGACTTCAAGAACTGAAGCTGCCCTAAATCCTATATATCCTTGGTTTCAGAGAAATATTTGAAATACAAAAGTATTTGATTGCTCTTTGGCATTTGCTATAATTTTGATTTCTTCCTGTTCATTGCCCAATGTCTCCTGAGATAGTTGGTGATGGTCAGGTGAGGAAAGTCATATTAGAGTCACAAAAGATGCATATTTCCTCAGTCATAAAAAATGGTGAGAGACGCTCTCAAAAGACCATTTAGAAATTCAGACATCTTGCTCCCGAGTTCCAATTCAAAATCTAAGCTGTAAACTATTTCTTCTTGAAAACTTATTATTAATTTCCTTCAACTATAACTTTTAGGCAAGATCATCAATGACCATCTTTGCCAACTGAGACTGGGAATCATCACTTATTCGAGTTGCCCCTCTCTCCACATGAACCATGATCATTCGGTTCAAATTTTAGCTACAAATGAAACCATCATATCACTATTCCAATATTAAGGGTGTAGATATAGCTGTTTGTTTGCTTGAGAAGAACTATTCTCCTTGGTGGCCTCAATACCTCCTTCCAGTTTATTAACATTTTTATAATTTTTTATCCCTATATGCTGAGTTAAGTATAGTGTTTTATTTATTTTTGGATTGCTGGGAAAGCAGATGATGAAATAATCCATATTATGGATTCATCCTCTTCACAAGGGAAAAGCTGAGTTCATGTCATACAGGGCAGTGGATACCAATAAAGGAAATGGAAAGGTCCCAGGTCCAGGTAAACCAGAGCTCTAATGGGAATGTCAAAAATGCTGCACTGTGATATTCTTATTTGAAATATCTGATTTATTCAAACCCACTAGATGCTACTAACTTCAGTATTTAATACAAATTATTTAAAGGTAGTTCATTTACTAAAAACAAAAAGGGGAATTAACCGATGTTTAGATATACCTCTCCATTGCCTTTTTTACTTATCGATGGAATCTGCAGTCTGCTTCCATCACATGGCTATCATAGCTAATCCATGAGGATTCTAGTGGAACTCTCTTCCTTTCCTTGAACAGGTAAAAGAGATTGTAGCCCAGCATACGAAAGAATGGTCAGAAATGATCAATACCCACAGCGCTGAGGAGCAAGAAATTCGGGATTTGCACCTTAGCCAGCAGTGTGATCTCTTGAAAAAACTGTTGATCAATGCTCATGAGCAACAAACTCAGCAGCTAAAGCTTTCCCATGACAGGTAAGTTTGAAGTCACAGACTGAAAAATCACTCATATGGTTATCCTTCATACTCAGACTTCAACAATTGTCGTGCATTTTATTGATGAAATCTAGGAAGCTGCACTGTACTCTCACTCTGAACATCAATATGTACCTTGGTTTGTTTGTTTTCAGAAAAATGAATGTTCATTGAGCCAAGAGCAAAATTTTATTATTTATTTTAGATATCATACTTACTAATTATATGTTTATTTTATATATTTGCATATTATTTTTATCATTATTCATTGTTTATTGATTATATATCTGTTATTTTCACATATATATTTACATATATATAATTTCATTCATTCCTCCTAGAAATATTTATTAGACATCACAAAAGTTATGCAAATACCAAAATTGAACTTTTTCCTTTCAGGGAGCTAGGGAGACAAAAATACACACCTGAAAAGAGAAGCAGAATAATTAATATGTAATAAGTATCATATGAATGGAATAAATAAGTGCTAAGGAAATTCAGAGGAAGGGGAAATCAATGGAAATTGGAACAGTCAGGAGGAAAAGGATGTAAAGAAGAGAATACACCATAACCTAGGCTTTGAACAAAGTGAAGCTTTAGATTGGCAAGAGAGAAATTTGTGGCAGATGCATAAAGAGGGAAAAGACCAACTCCATCTGGGAGTAACAACCCTGAAACAGGGAAGGGCAATACTGATAATTAGAACCAATGTGGGGAAAAGGAGAGAGAAAGAAAGAAGAGAGGAAACAGTACTTTAGGGTTTACAAAGTGCTTATAAATCTTAATTCATTTTATCTACCCAACAATTGTGAAAAGTGGGTGTTATTTCCCCTATTTTACAGATGAGGAACTAGAGCCATACAGAAGGTGGATGATTTGCCCAAAATCAGTTAGTAAGGGTCTGAAGCCAGATTTTAATTCAGTCCGTGGCTATTCCAGAATATAGTAGCACCATTGATTTTTTTTCTGCTGTTACTAATAGACATCCCCTCCTTTTAAATCTATAAAAATGTATAGCCTTTCTGTGTGGAATTAGAACAATGCTGAGTAATTCAAGTCTGTTTGCTCCTGCTAGCAAATACAATCTCGTTTGGCTTCAGTGACTTTTCCTCAGTCAAGTTTTTGATAGAGGCAAATGGCATGAGCAGATTCCCTCATTTGGAAACAAGGCCATAAACTTTAATATGTGTTCCAAGCACAGCTTGGCTAGGGTTCCCTTGATACTTTGGGAAAGCTCTGATTGTGTGTGTGTGTGCACGTGTGTGTATGGAAACTATCTCCATTAGTGCAGGTTGCTGCATTCCTTCAACATATTTTATTCTGGCAAAAGCTAGAGTATGTTTTCCCATAAATCTTTTAAAAGCAAGGCAAGCACTTATTAAGCACTTTCTGTTTGCCAGGCACTGTTCTAAGAGATCAGTTACCCAATGCACTGAAGGCTTGCCTCTCATTCTTTTAATATTGCAGAGATACATAAAAAGACAAAATATTATCCATTAGATATCCAAATGCCTCAGTGGTTTGTCATTTCTTTCAACAAAGATGTGTCAGAGAACATCAAAGACATTGGAAGAATTAAGTCAATAACAGAGTTATTTGTTTGTTCAATTCTTGATTATCCCTAATAATCCCTGAATATCCCTTAGTTTATATAATTTTGTCTATGTAAGTCTTTATCTTGGGTTGCTAACAAATAACTAAAATAATTTATTTGAGTTTTTTCCTCCTTTGATTTACTCATCACATACCTAAAATATCCAGAAAGCAGGAATCCAAAGAAAAAATAATTGAGGTGATACTGTCATTTGCATGCCTTTAAGTTTACAGTTCATTCTCATGCTGTGACTACATTGAAAAAATGTATTATTAATTTTGTTTTCTGTTTTTTTAGTGTGATTAAACTAAGTACAGAATATTTTGCACTACAAGTTAGAGCAGTAATGTTTTAAAATGACTTTCTTAATCTATTGCTTTTGAACTATTTTGTAGAGGAAAAAAAGAAGTTCATTGTTTTCTAGACTTCATTGGTAGGTCATTCCCATTTTGAGAAAACTAGAGAAGGCAGTTTTTCTTCAGATTCATATGCATTAAATCTTTTGACTTTGCCCTATCTTGCCATCTTCACAAAACTCCAAAGTATTAGATGGCCAGTGGGGCTGCACTCATTGAATCTCTGAAAAGCCATAGGAAATGGTTACCAAATATATTCTTCCATAGCAGAAGTTATTTGGCTATTAATGATGTCAATCTTTAATTCAAATTAAATTTATGTTTCTAGTCACTATTTTAAACAATTATTGATATGTCCCAAATCATGGTCATAATCTTTGTCACATTTTTAGGATGTATTAAACACATAATGAAGGAGAGTGTAAGTGATTTTTTTGCAGCTAATACAAGACAAAAATAAAATCCCCAATTACCACTTTTTTCTATTATTTTGATGTTTTAGTTGAACAATCTTTTTCTTCATCAGTATGATTATCTAAATCCTCATCCTATTTTACACAGTCCCATAAATTTTTTTTTTATACTTTCAGAGATTTGATCATTATTTGGGGTGAATGTATATAAATGAACAATACTTTCATAGCTTGAAAGAGTCATCATTCCATCAGTTTATATATCTTTTCCATGGATATTGATTGCAACCTCTTAAGAATTGTCCATTTTGGGTTTGGGTTTTTTTTGTTTGTTTGTTTGTTTTTGTTTTTGTTTTTGTTTTTTTGCTGAGGCAATTGGGGTTAAGTGACTTGCCCTGAGCCACAAGCTAGGAAGTGTTAAATGTCTGAGACCAGATTTTGAATTCAGGTCCTCCTGACTTCAGGACTGGTGCTCTATCTAGCTGCCCCAAGTGTTGCCCATTTTGAAAAAAATGAATTTCCTGATATAAATTGTTTTGATGATGAATGCTGAAGAAATGGGCCAATACTCCATTTTTTTCTGACTTAGCCAACATGACATTTTATTTCTTGCTAAAGAAAAGGACAGGACCATAATATTCAAATAGCCATATTCTTCTGAGCTAATCATGACTGACTAATGGGTACTCTTAAAACTAGATTGAGGATGGCACAGGGTTAAAAAACAATGAAGGATTATACAATACTGGGAAAGGAAGATATAAACAAGGAGACTGATGAATCTATGTTTAGCAGATTTTGATTTGAATATTCTGGGAACAAATATTGGAAGTTGATCAGGTATTTTCCATTCTTTACCTATCTATAAAAGCATTCTTCCAGGAAGCAATAGTTAATCTACTATCAGGTCTTTTCAGTAATTTCAAACTCTGTTTAAGAATAATAAATTTTTGCAGACTTTAGATTCTGATTCTTCTTGAACTTTCCCAACTCACCTAGGATGGTTCTTGAATAATGCATATTGGGTTGCTAGTTCTATACCCAAAGCCATACATCTTGGTGGGGAAAGAAAAAACATTTTAATAGCACAGTGCTAAACTTTACAAACATTCTCTCTTTTGATCTTCTCAAGATGCATGAAAGGTAGATTCTCTTATCCTCATTTTACAGTTGAGGAAAATGAAATAAGCAAAAGTTAAATGACTTGCCAGCTAGAAAGTACCTGAGACCAGATTGGAACTGAACTCTTCCAGACTCCTGGTCTGATGTTCTTCCCACTCCCTCTTATTGGACCCACCAGCCCTCAAACTGACAACATAAACCTTGAGAACACTTCATCTATGTGCCACAATAGAGTGGAAAGGACCTTAAAAAATAAAATTTACCTTCTAGAAAATTTCAAAGCTTAATATCCTCTTAATTCCATTTAAAATATAAAATTTCTGTCCCTAGAACAGAAAAAAAGTAGTCACTTTTCTTAGCCCATAAGAAATATTCTTGATTCAATATGCAGAAAAGGGTCACACAACTAGTAAATGTTAGAAGCTGGATTTGAATTCATGAAGATGTGTCTTCCTAACTTCAGGCCCCATAGTATGCATCCTATTGCCTATAAAGAATTTTAGTTATTTAAGGTTGACACATATCTCATAGATTATCTAATGAGTTACTTGCTTTTTTTATAAATTTAGCAGACATCTAAGCAAAAAATTCATAATTTTTTTTGGTTCAAAATTATGCTGATAGTGTTGCTAGAAAGCTAGCACAGATATTCTATTCTGGCTATAATTAGATCCAGAGATTTTCAGACTTTAATCTGTAATCCTTCAAGAAGTGGCAGTGTGTTGGATACAAGCATTTAATAGCATATATTCTATAGCTGAAGAATGTCTCTGATACATTTGTAGCTTGGTCTTGGTGGCATATGGTTATGCAGTACTGATAAGTCTCTTTTTCAAGGCCCAATTTAGCAAAATCCAGAAAGGTTTATTTCCTAAATGTCCACACAATGATGAATATTTCAGTCAGAGGCACACCATATTCAGACTAGAGACAGAAGGTTTGTGGTATATATTAATGGTTGGATCTCATGTCATTGATGAACTCATAGAGCATGGATATCTTGAAGTGTGTTTTTGTTTGTATGTATATATATACATAATATATATATGCATACATATCCCATGCAGAAAAGTAACCTAAGAAGATAAAAATCATTAGTGAACCTAACAAATTCAAAGCAAATCCTCCTTGTGTCTAGAGAATGCAAGGAAATGCGCGCCAATCAGGCCAAGATTTCCATGGAAAACAGCAAAGCCATCAGCCAAGACAAATCAATCAAAAATAAAGCAGAAAGAGAGAGGTAAGTGGAAGATTGCTTACTGTGAGAAGGTGTGGCTTTGGCTTACATACACCACAAGAAAAAAGTGTTCTCTGATTTAGAAATAAAAGACATGGGTTTGAGGCTCATCATATTCTCTGTTTCTCATAACTGCTATGAAGGCTTATGATTGAGGCTGTCATTGAAGTAATATTTTATTCTTTACTATGATTGTTCTAAAGGGCCACATGTGCAATCTAGACATTTTACTTCTTCCACTGTAATTTTCAATTTGCCAGCCAATGCAGGTGATGATTTGCTGTCTGCCTTGCCACCTCTTTTTTCATTTGATTTTTAGGAAGAATTAATATTACTCTTTTTTTTCCCCTTCTAGTAGCGTAGTTTTTAGGGAACATACACTGAGGTAGAAATCTTTAGTCCCTCCTCTAAATTTCTCCATCTACTTCCTGTGACATCTAGGAGTTTACATATTATCAAGCATAAAGTGATTCTGAGTCACACTAAGGATTTAAATAAACTCTAAATTTGTCCACAAATAATGATGTTCACATAGGGCTTCTGCTGGAGAACTATGACTGGCTAGAAGATGACCCTGTGGCTGAGCTTAATGATCCACAGCAAAGCCTGTCATTAATCCATAGAAAATGCACTGAGAAATCATGAGTCTTAGGGATAAAAACTAATCTGTTTGTTTTATTGTGATCTTGAAACACTCTATTAAGATATCAGTGATGATTATCTAGTAGACATTTTACAGATTATTTTTTTAAAAGATACCAAAAATCTTGACTATTGTAGTCTGTGAAATTTTTAGGAATAAGTTACCTAAACTATACTTCTTGTTTTGGGCTATGGTTAGGTAGACGCCTAAATTGGCTGATTCTTATAGGATTTATATTAAATTAAAGTTTCTTTTTCAAATTGAAGAATGTGAAGCTTTGAATATTAAATTTCATTCACACTTCAGTTTTGTATTGGCTTAAAGAATTTTACATTCTGTGATAAAATACTAGAAAAATGATCTCTTCATGATCAAAAATCTCATGTAACACTTTTAAGTGAGACAAATTTTAGCACATTCCAAGCTTATTTATTTATGAGAGCCATTTACCTTAAATAATGTTGTCAAAATGTTGCATGGATTTTAAAATACCAAAAAAGAAAAATATTTAACAATATTAGTAAATTATGAGTGTAATATGAATATATGAGTATAATATTGAGTATAATAAATTACTGCTTTAATTTTATACCAATATTATTAATAGAGGTCAGATATTACTAAAAAGAATGCTAAAGTACCACTTCATTTGTTTTTGATTTTTTTAGAGTTTTTTATTTTTTAAATATTTTATGTTTGTTTAATATTGCTTATAAGTGCTTAAAATATTAAAAGCTATAACCAAGACTTGAAGACTTTTAGTATCTCTTGGGGTAACCCATAGAAGAGAGAGGAGGGAATTTTCATGTAATGGAATTTGACTCACATTCCTTCAGTTATTATTAATATTTATATCTTCATTATCATCTTAACCTCTCTTAATTTTGGATTTTCTAAATTAGGCATTCAGGGACTTAGGCTCTTGGAATTCTCAGATCTATCAGGTTTAAGATTTTTATTTTTCCCATTTTGCATTTCCTCATCAAGAGTCATACATGTTTACTCTGAAAGAAATAAAGTCTTCATTCTTTTAAATGTAAGCGCCACTTTCTTGATTCATATTGGAGCACCTCATTCTTAAGTATTCCCCTTTGATTATTCATGAGAAGGCACTCCATCAAGAAAGCATCATATGAGTGAAAACTACAGAATGTTGTTCAGAAATTTTAAGTATTATTATTACAGTAAAACCTCACTTATTCTGATCGTTTAAGGAGTCATTTTATAAAGTCATTTAATGTTTACCTATTGATCTTATTGTGCTCTTCATTTATCAAACCTTCTTTCAAAAGATAACTCTCAAGGTAGACCAGGTCTAGAAATAAATCCTCAATTAAAATAGACAGCTTAAAAAAGATAAAAACTGTGAATTCTTTAAGTTTGTTTTTTTAAGTTGCATTTTGCTATCTTGTTAAGTAAACTTTACCAAACCATCTACAAGTAAATTATCAAAAAACAATCCTGAAACACACACACACACACACACACCTGATGTCTGTGAAATGGGAGTTGAGTCATATTTCATTTCTCATGAGTCTTTGTATTTATTCAGTGAGCTTGATTATAATCACTCAAAACTAGTTCTCTAGAAACAAATAAATAAATCCAAATAATTTATTAGAAGCTAATGCTCTTTATTTGATATTTTAATCAACTGCATACAGTATCATGTCAGCAAATGCAAATATTTGTGTTTGTTCTTTTCTTAGGAGAGTCAGGGAACTAAACAGCAGTAACACTAAAAAGTTTCTGGAAGAAAGAAAGAGAGTAAGTATTAATTTTTGGTACTTGCTCATGAATATATTTTTTATTCTCTTTGTATAGCTTAACACCCAGTTACATAGAAATCTCAGTTCTGGCTTTGCTCTCTCTACTAAATGGCAAAAGTAGTTTCCCCAATCAAGGTTTTAGATTAGGTTCATTATTTGGTCTTTTATTTGTATCATTCAGAAAATTAAGCCAAGTTCTAACCATGAATTGTCCTTATAAACAACACTTCTCTTTTCAAAAATCTTTATGTTCCATATACTTTCATTATCTCCTTTAATTTGGCAATCAGTCATCTATCACTTTGAAAGGGCAATCTATGTTTTTAATGTAATTTTCCACTGTCTTATTTGCAGCTTGCAATGAAACAGTCAAAAGAAATGGATCAGTTGAAAAAAGTTCAACTTGAGCATCTAGAAGTCCTGGAAAAACAAAATGAGCAGGTATTTTACCAGAATAGTATAAAATAAATAGCTATTTTATAATATAAAGATAAAAACATTTTTTACTATCTTTTTTTAATAGTGAAGCTACTGCTATTAGAAACAGTAAGAAATGGTGATTTTTAAGAAGTTGTACTTTTCACCATTACACCTTAAAGAGATGGAAAATATTGTTGCTTAACAGGGAAGGGAATGTGGACATGAGGAAAATAAGCCAAAAGGCATTAAGGCATTTCTGGAGTGATCAGAGGATAATACAATGAGAAATGTTAGACTTCATACTCATCAAAGACAAAATATTTTATTTAAAAGGCAAAAGATTTCTCTGGAGGCATTTTCAGGTAGATCCTCATCTTCTATAGGCAAACAAGCAGTTGTAGATGGCACCCAATCAAAAGAGCCTCCAGTAACATCATTTACAGTTAACAAAGAATGTTAGAACTTAAAAGGACCTTATAAATCATGTCATCCACACCTTTTCTTTTCAGATGAAGAATCAAAGATACAGAGAGATGCCGTGACTTGCCAAGATCACACACCTAACTTGTAGAAGACCCAGGATTAGGATCTAGTCCTCTTGACTCCCAGTCCAGTGGTCTTTCCACTACACTATACTCTCTGCTTAATTATATATTAAGACAATATGACCATAAGTAATAGTTGAGAGTGTCTACAATTCAGCAGTGTTGTAGTAACTAAATTTGTTTTTTGTTAAAAGTATAGAAACTTCCAAAAAACTTTTTTGTTTGTTCTTTGTAGGAGAGACTTTTTTGGAGTCATATTTCTACCAGTAATACATTCTTTCTACAAGATTAAGTAATTCATATTGAGAGGAAATATGGCAAAGAAAATCTTTGAAATTATTTGACTAAGGATTCATTGATTCTTAGAAGAAAAATGTGAACTCTGGATTATGATGTTGTAGTTTCTAACACCATCATGAGAAAGATATGGTAACGAAGACTTTTTTACTGAAAACTGTTGACATTTGCAAGGTGCTAACATTTTTAGCCCTTTAAAAATATAGACATAAATGAACTTAGTGCCTAATTAACAAGAATAATTCATTAAAATATCTCCCCTGAGGGTATAGTTTGCTGTAGGTTTAAAAACTATTAATTATAAGTTCAAAGATGTCTAGACAACTATGTACAGTTGGATATTTTCATCTCTTCACCAGTGGCTTTAGAGTATTTAAACATATACTAGGTAGTCCTATAATAGACAATAATGTTCTTTTAAAATTTCTCCTTAGTAAATATATATGATTTTCTCATAAAATATTAGAGTTGGAAGAAATATTTAAGACCATCAAATTCTACCCCCTCATTTTACAAATGTGGAAAATGAGACCCATAGAAGGTTGTCAGCTTACTGGCAGAGCCAAAACTAAAACTCTTTTTTTTTTTTAAAATTTCTTATCTAGGGCAGGATTTTGGACTATGCCACTGAAAATTTAATCAATACATTCCTCTTGATATACCAGTCACATTTTAATAGGTATCTTAATTATAAGATTTTATCAGTTACCCTGTTTCCTTCTCATTTGTAATTGAGACACTTTTCAGAAAAAGAGAATAAAAACAAGAGTTTGGAAGTCACACACTTTTGCCTTAAAATTATTATTTTAAATATAGCTATGTCTGGTTATTTTATGGTAGTATTTGTGTTTCAAATTTCCACATATTTCCTTTTAATAGCAAAAGCTCCCTATCAACTAAGTGTTAATTTGAATCACAGAAGCATAGGTCCCACAGACAATAAGACTCAATAAAATATTCAAATTTTATAAAGCACAGCAAAATACCATTTTATGATATTGCATATGTGCTTATAGCTATGGCAATATAAACTTGCCTAATATGTAATAGAATTTGTCCAATACCTATCAAGTATATTTTCTAACATCCTTATGTTTAAAAATTTCAAATGTATCAAACAATAACTGAGGACTTAGTAAGCTGTTTTAGGCAAAAATCAATATAGAGTGCTAGGGAGAAGAGAATGAGGAGAGGAAGAAAGAAGGAAAATATAAAAGATTAGTCACCACAATCACAGAGCTTAAGGAAAGTGAAATAATTGTAGGGAAATTCTGTATGGAAATGTTATAGTGGGTTACATTGCCAACTTCAAGGAAGACCAAAGATAACAGCAGGTGGGAATTTATTCTGAATTTCACGACTTCTGGAGATGTTTCCACAATGATTCATGGTGTAATTAATCATATGCTAAATTTGGTATCAGGGTTTGAGTTTGAATCCTATGTGATTCTTAACTACCTGTGTGATCTTGGGCAAATCTTTTAACGTCTCTGGACCTCAGTTTCTTCATCTGTAAAAATGACAGAAATTGGACTACACCACTTGTAAGATTCTTTCTAGCTTTATTTTGTCATATTTTAACCTTCGGTAAGCCTTTTAATTGCTTCCCAATCTTCACTGTTAGAAATGGGTTCTTATTTCTAAACTGGAAAACACAAATATTATTCTAAATTTAGTGTAGGTAGAATACTCTTGTTCTCAATCTTCCTTTGGTCAAATAATTCCCAACATTACCTGAAAACTCTTACTAGCATCCCTTAGCCCTAGTGAAAGGGTTGAATTCTTGCTCTCCTGCTGGTCTTGTTCCCAAAATGCTTCTTAAATCGTGGAACCCAAGACTAGACATGCTTCTAGAGTAAAGGTCTAGTACTGAGTGTGAAGATTACCCTCAGCTTTTAGTCCTGGTTCAGGATTCTAATGAAATGCTTTTCTTTCCAACAGTGCAGCATTGTAGATATATTTTCAAGAACCAAATCCATTAAAACACTTCAAGTGACAATGGCAGGGATTTTCCTGACACAAATTCAATTGCATTTTAATTAATATCAACCTCTTTTGCTCTAGTCTCCTTTCCCTTTCCCTTCAAGGAGTTGGTCATCCTTTTGGATATATCATTACCATTAATAGTTGTAGTGCTCTCATGCCAAAGAGTTCTATCTGGCCATTGAAATCAGAGTTTTAATTCCTTTCTTGTTTTTTCTTGCCTTTTATCAAATAGAGTTATGCAAGATCTTGCTTAAATAAAGGTGTATGTTCTGAAGTCTCTAAAGCAGAAGCAAAAGGGAAAAAAATCTTTGCTTCCAAGATCAACTATTTTCCCATTGATATTGACCTGGGGAAGTTTTTCATTAATGGGCAGACATATGTTTTATTAACCTTTTATTTTTCTCCATATGGTTTCCGCATCCATTTCTTCAATTCACTTCAGTATTCATTTATTTTATTTGCTTCATGTTGTATGACTCAATTTTGACATTACTATTTTTGTACAAACAGCTTTTGAAATCCTGTCATGCAGTGTCTCAAACACAAGGTAGGACTGAACCTATAATCAGCAAGCTGCTGCTTTCCTTCTAAATGAGATGATTATCCTGGGTGCACTCTTTGCAAATGCAGTCTCACAAAAGTACCAGCCAGATAATGATTGCTAATAGCATTGTTCACCATTTATGATTAGCATCTGTTCACAATGATTATTTGGGGTTTTGGATTGAATAGCCTTAACTGTTTATTTCATGTTTGTATTTCTCATAACTGGATCCAGTTGAGCAATAATGCTGAAAACCCTTCTGAGAATTATTTCTGTGGTATTTTATCAGGATTTACCAACTGTAAGTTTGAAAGGCTAGATCCATGGTCATGGATCAAGTCCATCACAAATGAAGTCTTTAATTGTTGCCATAAATGCTATCAGCAACTGGGTTAAGACAAAAGGACCACAAACCTTCCCATATCAGAGAGTAGCTTTAGTAAGCCTGGTGTCTCTCTGAAAATGGACTTAGATGTTTTTTAATAATGACAGATAAGGCTTTCACATCTTTAAAATTAAATTTGTAGACACTTTTCAGAGAATCTTTGTCGTAGTTAGTGCATCATCTGTTCTGCTCCAGCTTCCTAATCATCTTCCTTCATAAGATTCATATTAACCACCCTCTGGTTTAATCTGGTGTATCATGACAATAAATTACCTTACTATTAAATCTTTTATTTTTCTTCTTATGTGAAATGTTGACTTCAACCAGTTAAGAAGAAGAAAAACACAAGACAATCTAATCTTTAGAAATTTTTTTATTGTTATTTTTTCAAAAACAAACCAAAACATAGTTGAGTTTCCAAAGTTTATAGTGTGTCATTATCATGTTTTTAAACACTGTCTCCATGTGTCATCTTCATATATATGTATTTTTTTCTTCACATCTCCATTTTTCTAAATTATGCAAATTATCCTTAGTTTTAAAATAAAATTTAAAAAATATATCCTTAGTTTAAAGAAAAATAAAATTAAAAATTCTGTGTTGGCAAGAGGAATAGGACAGTGGGGAAAAATTACCTTCATCTTAAGAATAAAGGCCTGAACTCTTTCACCCTACCTTGTGTCTACCCCTACCATCAAGCTACAAGTGAAACATATATTATTCAAAAGACATAGCAAGAACTGAACTCTCCAATTACATTGTGTTGGTCAAACTAATTTACTAACAAGACTTTGTAACAAAACTAAAAGCAGATGATCACAATCCACAATCCTATAGATCCCTCCAATGAGCCCACTATTCAGCTGAAACGTAGGTACACAACCTGAATTGAGCACTTCAAAAGACTTAAATCTTGATTTGTATCTTACTGTCTCTGTGTTTCCATTCTTACTTTTTCTTTATTTCTAAATGTTATATCATTTGAAAATGAAGCAGTCAATATTTTTTTTCAGGTTAGATATATCTTGTGGTATTCACTTTATATCTATATGCAAATATAGATATTTACAGTGGGAGCCAGAGCAATGGTTATGTTGGTACAACATCAGGGACACCTAAAAAGTGAAAAAGTTTCTCAGCTGCTTGTTTTGTCTACATGATGTGAAGCAATCAGACCTCCCTCTTCAGATCTGCCAATTGTTGGGGTTGTCCTGATGCTCTGCCTGAATTGGCAGTAACATGAATTTCTTTTTGGGGATTTATAAGTAGTAACCTACCTGGGGAAGTAAGAGCTGATTTGTCCAGTAAGAAAGCACATAGGTAAGTCTGTGAACCTGAGGAAACAGAATCAAGCAAACTCTATGTTTCCCTAATAAATATTCCATTGAAATGAAAATCTAACCAAACCAACTGAGCAAGTTACATTAGCATCTAGGCGACATAAAGGTCAATTTAATTTACCATGAGGAAAAAAGTGACATTGGTTTTATCAACAACAAGCCATGACAATCTCAGTTCATCTCAGAGATGGATAGGAGTAAAATCATTAGATATCATTTAGACTAAACAAGATTCGTAACTGGCTGAACTTTTCACTGTTTTGGTTAATGTCCCTGGCATTGTACAGAATCGGCTTCAAAATGTTGGGGTAGAGCAGGGGAGAGAGAGGAACTGGACATAGTTCAGTTCTCACCATCTTCAAGCAAGCAGTTTTCTGGTTAAGACTCTGTTTCTGGTGTTACAGGCAAAGGAGATGCAGCAGATGGTGAAATTGGAAGCCGAGATGGACCGAAGACCAGCAACAGTGGTGTAAAACTCCATAATCCAAACTGAGAAGCTAACAATGTCCAAATATTCCTCCAAACTGCAGATCCCTATACAGTGAAGACTAAAATCATTTCTTCTATTTGTTATTTCCCCCATCGATTTAGGCAATACATTGCCTGAGACCATGGAGAATATGTAAGAGTTGCATATTTCAGTTTTAACTTTTTGAGTACTGAAGAACATTTGTCAAATAGGAGCTGTTATTATTGTGACAACCTGCCTTTCCAATGAGGCACAAGGTTTAACCATTTGTAATTCTATTCAAATGTTTGTTCAGCATCATCACAAGAAAATGAGCTTGATATTAAGCACCCTGCTTTGTGATGTACTAGAACGTGTTTGAGGTAAAATATCATGCAGAAACAACAAAAAATGCATGCATTGGAAAACTTTCTGCAAATTCATTAGCAGAAATTATAGTATGACATATCAATAACTTTGCAGGATATTCCTTACATCCAAGTTACCTCATTAGTAAGTGCCATATCTTCATCTTGCCGAAAGAAGCCAATTTCCTGTAGAAGTTGTTGGAATGGTTAAACAATGGAAAATATAAGAGAACTATAGGTGCCAAAATTCATCAGTGCTCAAAAGTTAAAAGAATTGTGTATTAGGCACTTTAAGAAAAGTTTACATCAAACATTGCTTAATAGAATTTGCATTTTGATCCTACTGCTGCAGATTCCCAATATTACAATTCATTATTGTATCTTAAAGGTTGTGAAATGGGTATTGGCAAAAGTTTGTAACTGTGAAAATGTATAAAGTATTTATACACTTAAATTCACAATATTGTAGAAAATCACCTAAATGTTGCCACATGACAAGATTAGTAAGCAGGACTACTAGACCTGTGTTTGCATGACACAAGCACCAATGATGAATATAAATGTGTAAGATCACATTCATTCTCTTAACAAGTAAGTGCTGATTAAATGTATGGCACAGAATAGCATTTGACTAATTATCAAGACTTTTAGCAAAATGAAACAAGCATATATATGTGTGTGTATACAAAAACATACATACACATATATATATATGTGTGTAAATGAATTATGTGGGCATTCTTGATACTTCAAGTTCTAGTTTAAAAAGTACATAACTAATTTAATTTTACACAAAAATATTTATGCAGATTTTCAGAATTTCATATCAGGAAATAACCTTTTTATGTCTGTTAAATATTTAAAACAAAAAATAAACAAAAAAAAAAAAACACAATTTGCTACAGTGTTAATCTGCATGGGCTGAAAGCCTGCTGTAGTTATATTGCAGAACAGTGCATGAAAAGCATTCCATTTGGAATTTTACCATGCTGCCAGCCAATGCAAAGGAGACTGCATGGAATCTTGGTAGTTTAGAACCAATCAGATAACTGATTTTAGTACACAAAGCACCTATTGAATTGTTGCATATGCTTGTACAAACTGATTCTGTGTATTCCTATGAACAAAACAGATGACAAGATAAAATTATGCTACCATCAATCTTGAAACTAAACTTTCAACTTCTCTAATAAAAACTTAAAACAAATTCTCCTTTGGTCAGTGGAGTAGTTCTTAAAGGCAACTTCAGTGGGATTGTTTGGAGGAGGAAAAACCTTCCCCTCTCATTTCCTCATTGTCTTCAAGAAGTTCAATTTGAGCCCAGCACCATTCCCCAAAATAAAGAAAATGATATCTTGCACATTGACCCACCTTTTAATATTCCCTCAAAAGAGTGAAAGTATTCTCCCAACTGCAAGTAGAACTTCAATGACTTGTATCTTACAGCTATTGTTTTCACTTTTTCTTTTTTCTTTTTTTTTTTTTTGGTGATGGGGGAAAGGAGGGAGGGTTGATCATGTTGTCACTTCATGACCTCATTTGGAATCTTCTTAACAAAGATATTGGCATAATTTGCCATTTCCATCTCCAGCCCATTTTACAGATGAGAAAACTGAAGCAAACAAGATTAAAGTCTTTGCCCAGAGTCACACAGCTAGTAAGTGTCTGAGACCAGAATTTGAACTCAGGAAAAATCTTCTCGACTCCAGGTCTAATACTTTGCCCATCATCACTTAGCTCCTTCTCTTACAACCACATTGCCATTAAATTTTCACTCCCTGAAAACAATTCTCAACAGCAACCCCTACAAACCACAGTTAATAGCTGGTACTAAGGAAGCTAAAATGCCAGAATCAAATCATCCACATTAAAATTGCCTTCTATTAAAAGCCATTATGTTAACCATCATTTGTGCTTTCCAGGCATACCCAGCTAATGGAACTTTGCATTAGTGAAATATGAGAGAGCATCAGGAAAAATAGTCAGGAGAGACACGTAAAAGAAACTACTTTGAAATCTGAATTCATTCCATGAAATTTCAGTTAAGTGATATCCTAAAAAACAAAACAAAAACAACAAAAGCCAAGCTCATTCACAAAACAAAAATTTGGATGGGAAAATTCATTCCCAGTTAAAAAATATCATATACCACTTCCCTTGTTTAATTTTAAAATCTGTTGTGTGTGGCCTTTATGACAAAAAAGACTGAGCTAAAAGGATCCTGTTTCCAAATTGCACAATCAATATATATATATATATATATATATATACATATATATATATATATATATATATATATATATATATATAACACATTTCCATTTCTATTCAAAATTTCAATTCACAGTATTAGACGGGACAAAGCCATATGTTCTAATATCATTTGCAAAAGCATTACTGCCAATCAGGAATAAGAGAATAAAACTAAGGTGTTCTCAGTATTATAGTTTGCCTTTCCTAAAATGAGCATTTTCTTAAAATAAAAACAGTGAATGTATAGAGACTTTCATGAGCATTCAGAAGGTCTGGCCTTATAATACACACTGGTTTTGTGGTTCTAGGGAAGTCACTTAACCTCTCAATGTCCACGGCAATTTTCTAAGATAGCAAGTTGATAATCACTGATATGCTACAGTAGAGGAAGTTTCCCATTCTGAAAAAAAACAGCGAGTTTGGCTAAATTTTTATTGTTCTTCCTGGACCTCTCCACCTATCATATGACATATTTGAGGTTCATCTTGATTATTGGTAACATGTTGCTTATCCTATTGTTTAGTTGGAGGAAAGGAGTATGTAAAAAATATCAAATTTATATCATATCATATATCATAAATTATTACATGTTCTAGCATGTAATCCAAAAAATGAAGACACAAAAAAGGAAAGCTCAAGATTTCAAAACAGAAAGGGAAAAAATTGGCAGAGGTTAAAGGGCTCAAAGGTAAAATGGTTTCCATCACAATGGTTTTTGTGGGAAATAGTGATTTAAAATATTTTTTTCTTTCTAAAAATCAGATAGATCACATAATCCATAATTTACTTTATGTAGCCTTTTTTGTACTGAAACAGATTTCACACTGAAATAAAAACTCCTAAAAGGCAGTATAGCATAGTGAAACACTCAGATTTTGAGGATTCAACCTCAAGATTTTGCAGTTCTACTAATAACATTACCTCAGCCATTTCACTTAAAATCTTCCTCATCTGTACAATTAAGGGGTTAGATTCAGGGGCGCCTAACCTGGGAGCAATGACCTCATTATTTAAAAAAAAAAAATTATTTCAATGCAACTGATTTCCTTTGTAATTTTATGTGTTTTGTACATTTAAATACATTATTCTGGAAAGGGATCCTAAGAGTTAATGCACAAAAAAAGTGGTCAAGGACCCCTGGGTAGTTTATTTGTAATGCCCTCTCCAACTCCTCTAAATATACGATCTTGCAGCCTTTATCTCTATTCTATAACCAGAATATATAGATCACAATTCCTAGCCTCATACATATATTATCATGACTATACAGGAGAGAAAATAAACAAAAAAGCTGTGGTATCACAATATTATTTGCATTTTGTGATTTCACTTTCATCAAAGTTTGTTACAATCCTGTCCAACTCTTCATAACCCCATTTGGAATTTTCATGGCAAAGATCCCAGTTTGCCATTTCCTTATTTTATAAAGAAAATGGAGCAAACAGGATTAAGTGATAGGGTTGCATAGTCAGATTTGATTTTATGAAGATGAGTCTTTCTGCTTCCAAGCCCTGCACTCTTATTGCATTCCTTTACTGCATCGAGATGTATCCCACTCATCCACCTTACCAGCCCAACCCAAACATGGACTGACTGACTGTAAACACCCTTACTCTAAATACTTCCACTCATTTCCAAATTTTATCTGAAAATATGAGTTCCACATGAAGTCACTTGATCTGACTCTCCCTCAGGAGGATGCACAGAGAGCATGTGACTTGGTATCAGAGGACCTAAGTGTGAATATCTACCTCTTCTCTTTGGGATTTGGGGTAAATCATTTAATCTCCACAGGCCCCAGTTTGCTCATCTGTAAAACGAGGAGATTGGACTGAAAGAGTCTCTTGTCTCTAACTCATTTGATGCCACAAGTAGTTCCATGTCATTTAATTTAAAATACCAATTGCCAAATTACTAGGTAAAGTGTAAATGGTGGATAATTGGGATAAGTGACATTATTCCCCCTTCATTTAACTCACACAGATATTCCCCGTGAAAATCAATGCAAATGATACTAAACAAAGAAGTAGGGGGTTGTTTCCATTTTAGGCTTGGTAAGCAATTACCTTTAGGGTATGTCCTACTTTCTTTTAGGTCAAAACAGCAACTTGTATAAAGTCCTATTTTTACCTGTTTCAAACCATTATGGCACCATCTAAAGTACTGGAGCTGTGAAATACAGTTTAGTGGCTCCTTTTGATTACATTCAATAAAAACCTATTCATATTATGTTTAATTTTCTGGCCTGGGGGTGGGGAGGAGAAGAGAGAGTGGTTTTGTAGCTTTAAGAAAGCTTTCTAACTATAACCAATTTCTGAGCAGGAGAAGCCTGTTGCTAAGGGGGAACTAGGGAAGAGACTATAATTATCTAAATTAGCATTGTGTGTAAAATTAAGTCAGCAGGTTTCCTGCTGCAAAGAGAAAAGAAGTGTGGGATGTTCCACTTCTCTCCTAGGGAGTTAAGTACAGAAAAACGTGCTATAATTGGTGAGAAGTAGATACAGTATTGGGTCCTCCGTGATGGGAAGAGATGCTGAGATAGTTGGGCCACACTGTTCTTTCTGCTATATCTCAGAAGATGAGATATTGGAAGATGAATGGACTAAAAACTAGAGGAAGGAGCTCAGAAAGAGAAATATTGGAAAAAGCAAGGATATTGACTATCAAGAAATAAGAAATTAAGCTATCATCTGATTTGGAGATACTGGAAAACTATACAGTACTGACTACTGAAATTCACTTAATGAGAAAAAAAAAATTTGTATGCAATTTTTTGCAGTCATTCACCAGGCATTTGTTAAGATAATGAATAGGGTATGAGGGTGCAGAGGTACAGAACGTAAAAAATACATTGGGGTTTCAGGACTCTACCCATATAGTCCACCAAATGTTTGAGAGTGGGGTTGGACCCAAAAAATATTGGAGTTTCCATCAGTATTGCGAGGTGTCTCAAAAAAAAAAAAAAATTAGACTGTCTCCACATCAAAAAGTAAAGATTTTATTATACTGCTGGAAGCAGGCTAATTTTCAAAAGGGAGTTTTAGACATTAACAAAGGGCAGAAGCCATTGATTAAGGTTCCTAAAGAATTTGCTGCTATAAGGTGGAGTTCCCTAATGAATCCAATATTATAGTGCTTAGCAAGGAAACTAACCCTAAAAGGGTGTTAGCATCCTAAAAGGAGTTAGAAAAGAAATGGGGTACCAGTAGATTCTTTTATAGGAGAAAAATAACCCCTAAGGTTGACATTATAATTTGGCCTTCTGATTGGTTACATTTGGGATCAGGAATATTTTGTCACTGCAAGGAAGTAAGAGATCAATCTTGTCAGTGACTCCTCCCTACTTGCCTCAGGGAGTAGTTTGGGAATTCAACTGCAACAAAGGCCCACTTAAATTCCTCTTAAATTCCAAAAAAGCCTTTTGTCAAAGATCCTCCCCATTGCCCACTTAGACACTGGGTTGTTAGCAGGAATTAGGCCTTTTGCTGGGGTTTTCTTCACCCCCATAAGTACTAGAGATAAAAGAGAAAAAAAATCAATCACTGCTCCCAAGGATATCACTTTCTTATGGAGGAAACATATAAACAACTATATAAACAAGAGACTATATACATATATATGTGTGTGAAATTGTACATATTCAAAAAAGGAAAGGCATTAACATTAAGGGAGATCAGAAAAAGTTTCTTGTAGAAAATGGATTTTACCTAGGAAAAAGGAATATTCCCCTTAGACTAGGGGTACTTAACCTGCGTATCTGTAAACTTGTTTCAATTATTTTTATAACCATATTTCAATATAATTGGCTTCTTTTGTAATCCTATGGTTTATATTTTATACATTTTTTTAAAAATATTTTTAGAAATCTATGGGTTTCACCAGACTGTCAATGAGGTCCATGATACAAAAAGGTTAGGAAAAGTTGTCCTAGAATACAGAATCTTTGGGACATCTTTAATAAAGAACTCAAAAAATAACATTTTAAAGTTACTTGTCAGGAGTGGGGTGGTTTTGAGAAAAAATTAACAACCTTAGACTGATGCTTTGCATAACTGTTGTTATATTAAGTTGATTAATAAATGTTTTGGGGATTGAAATTAATTCATTGTCATTAAAAAAATTGGGGGTCTTGAAGATGTGTTGAAGCTTTTGACTATCGCCAACTGCTATGGGAAAAACACTGAGAGCAGAGAATTAAGTCCCTGGAGAGATAGATACCTAAGAGAAAGCCCCCTAAGAAGACAATTTAGTACTTAAGCCTGAGAGCTAATGCGACTCCTCCCATGCCCATATTTCTTTTCTTCTTTGATGAAGTGGTTAGGAACGCTGAATTTGGGGTCATAAAGACCTAGTTGTGATTCTGCCTCAGATACTAACCAGTTGTGTCATCTTGGGCAAGTCATTTAATCTCAGTTTTGGTTTATTCATCTATAAAATAAGGAAAATAAAAGGACTTTAGAGAATTGTTATAGAGATTAAGATAATATATTCCTAAAACTCCACAAAGCTGCTTCTCACTTGAAAAGTTCCATACGCTTAGCATTCAAAATGTTTCCAAGGGCATGGAAATCTTTGACCATCCAATGGCTGCCTTTCTAATTCTATTGGAGAGAAATTCCCTTTTCTCCATGTGGCTGTTGTTCAGTTCTCGGCAAGGATAATGGTGTAGCTAGACAGACTGGGCTACAAGGAAGACTAGACATATTCTTTATTACTCAGTTCCACTTTCAGATCATCCCTTTGCCACTATATATCTTAGCAACTTTTGAATTATATAATATTCTTTTTTGAATTATATAATATTCATTTCAAATTCTTTTATCAGTCATCTATTATTTTCCCAGGAAAATTAGGTGGCACAATGGATAGAGTGCTGAGTATAAGGTAAAAAAACCCCTCATCTTCCTGAGTTCAAATTTGACCTCAGACACTTGTTAGATATGTGATCCTGGCAAGTCACTTAATCCTATTTGCTTCAGTTTCCTCAAAAATGGGTTGGAGAAGGAATTCATGATCTTTGCCAAGAAAACCCCAAATGGAGTCATAAAGAGTCAAATATCCCTGAAAAACAAATTATTTTTCCATCTATTTCCATGCTTTTCTAAGGAATTCAGTATTTGATTTACTTTTTCCCACTCTATTTTACTGCTGGTCAACATGATTGAATATTATAAAATGCATGTTGCTATCCCATCAAACATGCTTTTGATCATATAAAACCATAAGTTACAAAATCATATAATTTATGATAATTTATAATAATAGCATTAAATAACATTTTTGCAGCAACCAAATGAGCTGCATAACCAGTGCTCTTTCTGGACACCTTGGGAATTGAAAAGATCCCAGAGGTCATCTAGTCCATCTCATCTATGAAAAAACAAATGCCCTCTACAAAATACCCAACAAGTAAATGGTCTATTTGTTGGAAGATTTCTATAAATGGGATAAACTATAATCTCCATTAGAGGAATAGATACCTCTAACTGTGAAAACAATTCCTTTTTGCAAACTTCAAT
The DNA here is from genome assembly GCF_016432865.1 of Antechinus flavipes. Taxonomy (NCBI): domain Eukaryota; kingdom Metazoa; phylum Chordata; class Mammalia; order Dasyuromorphia; family Dasyuridae; genus Antechinus; species Antechinus flavipes. The sequence goes on along the minus strand of NC_067399.1, from coordinate 170,929,470 downwards.
TTGCTTTTTGAAAAGTATTTCTACTAATATTTCTGCTGAGGGTATGAAGAACAAATAAAATCTACATGTCCACATGCCAGCCTTTCAAATATGTCATAAAATTATAGAACTTGAAAATTAAAAGCCCTTTTATGAATTCATGCATTTAAGGAATTCCATCTAAAATATACTTGACACATTCTTGTCCATATTTTGCTTTTAGATCTCCAAGTTTTAGGAAGCTATCTCTAACAAGGTAAATTTAAATGGGGGTAATTTGAACTTGAACTTGGGTTCAGAAATCTACTTTAAAAAAAAGATCAGGAGACCTAACTAGATTGTTAATCTGAAAAAGATCTGGAGGACTTTTAGTGCAGAGAAAGCTTCATACAGGTCAATAGTATGCTGTACCAACAAAAAAAGCTGCCATTTTAGACTCCTTTCTAAGCAACCCATTTCACTTTGAGATATCTCTGTTAGGAAGTTGTTGAAGTGTTTTTATTTTTTCCCCTAATATCCAACCTAAATTTTTCTTCTTTGGTATTCCCATATATTTCTCCTCATTCCTTCCTTTGGGACTAAAAAAGCAAGTGTATTCCCTCATCTACATGACAGCCTGATCCAAATTTTCTATTTTTTCTTACCCTCCTTGGTTCCTTTGTCCTACAGTAGCTCAAATTTGGCAACCCCCACTTTGTCTTCTCCAATTTGTGAACATCTTTCTCAACATGTAGTGACTCCAGCTCCACAAAGTATTCCAAATATGGTGTGGACAGGCCAGAGAACAATATATTTATCAAGTCTTTAGTCCTTGACTCTTTGTTGGGAAAGCATGTTGTTGAATTATATGGAGCTTTCTCTACACTAAAACCCTCCAGATCTTTTTCAGATTAATAATCAAGTTAGGTCTCTCCATCTTTTTTTTTTTTTTTAATAAGTTGACTTCTGAACCCCAATTCAAGTTCAAGTTATTCTCACTTAAATTCATCTTGTTGGAAATGGCTTTATTGCTGTGTTACAACTAGTAGTGTTCATGCTAAGGGCAGTGATGTCTGGGACAGAAGAAATAGGACATTTGAAGAGAGCTGCAGAAGACCATCTGAGGGCAGATAGGAACCTATCACTTCTCTCTCGTCAACATCTCTCACCTACATCCCTTTCTTTAGAGATTTGCTGGGGGCCAGGGCCTGACAGGAGTAGAAAATAATTTTCTTAGTCCATCCCAAATAGCAGACAAGACTGCAGAAGACAAGAAACCAAGATCAAGATGTAGATAATTGATCAATGGATAGACTGGCTGTGCTTAACTATACTTCTGACTCACAAAAGAGCTAAAATAGCCTTGTGCATGTGAGCTAAGAGCTGTGACCAGAGTGAAAAGAACCTTGTTTCTGAAGTTGGAGGACTTTGGTTCAAATTTCCCTTTATATCTCAATTTTCTCATCTGTAAAGTAAGAGCCAGAGGAGAGGCTTAGACTAGGATACCACCCTACTCTCTACCTTTCCATCTAGTGGTGGAAAAAAAAATAGAAATTGCATGTCCATCAGCTGGGGAATGGTTGAAAAAGTTGTTCTGTATGATTGTAATGGAATACTAGTGTGCTATAAGAAATGATGAGCTCAAAGATTTTTAAAAAACATGGAAAGACTTGCATGAAATAATAAAAAGTAAAATAAGCTAAATCAAGTAACAACAACACTGTTTCAAGAATGACTTTGAGTAAATAAATCATTTTGATTAATATTAAAAACTCAAATTAACAATAAAAAATGTATAAAGAAAGGTACCCTCTAATCCAGAGAATGAATTGATAAACAAAAATATGTATAGAATATTTTTACACACATACATGCATAATATGTATATACATGTATATATACATATGTGTAGACAACCTTCCTATTGTTTAATGGTAGTCATCTCTAGGGGAAGGAGGGAGGGAAGAAAAAAAAGAAATTTACATGATAATTTTACTATGTCTTTTAAAAGAATAGCAAATTGTACATAATAGATTTGCAGTTTCATGTGCAATCATTTTTTAAAAATTATACTGTTATGGACATGCTTATTTCACTCCATAAATTTAAAAAAATAATACTCTATTACATATAACATATATATAACTCCTCTTAAATATGTAAAAAATTGTCAGATAAATTTTCTTCCTTTTCTCTTCCCTTTCACTGCTCTAGAGATTTATCATATACTTCTAAAATCATTTTATATTTACTTGTCTGTTAACTTGATGTATCCCCCACCAGAATATAAACTATGCAAAGTCAAGGATTATTTAATATTTTGTATTTTTTGCCCAGATCCTAGTATAATCCTAGTATAATGCCTGGCATCTAGTAGGTGCTTAATAAATGTTTGCTCATTAAATGAAAATTATTTCCCATTTTAAAATTAATCAACAGGCATTTACCAGGAACCTTCTAAGAGGTAGGCATTATTCTAAGTGTTGGTGCTATAACTACGATGTGCGAAACAAACTTTAAACTCACAAAGAGCTGCCTCAATGCTCAATTTAGATTCCTAAAAGTCAGGGTTCAGTTCATATACTTCTATTTTGCCCCATAGACTATGATAAACAAACAGCAAGTCCTGTGAATTTTTTTTTATAGGAATTTTATAGGTTGACAGACAGATAAATAGATGCTATAGATATAAATACATACATACACACATATGTAGGTGTATGTCTACACAGATTATATATATATACATACATACATATATAATATCTGTATATGCATATTTTTCTGATTCATACATAACATAATAGGAAGTGCTTCTGGGCAAATACAGAAGGAGAATACATCATCAGTGCCCATGGAGAGCTTCTATTTAGTTGTCCAGTTAAGACACATATATTAATCTCTGCTAATAATATTCCAAAATCACTGCGTGTACATGCACAGAAGTCTTTTCCTATGTTACAAAGACTGAAATTGATTATTTTAAAGCAATCATAGACACAACCTTCAGCTAAAACCTGAAAGCTAATTGCCCATATCTCAGTTTACCTCCTCATACTAAATATGGCACCTGAAATAGCTTTTAATTGTTCTTACACTGGATTTCAGTAAGAAAGTTCTGACTGAAACATTCCTTTTCTAGTACATTTAGTTATTGATTCTTCAGGATAATAACCTAGAAATCATTAAGACTGAAATATGGAATGTCAGAAGAATAGTAAATAAACTACCTAGTAAGCATTTATTAAAACTTACACTTAATTTTAGTTGCACGTGATTACAAACATAAAAATTGACTATTTCAAAAATCTATATAGTTTTTAAAAATTAAGCACTGTGCACGGAGGGAGAGTGGATAAAACTCCAGTTTTGATATACATTCAATCTGTATTCAAAGCCTGCAGAATTGTACTTGATACATACTGATTGTGTGAATTTAGTCAACTTACTTGATTTCTCTGCCGGCAACTCTCTAAGACCAATTAATTAAGTTACAGAATGTTTGCCAGTTGAGGATCTGCAGGAGCAGAAAAGGTTTCCTCACTTAGAGTTCTCTATATTGATTAAAATATAGACAAGACAAACAGAGAGAGAGAGGGCAAGACAGAAATAGAGACAAAGAGAGAAACAAATACAGAAATCTCTAGAGATAAGGGGAGAGTGAGAGAGGAAATGGGGAGAGAGACAACAGAGAGAGAAAAGGAGAAGGAGAAAGGAAAAGAGAGTGATACAGCTGGGGTCCAGGGAAGGAGGGAGGGAGGGAAGGAGAAAAAAAGAGAAAGAGAGACAGATAGAGAGAGACAGAGAGAAAGAGAGAGACACAAAGACAATGATAGAGATACACAGAAAGAGAGGGAGAGAAAGACTGAGACTGAGAAAGAAACAAAAAAAGAGAGAGATAGAGACAGAAGAGGAGGAAAGAGGTGGAGGAAGAAGAGAGAGGGGAAGGAAATAAGAAAGAGTCAGAGACAGACACACAGAAAGTTTACATACACACAGACACACAGAGCAAGGTCTTGATTAGTGTGATTAATCCTCTGAAGTGATCATATTATTTGAATTTGTGCTTCATATTTCATTGGGTTGAAATCAGTGACCATATTTTACATAATTATAACCATAAATAGTATGAATTTGAATATATAGGACCACTTCAGAGAATTCATAATTCACACTAACGAGGCCCTTGCTGTACATGCCAAATAGCACTGCTTCTGTCATACCTAAGAAAATCACTGATTGATTGACAATAGGGCTTTGCCAGAAGAGCTCAGGTAGGGAGTGTGGGGGGTAAAAGCTTATTATACTGTGCGCTTTAAATGAGACTCAGAAACAACTGTCCTGCTTCTACCCTGTTCTCTCTCCAATCCATTCTGCCCATTGTTGCTAGATTAATCTTCCATATATATATAGGTTTTATATGTAACTATTTTACTCACACACACACACACAAAATCTATGACTCCTATCCATCTACACCCCCACCAGAAGCCTAATATTCAAAATTCTCCACCATGTAATTCCACCTGCCTTTCCAGTATTAGCTGCCCCAGGAGTAGGAATGCCTCCTGGCCTGCTGATTGATTTCTACATTTTAAATTAACTGGAGATGTTAACAAATATGTGTCCAGATAGGGAATGAGAAAACAGAGATAAGGTTCTTGAATTTCCCAGCACAAACTATGACATGAAAGGATAGCATTCAGAGGAGCAAAATTTCATTTGACTCTATAGTTATTAAGCAGGGAATATAGGATAACATTAGTCAAACTACAAAGAAAATGGATTTATTTGATTGCCGTTCTTTGATACTAATCAAGATGATAGAAATCAGAGATATTTAAATTGGCTAATAGTCTTTCAATGTCCTTTTGGGTTATAATGTGCTAGACTCAAGCTGAGAAGGTTGCCCTAATTTGTTGACCTATCTGTCCATTCTTCAGTTCTCTTTCACTGATTATGATGAATGGTGGTCTTTTCAGTTTGGGGTTTGTGAAGAGAACATGGGTGAAGGAGCCAGTGAAGACAAAGAAGTCTCAGGCTTTTTCCCATGCTCCACTAATACGAAAGTATCTCTGGCACTGCCACATAAAGAGCTGACTTGAAGAGTGGGCACCGATAAGTATTTGATATGTGTTGCCTTTAAGACAAGACACTGAAGTTTTGAGAGAGAGACACAGAGAGAGACAGAGAGAGAGACAAAGAGAGAGAAAGAGAGCGAGAGAGAGACAGAGAGTGAGAGAGACAGAGAGAGAGAGAGACAGAGAGAGAGAGAGAGAATGAGAGAGACAGAGAGCGAGAAAGAGAGAGAGAGACAGAGAGCGAGAAAGAGAGAGAGAGACAGAGACAGAGAGAGACAGAGACAGAGAGAGAGAGACAGAGAGAGAGAGAAACAGAGAGAGAAAGAGGAGAGAGAAACACACACACACACACACACAGAGAGGCAGAGAGAGAGACAGAGAGCGAGAGAGACAGAGAGAGACAGAGAGAGAGAAAGAGAGAGAGAGAGAGAGAGAGAGAGAGAGAGAGAGAGAGAGAGAAACAGAGAGAGAGAGAGAGAGAAAGAGAGACAGAGAGAGAGAGAGAGAGAGAGAGAGAGAGAAACAGAGAGAGAGAGAGAGAGAAAGAAAGAGAGAGAGAGAGAGAGAGAGAGAGAGAGAGAGAGAGAGAGAGAGAGAGAGAGAGAGAATAGTTTCATCATCACATCCTAAATTCTGGCCAGTGTTAACTATCTTTCATCTCCCAAACATTGAGCTTTCCTGACTTCAAAACTTTACTATGCCTGGAATGTTTCTTCTCTTCTCCCTTCCCCTACTTCATATTTAACTACCAAAAAGATACTAAAAAGGTAATCCTTCAAGGCTAACTAATCCAATAGGTTTTCCCTGCTTATCAAAATGACCCTTCTTTCCTTTGAATTCCTACAACACTTAGGTTGTGCAATTTAAATAAATTAGTAGATATTTATAGCAATCATTAAGCATTACTAAATGCTAGACAGTGTGCTAAACACTGGAGATACAAATTTAAGCAAGCTGGATAGAAACTAATAAAAGTAAGCCTCAAGGATCTTATATTCTAAGGGGAGAAGGCAACAAATAAAAAATAGATGGAAGAGTACCAGGACGTAGACGGCTTGGGGGCGTCAGGAACAGCTGAATTTAAATCTGGTCTCAGTTACTGGTTGCATGACTGAAGAGATCTGGCTCAGTTTCTTCTATGCAAGATGAAGATAATAGTAGAACCTACCTCCCAGAGCTAACCTGAGGATTAAATAACAACGTTTGTAAAGAACTTAGAACAGTGCTTGTCAAAGAGTAGCTGTTTAATCAGTGTTTGTTTAAAATGTAAAGGGTATGTCCACATAAAGGGTATGTCCATGGTTTAACAATGAATGGCAAGTGAAATGGAGATCTGAGTTAGAAAAATGGATCCAGGTGAGATAGGCTCACCTACCAAGGCTGCAGTCAGCATTCAAGTTTCTGGTGGAAAGCAGTGGAGTTAAAGGCTGGAGTGGAGGTAGCATGGTTTGGAGATGGATGGGAAATCATATTTCACTGATTGTGTGCTGACTTGTCCTGTTATATGTTACATCTTCTCTTCTAGAATATGTGATTTGGGACCATATTGCATATATTGAATCAAAGGGCAAAGAGAAAGGATACTTTTCTATCTATTCTTGTAGAGATGTCACTGACCAAAGGAATAGTCCCCAAATTTAGTGAATAATAAATGAAAAGAGAAAAAAGAGCTGAGTAAGTAACCTATTCTAAATAATCAACTGTTAACCATAAAACATATTTAACCAGAAAATGTATAATAGGCAAAGGAGATGGTTGGATCCCATTGTCCAAAAATACTTAATACCCAAATATTGCATCGGAATATATCTGTTCACTATCCCAATAATTTCCCAAATTAAAATATCCTTATTTTGTTACCATTCTCTTGTATTGTTGCCTCCTTTAAAAAAGAATATAAAGTCTTTGAGGGCAAACATTGTCTTTGCTTTTGTTAGTCAATAAGTCACTTTGCTAAGCACTGTGTATACATAAAAAAGCAAAAGATAGTCCTTTTTCTTATGGAGCTTAGTAAGGAAATTAGAAGGCAGAGATGAAGAGGGAGAACAGACACAGGTACGGGGAACAGCCAGAGAAAATGTCTAGAGATAAACATTTCTTATTTGTGATGCAAAAGGGAAGCCTGTGTCATTGGATCTCAGAATTTTTGGCAGATAATAAGATATAAGACGACTGGAAAGGAAGGAGGGGAGGTTATGAAAGCTTTTAAATAACAGAGGATTTTCTGTTTGTTTTTGAAAGCAACAGGGAACCACTGGAGTCTTTTGAGTAGAAGGGTGACATAGTTGGACCAATGATTTAGAAAAATCACTCTGGTAGCTTTAATGAAGAATGGTTTGGAGTGACAGGAAGACCCTCGAACAGCTATTGCAATAATAACAAAAGGCATGAGGGCCTTCATCAGAATGGTAGCACTGTGGAGAAGAGGAGACATGTTAAGAGATGATGAAATGTGAAATCATCGGGCCTTGACAACAGACCAGATATGGGGAATGAGAGATACTGAGTGGTTGAGCACGATACCAAGATTTCAAGATTGTGGGACTAGGAGGGTGCTATCTTCCATGGTAAGAGAAAAAATGGGAGGTGGGGATGATTTAGGAGGAAAGATAATAATTCAGTTTTGAACATGTTGAGTTTAAGATGTATACTGGACATCCAATTCAAGAAGATTGCAAAGCATTTGAAGATGCAAGATTAGAGATCAAGAGAGAGATAGGTAGATTTTGGAATCATCAGCATAGATAATGTAATTTAACCTATAGAATCTGATGAGTTCAGCTTCACCAAGTGAAGTAGAAAAGAAGAAAAAGAGAAGAGGGGCCAGGACCCAAGCTGTGGACACCTCTGGTTAGAGGCCATGATCTGGATGAGATTACAGCTCTGAGAAGCAACATTGGAGGAGATCCAGGAGTGAATAGTTTCCCAAAAACCTATAAAGAAGAGAGTATCAAGGAGGAGATAATGAATAGTATCAAAATCTACAGAGAGATTAAGAAGAATAAGGATTGAAAAAAGGCCATTGGATTTAACAATTAAGATACAAATGGTAATTTTGGAGATCAGAAGCTAGATTGTAAAAGTTTTAAAGAGTAAGGGAATTTTAAACAAAATACTAGTAAGGATTACAGCAATATATCACAAGGATCATACACTATAATCAGTAGGATTTATAGCAGAAATTCAGGGCTAGTTCGATATTAGGATAATTTCAATGTCAGCATAATTAACCACAATAAGTTCAATACGAGCATAATGAACTGTATCAATAACAAAATCAATTAAAATCATATGATTATCTCAATAGATATAGAAAAAGCTTTTGACAAAATGCAATACCCATTCCTATTAAAAATACTAGATTTCATAAGAATCAATGGTGAATTATGAGTTGCATCTATTTTATGAGCTATCTAAATTATGAGTGCTATCTATTTTAAACCATCAGTAAGATCAGGGATAAAACAAGATCATTATTATTTAATTATACTGTAAAAACTAGCTATAGTAGTAAAAGAAGAAAACAAAATTGAAGAAATTAGAATAGGCAATGAAGATACAAAATTATCAAATAATTTATTTGATATTATCAAATAATTTATTTGATATTATCAAATAATATCTATATATCTTCTTTATAGATAATATGATAGTACATACAGAGAATCCTAGAGAATCAAATTAAAAAGTTGTTGAAATAATTAACAACTTCAGCAAAGTTGCAAGCTATGAAATAAAACAATATCAATCATTAAATTTTTTAAATATTACCAACAAAATATAGCTGTAAGATATAGAAAGAAAAATTTCATTTAAAATAATGGTGTACTTTGGAGCCTACTAGCAAGACAAATCCAAGAACTATATGTCCACAATCACAGAACACTTTTCATATAAAGTCAGATCTAAACAATTGGGAAAATATTAATTGTTCATGACTAGGCCAAACCAATATAATAAACTCACAATTCTACCTAAATTAATTCATTTAATCAATGCCATATCAATCAAATGACCAAAATTTTTATACAACTAGAAAAAATAATAACAAAATTTATCTGGAAGAATAAAACATGAATAATATGAGGGAAATCAATGAAAAATATGTGAAGGAAAGAGGTCTACCATGTAGATCTCAGATTTCACTATAAAGCAGTAATCATCAAAACAACCTGGATATTAAGTAGGAAATAAAGTGGAAGATCAATAGAATAGATTAGGTATACAATACACAGTAGTAAATTACCATAATTATATAGGGTTTGATAAACTCAAAGATCCAAGTTTTGGGAACAAAAAGTCACTATTTGATTTTTTAAAAATTGCTGGAAAAACTAGAAAACAGTTTGGCAGAAACTAGGTTTAGACTAACATTTCACATTGTTTACCAAAATAAGTTCAAAATGAATGCATGATTTAGACATAAAGAGTTATATCATAGGCAAATTAGGGGAGCATGATATAGTTTATATCCAGATTATAAACAATTTTTGCATATTAATTATCCCTCAATTAACTGAATCAAATTTATAAGAGTTTAAGTCATTCATCAATTGATAAATAATAAAAGGATATGAACCAATTTTTAGATGAAAAAATTAAAGCTGTAGTTATGAAAAATGCCCTAAACTACTGATTAGAGAAATGTAAATTAAAACAATTCTGAGGTACTACTTCACACCTCTCAGATTGGCTAAAATGACATGAAAAGATAATGATAAATGTTGGAAGGGTTTTGGGAAAATCAGGTCACTAATACATTTTTAATGGAGTTGTGAAATGATTCAAACATTCTGGAAAGCAATTTGGAACTGTGGCCACAGAACTATCAAAATGTGTATATCTTTGATCCAGCAGTGACTCTACTGGATCTATATCCCAAGGGGACATAAAAAAGGGAAAAAAGACCTACGTGTGCAAAAATGTTTATTGCATCTCTTTTGGTGATGGCAAAGAATTGGAAAATGAATAGATACTCATAAATTGGGAAATGGCTGAATAAGTTATGATATAAGAAAGTAATGGAATATTATTGTTCTATAAAAAAAAAAATGATGAGCAGATTGATTTTAGAAAAGCCTGGAAAAATTTACATGAACTGATGTTGAATGAAGCAAGCAGAATCAGGAAATACATTGTACACAGGAACAAGATTGTGTGATGATCAACTATGACAGACTTGATTTTTCTCAGTGGTTCAGTGATCCAAGGCAATAGAAATTGAATGTAGATCAATACATACTATTTTCATTTTTTTTTCTGGTTTATATTTCTCGTGGTTTTTTCCTATTGTTCTGATTTTTCTTTTCCAACATGATTCACATGGAAATATGTAAAAAAATTAATGTACACATATAATCAAATAATACTTTTGTTTTATATGTACCTGGGGAAAATAAATTTAAAAATTTTAAAGGAAAAAAAAATTCCTCACTACACCTAAACCAGACTACAGTGATTTCTAAATATTTTTTCCTGCTTTCCATGTACTATTTCTAATCTATTCTCTAAATCACTGCTATCATTCAAAGAGAAATTGAATATGAATTCATTCCATAGAGACTGAATGAATAGAGAAACTGATCTCTGTGAGTTAACATTATCGATGGTGTATATCTCTTTTTGTTAAACCTTCCCCAATTACATTTTAATCTTGTTTGGCTGAACTGAGAGTTAGCTCAATTTTTGACATCTATACTCTGGACCGATACCTGAAAAGTCTTCCAGTGTACCACTAGAATAATAGTATATCTCTACTCAAAGTCTTCTGTGACTCCCCATTGCTTAGAAGACAAAATATAAATACCTGATTCTGACACTCAAGATGATCCATGATCTGGTTCCAAACCACACATCTAGTGTTCCATGCACTAAGGTTCCTTTCAACTCTTGAGGTTCCATAGTCCACTCTGCTACATCATGGATCATTTTGAAGGAAAGATGTTTTCCTGAAACCTCCTCAACACTAGATTTAAGTATTTCCTTTTTCCTCAAATTCGTCATATTCTATTAACTTTGTACTTCTCATGTTCTCCCTTATAGCAAATCAATATATACACCTATTTATTTTTCCCATTATGCTAAAGCTTTTTAGCTCTCAGTTTGACAACAGCCCATAAACATTTCTATTTAGCTTTAGCTTAATCTACATTTAGTAAAGACACACTACCTTCCTAAATTATTACTTGATTTTGGGACCCTAGCACATGGATGAGGGTTTATTTTCAAGTAGACTACAACTGGCTACGGCAGAAGGGTTCAAGTTAAATGTGTTTTATCCATATAAAAATATTTTTTAAAAAATTAAAAGCTCTTCATAGAGCTACAGCACACACTCTCTTGTCTTAGTTCTTGCATACTTCTCCCCACCACTATCTTTATTCCTTTGCCTCTGTAAATACTGACTATCCAAGACTTAGAACAAGTGCCATGATTTATACCAAAGATTGTGTCAATTCAGTTTATCATTTCATTGTAAAACTTACAACTTATGAATTTTAGAAGAGACTTTATTGTTTACAAACCCTTTTCTTTATGATAACCTTAAGAAGTAGTAGGTAGCATAAATATTATTATGCCTGTTTTACAGAAATGGAAACTGGATCTGAGAAAGTGAAGGGATCTGCCTGAGGTCTTACAACAAGTAGCAATCAGGATTAGAATACAAATCTTCCAAATCCATACTCAGGGTTTTTTCTGCCATGGTATAATGGAAAGAGCAACACATTTAAAATCAGATGACTAATATGGTTTTTCTATATGACTTTGGGTAACTTCTCTCTGGGTCTCAATTTCCTAATAAATAAAATGAGACTGGACTAGATAATTTCTATGTCTCTTTAAATTTTCTTAAACTCCTCCTCCACCTACCAAGTGTCTTATACTATGTGGGTATGGGTGCTACCATGCAGCCCCAATTAGATTATAAGCTCCCTAAAGTCAAGGACCAGATTTAATACTTCTTTTAATCTTCCTTTTCCTCCTACAGTTTAATGTTTAAAACAAAGTACACTAAAACTACATTTAATTGAATGTTATTATCAGTATAAGTAAAGTATTGTGCTATATGCTAGAAATATAAAAGCATAACCAGAATTTTTCTGCCTTTAATAATATTACAAATTCTACCAATAGAATTCCATAAATTTTTGCATAATCTTGGTCAAAATTTTTGAATTAAAAAAACACACTGTCAGTAATGTCTACTGAAAATAAATGGGTATTCTAAGAGTCAAACCTAGTATGTATTTCAGTGCCTTTGAAATGTGTTCTTAGGCTTCTATCAGGCTCCTATTTCAAATTTTATTTTCATTCAAGAAATAGAGTTAACAGTAGTTATATTGCTACTTATCTCAAACTGTTTGTCTGTGAGAATCATGTCCCTCATGAATTTCTTTTCATACAGTTCTGGTCTTGAATTTCAATGGATAATCAAATTCTAAATGCCCAGCTTCCAAATTGTTAGGCTGTACCTTCTATAGAAAAACATAAGCCTTATTAAGTAAGAGTAAGAAGGTAGTGTGTCAAAAAACTGTTAACCTAAAAGTCACACTTACTAGTACTGAAGCTTGTAAAAAGATGAGAAAATAAAATAATATTCTAAAGGGAACAAAGATATAAGGTTATCTGGGGCAAAAGTATGGAACATATACATATCATCTTTTTAATCCACTCTTGATAGACATAATCCCATCAAACTACTTGAGCATTTTATGAAATGGGACAGCCAAAGCAACAATGATAATATACTAATATAATTAAAGTTCTCTTCAGGATATGGTATTGGGTACAATGCACAAATCCTCTGTATTAATAATTAGCAGAACTTATGATTCCATTTTAAAAGCATGGAAGACTTCTGCAACAGTCCCGAACAACACAGCTTTCTATATCTTTACAATAAAATCCCAAAACCATCAAGCCCAAATCTAAGCCCAGATATGTCTCACAAATATCTGAAAAACAGCACCATAACAATGATGGTTTGGACTGTTTCTAAGAGAGTGATGGAATTGGATTTTGAGGTACAGATCGTTCTTGTTTCCCTTCTATTCACTAGTTCTGGAATTTGCATTAGAGACTCAGCTAACTCGTAGAGCCATTGGGTAGCCTGGTTGGCAAAGATTGCCAAAAATAAGTAGGAGAGCTATGACTTGCACCTGGGGCAAATTCAATTGAACTAGTCAAATTGGAGATGGGAGGAAGGCTTAAAGGAAATGCCAGCCAAAGCATATGATATTTCAGAAGAAAGTTAGGTTTCAGCAAACACCAAAAAGAATCTGAACAGATACATTTGAAGATTGAAGGATCATAGAATTGCAGATTTTGGGGTGGAAAGAACCTTATACATCATCTACTTCATCTAGAAGAGGAAAACGATGCTGAGAGATTAAGTAATTTGTCCAAAGTCATACAATTCCAGAGATTTGAATCTATGCTGATTCAACTTCAGAGGTCTTTTTGTTACTTCACTAGAGAGAAAGAGTCTCTGGTTACAGGAAAAAGGGGAAGGCAGAGAAAGTATATGACTGTTTTCCACAGGGAGGGAATGACCACCCCTTCTTGATATAACCAGTGGCAAGCTATATTTGTGATCTACCAACTATCTCTACATTGATTCACTTGTTGGGCTGGATAATTGCACAAGGCAAAGTCTTAATCATCCCTACTAGCTCCTTCCCAATGTTCCAAGGTATGGAATATTGAAAGTTATGCATTAGATTGGACTTTATCAGGTAGGAGCTTTCAAAACCTGAATTATTCCTCTTACCCCCATGAATTCACTACACAGTGTGGTTCAGGTAAGTAAGCAAACCCAGCAAAAGATCTTGCCATTGTCTCAAATGTGTGAGCTAGTTCTTTCTAAGGCAATACTGATTTTATTTTTCCTGCACTGCCCACCTCTATAAAACAAGAGGAAAATGGGGTCACATAACGCTCCATTTTTAATCTAGACTGCTAACTATTTTGGAACCCACATAAATAACACATGGGAGAGAGGTGGATACTGAAGATGGGAAGGGAATAGGCCCTATAGAAAAAATATATGTATATAGAAATATAGAATATATTGTACATGTATATGTAAAGTTATATAGAAAACATAGAAAGATAAAAAAGAACAGATGGTGTAATAGCGATATAGTTCCAAACTTATTAATATTGCGATCTCTAGCAAATCAGTATGGTCCTCAGTTTTCTGTTTTCTGTGAACTAAGGGGGGAAATTGCCCTCTACAACTTACTACGAGGAAATGTTTTATAAACTTCAAAGCGTTCTATAAATATAAGCTACTATAATAGATGGGGAAGAAATCGGGGAGACAGCAAAAATGTAAAACAGTTAACTGTAGTCAAAATATAAAAACAATAGTAAAAGAAGCTGCCCTTGCCTCTTGGCCGGTTCTCTGGATACCTCCACCTCCCTCCCTGCCCACTAGCAACCTCTCTACCCAGACAGAACTAGCTCTACTCCCACCGCTTGCAATTCTTTGCCTGCTTCCCCACAGCCACACAATTTACCCTTCTAAAGGAAAGCTCCAAGCTCGCTCCTCCCTTCTCTCATTCCGTTATCCTTATCTTTCCCTCGACCCCCAGCCCAGACCCCAGCTAAAGCCCAGCTTTCCAGGTGAGCCAGTTTTATTTTGACTGCTTCAACGTCCTGAGCTTGCTCTAAGCCCCGAGCGACTTCTAAGACCAACCAGGCCTAGATTTAAATGTCAAGGTTGATGAGATGCAGAGCATTTTTTTGGGGTGCGTGTGTAATCTGCCAAAACCAGCTAGAGCACGGTTTTGTCTCTTTGTTTAAGCTAACTGCCGGGAATTTTCTCCGCCAATTACTTTGTATTGCAGCATCCCAACTCTTCATCTTAGGGTCCCGAGCCCCTGCTCCAAACCCTCTCCGAAGGCCTTGCTGATCCCCTCCGCAGATGGGTTCGAGTCCACTCTCGCCCGGTCAGGCTGCCCTCTGTGTCCCCGCTAGCTGGGGTGGGAGTTACAATGGGAAACGAGTGGGAGTTACATTCAGAAACAAAGCCGCGTGGTCTGCAGTGAGTGGGCGTCAGGTCCCTTCCGGCAGCAATCACGATCCTACGAAATCCGCTTTACTGGAATCCCTTCAGGTGAATATTTTGGACGTGCGTCTGGAAAACGTAACGGTACCCAAACGCGAGCTGCAGGCCGTTCACTGGTCGCCTAATCTTCCTACGGCCAAAGGACACTAGAATTGACAACAGAGCCTAACCGCTCTGAGACAAGAAAGAACCGAAAGCTGGCTAGGGGAAGGGATCATCCATCCCTGTCTAGAAGCATCTGTGACAGAGATTAAAAGCAAAGAATAAAAATACCTCAAAACGTTGCTTTTCATCTAATTGGCTTGTGCGTGACTGGACGGACTAGAGGTGGAGAGCAAAATTCTGTTGTTCCTCTTTATTAGATGTTCATATCCCCTTCCCTTATTCCCCCATTCCTAACCTAAAAAAAAGGCCCCAAAGCTCCATCCCTCTCAGGATCACAGTTCAGTGGCAGCTTTGGGCTCCCCCAGGACTCTCTTCCTTCTCGTCTCCCCTCCTCCCTTCCGCCTCCCCTGCTGGCTTGGGTTCTCCCGGGCCATTCCCGCATACCTGCAGCTTGTGGGCGGTTCCAGCCCATCAAGCAGGGAAATGAGACGATCCATCAGTGTCAGGACGCTTGCCGAAGAGAACAGGTCCAGGAGGCCTGCCCGAGACCGCCCGTTTGGGTCCAAGTGTGAGGTTCATTCAAAAGAGCTAGCTAGCGGTACTTATCCATCTGTGAACCTCAAAAAAAATTTAATCTGGGAAAGGACACATGCTCACATTGCAGGGGTAATTAAGTACCCAGGACAGAGGAGGAAAATGAGAAGGGGGAGGGGGAAAGACATCCACCAGAGGACCGTAAGAAAAAGGGTTTTCTGGCTGTAATCTCAGCTGTTGGGAGCCTGGAGCCAGGCCTCCAGAATTTTGGCTGCCTTTCCTCTCAGGACTCTGGCATTTGGATAGACATATTTTTGTTGATTATTGCTTTGTTTATTACTTCTGAGGAGGTTCCTGTTAACCTATTCTAGACTGCAGGGGAAACTCAAATAAGAACTGTTTTCTAGATTTCTTTGGATCTGTTAATGGCATAATCTCTACAACAACTGAAGATGAACAAGTCTGAAAAGATCTCATAAATAAGAAACACAAAGAAAATCAAGGTTTTATAACCTCTGGGGGACTTAGGGATGGAGGCGAAGAAAATAACTAGCAGTTTGTGGAGGGAAGTGATGACTGATTAGTCTCCTTTCTACAACCCTTCCTTTCCCCTCTCCTCCCCACCTACTCCTCCCCCTCCCCACAGCCTTTTGTCTATCCTGGATTACTGGCTCATGGTTTTGTGTCTCCAGGGTAAGTATGGTGAAGACAGTTCCCTGACAGGCCTGGAGCTTCAGAGTAGTTTGAACCTTAAACAGAGTGTGGGAAAGACAAATTATTGGGTCCACTAACATGAACAAAGCCTCAGAATTGGCTGGAGTTACATTTGTGTACTCAGCTGATGGGATAGTAATACTAAAGCTAGTTATTCTGTTTCTGGCTAGGATCTCCTATGGTTCTTTTTTTACTAGGGGATCATCACCTCATCAGACTGAAGGAAAAATCCCAAATCAAAGCTCAGAAATCTTTTTTACTAAAGTAGCAGTGGGATGAAACTACAGGAGAAATTGTCTCACCTTGGGTTTCCTCCAGATTTCAAGAGCAGATTTAAAGGTCAAAGAAAACATAGTGAGTAAGAACATTATTTTTACAGAGCTTTATAACTTGTGAAGAATTTCTGTATTCATCTCATTTAACCTTCACCATATCTATATGATAGAAGAGGATTCTCCACCTGGCCCCACCCCTTTTTTAACTGAGAGGGAAACAGACCTAGAGAGAACAAATTGTTACAAGATAGATGTGGACCCAAATACTCTTGCCTTCTAGACAAATGCTATGTTTCCTAGTTCATGCTAGCAGTCCATTTTGTCATCCACCTCCTACCCCCACTCCTTTCACCCTCTGAAACACCAGTTCATTCCAACCCTGTATCTGAGCCACAAAACTTGGATTTTTCAAAGTGGGTTTTCTAAGCTCTCAATAGTTCTGTCCCACATCTCTTCTCTGGTTCTTGAGAACAATGCCTAACAATCAAGTGATTAAGGCAAATTCTAAAGTAAGACAAAGTTTCAACCCTGTTTTTTGGAGAGGGCAAAGAAAGGATAGAGGGAAGGAAAAGAGAGAATGGAGAAAGTCGTGGAGGAGAATAAAAGAAATAGAAATACAAAAAATACAGGTAGGTACACAGAAATAGATTCACAAAGACAGAGAAACTAAGAAGCCCATTTCAGCACTATGTCGGTGCAATTTCCACAACCAGATTTTTCTGGTATTTCTTTTCACTTACCCAAGAACTTCTGCAGGAACTTTTTTAGTGAAGTTTTCCCTCTCTTTAGTGAGGGAAAAGAGGCAGGTCAAGGGAAGATATTAAAATGAGGTTTGTCCATATCTGGTCTTAGTCCCAGGTCCAGTTCTGGTACTCCTAGCTGGCTTCTCCTTGTCTTTTTCAACTTAAACTTCTTCCTCCTTATCTTTTCCCATGTCCCATAACACCATTCCATCCAACACTGTTCAAGTTCAAATTCCATTCTCTCTTCCAGTTTTGATTTTTATAAATCAGAAAGGAGGTTGCCTTTTTTAAGCCCAAAGATATACTTCTTAATATAAATGGACTCTAGATCTGCCAGGATATTGTATTGATGGAAGTCTCACATCTTCATCCTATTTCTTACTAAATGCAGTCAAAACTGTACTGACACTTTGAGGATTTTTCTTTGATTGTATCGGTTTACTACATGAATAAGCTGTTTATTCATCTGTTTTGTTTTTTAAAAAAGGAAAAGAAAAAAGAAAGAAAGAAAAAAGGGATAATAATCTCCCTTACATCCTTCCAAAACACAATCCTTCTCCCTCTAACCCCACCTCATTATCATTTCCCCATTCTTCCTGGTTTGACAAGAGGAACTTGAAAGGAGGAGGAGAAGACAAGTAAAAGAGGAACTTTGTGGGGAAAGGAAAGAATTTCCAATTCATTGCTTAAATATTTAGCTTTAATATCTTGTTTTCTTCCTGAGCTTCAAAAATGAAAGTTCCTGGAGCCCTCATTGATAAACCCATAAGAGATTAATACTTTAATTTTTCAAGCCCTAACTATGACACTAAGAAATAGAAAAAAGTTTTAAGGATCTGGACTTCAGTAAATTTAATTGTAGTGTTGAAGGCAGACTGAGCTAGAAGGAAATTTGAACATGTAGTCCAATGATAGAAGATGCACAGCAAATTGTTGGCAGAAATTATATATACAAAAACTCATTCTCAAAATCACCAGTTCCACACTGAATCAACCAATCTTAATGATTTGTTAATATTTGGTTTGTCCTAAAATAGCTTTTTGCTGTCATCTAATTTTAAAATATGATCAACTCATGAACATCTTTTTATCTTCACCCAGGCAAAAGCCCTTGAATCTTAGTAGAGAACTTATATTAGCCTCACCCCTAAACTTGCTAGAGCAATTGAGGAAATTTTACCCACTGTTTTAAAGGTCTTGATTCAAAATCAGACCAATATGGGTCCCTGTGAACAAAAAACAATTTGCATGCAAAAATCTCCCAAGAGAAATAGATATTAATTTGCTTTTTGTTGGTAAGAAATGGTAAGAGAAATAGGATTAGAAGTCCCAGAAGACTGGACCAGATCATCTTTAAAATCTCTTCCAGACTTGGTGTCTATGAAATTTTCAAAGTACTAATTTTACAGCACTGGGAATCTAGACCTCTGAGTCTCAATTTGAACCTGAAGATGGCTGAAAAAAAGAATGTAAACAAATCTGAAAGTCAAATTCCTTATTCTTTTTTCCAAATGGTTTCAAGATTATGGTGAGTAATAGAAATGATTAGATCCAAATGGTTCTTTAAGTAAAATTCTTTTAACAAACAAGGAAATGAGACCAAGTAAATATTTGTCTATTTCTCTTTGATCAAAGGGCCTTCAGCAAAGTGAAGAATAGAAAATTAACCATTGTCCTGAACTTATGGGTACTTGGAACCTTTTAAAAAATGCAATTCTATTTAATCAACTTGCATAAAACTTGACATCTCTGTCAAGAAGCCAGAGACTTTTGTATTATTAAATATCTGACTCTTCTTTTACATGTTTTCATATATAACTTCAGAAGTCAGGTCCTTAGAATGATTCTTTTATTATAATTAACTGTCCTATCCTTGTGGCTGTCCAAGATGTATTAAAAACATCAAAGTAAACATTTATACATTCATGCATTCATTTTCATTAGCTTAGTGCATGTCCTGAGTGATATCTTCAGCATGTTTGAGGTTTAGATATTGAAATACTGCCAAATTTTATAGGGAGAGACAGTTAGAATCCTTTTCCTACATGTAACTTCCATATTCATTGTTCTCAATTCTTTTTTAAAACCCTTCTATAATCATATACTATTAGAAAGGAAGACTCCTCCAGTCCAAGGACTTTATTTTCCAAGGGACAAAACTAAGATCTGTGAAGGCTGTGACATGCCAACAGTGATGTTGATATAGTCTAGAAGACTAGAACCAAGATTCTCTCTCTTATTCAGTGTTACTGCTATGACTCCAAACTTCTTTTAATTACTAGCATATTTATTGGAATTATCCTAGCAGAATTAGATAGATATTGTTCAAAAGAGGAAACAAAAGAGGGGAGAGTCAATGAAGTTGTATGTTTTCCTTTTTCAAATATTACTAATCTTGTTTTCTTAGGTAGGTCTGAAAATTTATTTGGTTTCCCACCTTTTGTCATTAAAAAAAGTAAACTACTAAACACTAAACAGCTTTTAAACACTAAACACTAAAAGCTTTTAAAATAATAACCTGGTTGGCAAGATAATTTATGACAGCTATGGCCACATAAGAAATTTGAAGTAAAAAACAAAACACTTTTTTTTCTCATAAAGTATTAAAGTTATAAAGCAATTTCAAGTAGCTAACAATATGTATAACTTCCTTCTTGTTCTTTCTTTATGGCAGTTAATTTTTCTTTTTTAGAGAGACTTCTCTGAAGGTTTAAAAAAATCCAATCAGGGTTATGTTGATAGAATCCATCTTTCAGGAATGTTTTTTCTGACATTTCAAGCTTTCACTTATCATTAAGAAAGTTAAGCAGATTGTGTTCTATTACTGAGATTTGTTTTTATATCCTTCATAGTCCCCAAAATGAATTTTGCATCTATTTGATTCATGATACAAACATCATGAAACTAGTTAGAATTGATAACATTTTATTCACAGAATCACATATTTCATGTTACATTTTTGGTTGCTGACTCTATCAAGAATATTATTCCTGCTTCACAGCTTCCAGTTATGCAAGAATATTTGCCACAATAAAATTATCACATGCATCTCACTCAATCTATGGATACTATATGAAAGCACTTGTGCTAAATGAATTCATAAGATGAAATCACTTCAACATTTATCATGAGTATACTCTCTGCCAACTAGAGCAATCCAATATATAATTTTAATGGTTTGTCTCTTCCTCTTATTAGGGCCATTCAAGAAAAAGTACTTGTTTCTTTAAAGTAGGTACCAGAGAAGTAAATTTAAAAGAATGCTGTAGGAAATGATACCAAAGATATTTGAGATGGATTTACATGGTACACAACACATAAATAAAAACTGAGAATTTCAATTATCATATTTTCAAATGCCTAAATATTTGGTATTGTGCAAATAAAGCATCTAGATAGTTGACAGAGAGTTGGCCTTCATCTAGATATTGAGACACAACCTCATATACTAGGTTTTAAAATACATTTAAAAATAATCCTATTGTAATCAGCATGATAATTTAAAATCTTTTTTATGATGTAATAGGAAATAACTATTGTTGCTCAGTCCCAGTATAATCTGTAAAGGAAATAACATATCAGCTAGATATTTTTAAAATTGTGACCCTCAAAGTAGTTGGAATTCTTAAATAAAATGAAAATAAAAGTGAGTATCATATCTAAAATCAAACATACCCTGGGGTTGAGGGTTTTTTTTTGAAGATTAAAAAAATGAATTATTTCCTAGTTATATTTTGTTCCTATTTTCAGTTTCCTTTATTTCTTGATTCTCTATGCAAAGTATATTATCTTAATCCCTTGAAAATAATTGAAGTATTGTGTCACAAGAATTTTACAAGAAAGCACAGCACCTTAAGGTATAATTTTCCAGTAATTAGAAGTCTAACTAGCAGGTAGATTTGAGCTTTGTCATTCAGAAGTATCAATATTTTTACACATACACTTGTATGTAGAGAAACTCATCTAAAATTTGAAATAATTGATTCTTGTTTGGCACTTCTGAATATCACATACAAATAGCAATTTAAAAAAATGAACCAAGTAGGTATTGTAAGGATCATAAATTGATGTTGGATTTAATTATCTCATTATAGATTAAATTAATATGCCTTAGGCATTAAAGGAAGGGTAGACTCCTATTAACTTTTTACCTCAGTTCAATCCTTAACCATAGTTTGTGTTTTTACTTGCATCTGGGAGATCTTTACATATCATGAACATCATTTCATATCCATCACTTCATTCAAATTTCTACTTAAGACCACCTACTTTGAAAAATATTCACTAATTCTGTCATTCGATTACTATATGTTACTTTATATTCCCTCTATTTTCATTTTATGATTGATGCTACTCTATCATGTGCTATCTCATATATCGCATTCTGATATTTTCCTACTTATAATCTGTTAGTCAATAACTATTTATTAAGTATTTACTGTTCTAGGCAATGCATTAAGTACTAAGGATAGAAAAAATGTTTAAAATAGTCCTTGATCTTTAAGAACTCACATTCTAGTGGAGTGGACAATACATAAATACCAAAGAATGTACCAAATATATAAAGATAGATATATTAATATGCACACACATATAAAGATTCATGTATGTATATATACATATATAAATGTGTGCACACTTATATGTACACAAAGGGGAGATATTTCAGAGGTGAAGGCACTAGTAAATGCTAAACAGGTACAAGACCAGAAAAAGCCTCCTCTAGAGCATGGGGTTTGAGATAAGTTTTTAAAAATTAGGGAATGTAAGAAACAGAGATGAGGAGGGAGACTATTTTAAGCATGGGGGATAGTCAGTGTAAAGGGTTATGAATACAAGAATCTATAAGTAGACTATTGAAGTAGCTCATAAAGTAAGTGGAAGAGAGCAAAGTGTAAGAAGATTAGAAAGGTGTGAATGTCAATGTGTAGAGCTTTGAAAGCCAAAGAGAGAATTTTATATTTGACTTTGAAGGTAATAGCATATATGTGTCTTTTTTCTTCAACATCAACAAAAATAAGTTCCTTGGCAGAAAGAGCCTTGTTTTATACTTCTGTATCCCATCTTTCTCTTTCAACCCACTGGCAAAATGACCAGGCTGAGCACACAAAAAAAGTTAAGTAAGTTTCTAGGGACAAAATAAATGCACGAAGAATGATCTTTAGAAAAACATAAAGAAACTGTCCAAAATAGCACCCTTTTATGTTGTATTTTCCAGTATTCTTTAAAAAAATAACTGCTGAATATAATTAATTATTTTTTTACTATATAGAGTGCAGAAGAATGTGTATTTATTTCTGGCTATTCCCATGAAAATGTTCCTGTTGTTGTCCATATGCATGTATTTGCCCATACCTAAATAAAGATAAGATCACCCTTTAAAATTATTGCACTTAAAAATGTATTAACATGTTTATTAAGGCTATTAAAACATGCTGTCTTCTTAGTCATTATAACAGATGTCAAAAATAATTCTAGGATAATTTGTTAATTCCTAACTGGTGTGGATAACTGATGTGGTCATCTTATGGAGGTGTTGCAGAGTGTATGGATTCAATATGGATTTTAGACGTCAGCAATTCTAACTTCTTTATTTTATGAATTAAAAAAACAAACATCAAAGAGGTTAAGTCATTTGCCCAAAGACACAAAATAAATAACAAAGCCAGATTTTTTTTACTTCTACTACTACAGAAACATTACTACTTGAAGGAGAATAAAACAAATGAAAGTACAGAAAATATTAATGAGCTGTCTTCAGGAATAAATGTAAAGATCTAAATTATTCTATTCTGAAAAACAAAACCAAATTGTGTGTAAAGGACTTAGATATTTAAAAATTGATTAGTAGAGAAATATATAAAGGGATGTATACATAGATATTTGTGTTTTTGAGTAGGGTAGTATTATTTTAGATGCTGTTATCAAATTTAAGTTAATTATAATTAGTAAGATGTTATCTACAGATGAAAAGTTCTGTAAACTATGCAGATTAAATATTTTAGGAATACAGTGATGAAGAAAACAGAAATGAACACATTTCAAAATTTTATCTTTTTGTTGAATGGAGATGCCTGGGCAATAATTTCTCACCAAGGTATTTTCCTTTTTTGAAAATAATAGTCAATAATAACTATTGATGCATTATATAATAAAATGAAGGTGATTCCTGTAAAGGAATTCTTCTCTAGTTATTGTAACACTAAATTGATAGATTAATTATGAATTTCTTAATGATATTATGGAAAATAATAGCTCCTGGAGATTTTTTAATAGAAGACAATTCCTATTAAATTTAAATTTTAAGATTTAGAAATATAAATGTCAAGGGGCATTTTCTTTGAAAGTAAATTGTCTTTTGCAACTAAAACATTTATAATTATTATTTGTTGATCAAAATAAGGATAAATTTTATATTCCTTGAAGGTTTGTATTATGCTGGCTAGCTCCTGCTGCAGCACAAGAAAAAGTGCATATATCTTCATTAAGTTTGCAACACTGACCTTTGCAGAGGAAATGAATCCTGTCTATTATCCTATTCACCTTTGAGTTCAACATGCAAACTTGATATTTTCACATGATGATCCCCTATTAAAAGATATACTAAGAAGAGAGTTGATAAATCAATGAACTTTTTTGTTGCTCTGTGAATCATTGACAGAACAACTTGTTTCAACATAATATATAAACAGTAGCTGTTTAAAATTAAGGTGACATAAGAGAATCCTCAGAACTTCTAAGAGACCTTAACTTTCTGTTCATACAATGGGGAGTTTAACCTCCTTTAACTGAAGTACTGCAGAGCCTGAAAGCTACATAGGAGGCAGAGGGGAATCAATGTAACATTGAACCCATCGTCTCATTCAGAACACAAGCACTAAAGAAGCCATTTCCCAAATCCTGAAAATAGTTGCCATAGCATTTTCTTCTTTATTCTTTCTCTCTCC
The DNA here is from genome assembly GCF_016432865.1 of Antechinus flavipes. Taxonomy (NCBI): domain Eukaryota; kingdom Metazoa; phylum Chordata; class Mammalia; order Dasyuromorphia; family Dasyuridae; genus Antechinus; species Antechinus flavipes. Next base: position 170,905,041 of record NC_067399.1, on the reverse strand, counting down.
TCCCACTCCCGCCCCAGGATAATTCAGGGCTACAGTTTCCCTCAAGAGCAAGGGGCATTTTAAGATTTCAAGACAGTAAAACAGTAATATAATACCTAAATCATGTAAAAATTAGGGGATTTCCTATAGACACTGTAGGAGACTGAATTGCTATTAAGTTATTTGAGATATACTGATCCTTTCATATGCAGTTGCAACACATGTGATAGAAGGTCGAAAAGAACAGGAATAACACTTAACAGCGGAAAATGTACGTTTCCCTGCAACGCAAGTCAATCTAGTTCTACATCTAGAAAAACAAGACAAGAGCTAGTACCACAACTGGATTCCTTTCAGCACTGGCTACCGTGGACAGCTCTCATCCGAGCTTGCCTCCCCCTCTGCAGTGAGTAGAGTTCCTCTTAAGCTTGCGTCTGTGCTGCACCACAGAACAAGTACTTGGTATTGAGCGCTCTCTCTCTCTCTCCTCTCTCTCTCTCTCTCTCTCTCTCTCTCTCTCTCTCTCTCTCTCTCTCTCTCCTCTCTCTCTCTCTCTCTCTCTTCTCTCTTCTCTCTCTCTCTCTCTTCTCTCTCTCTCTCTCTCTCTCTCTCTCTCTCTCTCTCTCTCTCTCTCTCTCTCTCTCTCCTCTCTTTCCCTATTCTCTCACTCTTACTGCTCTCCTCTCTCTCTGCTTCCCCCTCTCCCCCCCCTCAATCTCTCCCTGTCTTTCTCCTTCCCTCACTCTCCCTATTTCCCTCTCTTTCTCCTCTTTCCTCTCCCTCCCTCTTTCTCCTCCTCTCTCTTCTCTTCTCTCTCTCTCTCTCTCTCTCTCTCTCTCTCTCTCTCTCTTCCCCCTCTTCCTCTTCCTCTGGAGGAGTTTTTCTGGGACCTCCCCATCGGACAGCAGAACATCTGGATCCAGTCAGCAGAAGAAGCATGGACCATAGGAGGAGAACTGCTCCGGGAATCTTGCGTCTTCAAGTCCTGTTCTTGCTTTTCCGTGAGTAAGGTTCTTGCATCCACCAGTCGGGTTGAACTTCTTAAAAAGAATAGCACTAGCACCTTCTAGTCCGCCAGCTACCTTTCAGTTCAAATGTACTCGTTTTAATTTGCCTGTGCTTTCACCTCTACCAGGGATTCACACATGGCTTACGGTATTTGCAGACAGAACTGAGGGAGAGGAGTTTAAGTCGTGCATGGGTTGGAGCTTTTGAAAGAAAATCATGGTTTAGAAAACAGGAGTGTTCCCTGCTCCAGGCTTGTAAGGGTTTTAAAGACATGTTAAAGTTGAATCGATCGTGTCTTTTCATAGGGTTGTGATGCTCATTATTCAATTGCACATCCCGTGCACTGCAAAATCGGCAACTTTACCTAACTACCAGCTGAACACTGACTGCATCTTTACCATTGTGCCTAACTGTGACTCAGAAGCCTTGGATTGTTAAGCACAGAACCGATATTATATTTTTGTTTCACAGATACAATTGCTCAGATCATGGCAGAACAAGAAGTTGAAAATCTCTCAGGTCTTTCCACTAACCCTGAAAAAGATATATTTGTGGTGCGGGAAAATGGGACAACGTGTCTAATGGCAGAATTTGCAGCAAAATTTATTGTACCTTATGATGTGTGGGCCAGCAATTATGTCGATGTAAGGAACCGTTTCAACCCAGCTTGCTCTCAAGATTAGCTCACAGAGGGATGTGAAGTCCCTTTAATACAGAGTGCTGACTGAAGCTTGGAATGAATGCAGGCAAAGGGCCCCCATCTTACAGGCCCCATGAAGACTTTAGCTGTTCCTCTGGAATGCTGCATGGTGTTCACTTTGGAAATGCAAACTGATCCTCTAGCACCTTCCCTTTGCTCTACCCGCTTCATTGCACTTTGCTCCCCTAATGTACCTAACTACTGCCCATTCCGCATGGCCCTGGGATGGGGAGAGAGGGTTTGAAAAATAAACTGCGAAAACAGCGCCCGAGTATATTTCCGAGTTTTGTCTGGATACAATTTTATTTCCATCTCCTCCGACCCCCGTATCCACAGCCACTTTCGCCGGTTCTGCGGGGTTGCACCTTTGAATTCATTCTCAGGTCCCATGAAGGCCGCAAGGCTTTGGCGCCGAACCCTTTACATTCCCCTGAATGCGCTTCTCCTGGGCCCAGCGGCTGGGTGTGGGGCTGATCCCCGTCAGCTTCTGAGCCACGGTTCCCTGTGTTTTTGCCTCTAGCTGATCACGGAACAAGCTGATATTCCACTTTCCCGGGGTGCTGAAATGAAGGGCCGATGTGGGCACAATGAATCGGAGTTGCAAGTTTTCTGGGTGGACAAAGCTTACGCCCTCAAAATGCTCTTCGTGAAGGTAACCCCAGGGCCGGGACGCCTCAGAGGGAGGGATTTTTCATTTCCGATTCACAACAACAGCCTGTGGATGACTCAAGTGACCCCTTTCAAGGGTACCAAGGGGGCAATAAAATATATAGATGCACATCAATGCATTCAATTTCTATAATTTCCATAGTGTGTATTTAGGAGATGGTAAATGGTGCAAGCGTTAAAAATAAAGCTAAGGTCAGAAAAACCTCTGGATTCGTATTCAGTTTCCCCGGAGAAAGTGCTATCTACTATGCTAAATGGTTACTTGGGGCTCCAAGGCCCTTTCCTCCTGACTGTTCTTTTACCCTTCCAGGAAAGCCACAACACCTCTAAGGGCGTGGAAGCTTCCTGGAGGCTGAGCAAAGTTCAATTTGTTTACGATACTTCAGAGAGAACGTACTTTAAAGACGCTGTAAATCGTAAGTAAGGATGAGGGAATTGAGGGCGCGGATGGGTCTGGGAAGTTGCATCTTGTGCTTCCCCAAGTAGGAGGGAGTGAAAGATGGCGTGTCTCCTACCCTAATGGTCCAGTTTAGTTCCCCAAACTCCAGAATCGGCCTAGGAGGAAATCTCTCCGTTCACAATCTCTTCTTTGATGAGTGGAGCTCAGGTTATGTTCTTCCTTCTATGGCCCGGTCTCTGGCCCAGGGAGGCAGAAGACTGAAAGAACCAAGCTGCCCCCTGCACCCTCCGATACGCCGGGCTAGGCTGCCCCAGTTCCCAGGAGGTTTGTGATCACCAGATGTTCCCACTGCAGGGCAGAGACAAATCATCCACAATCCATCTGGACACCTTGGCCCAGGGTCCACCCCAGTTTCTAGACACTCTCCGCACTGCAGAAAAAGACCTGAGGCTAGTCTCCCTTTTCCACTTACCTAAGCAGCTGATGTAGCCAGTTTCCATTAGAGAGGGTCTCTTCCTCTCTCCTTTTGTATCCATTTGAACCCTTTCTTCAAGGGGTGATGAGGATGTTGGGGAAAGGTGATTCTTTTCTCTTTTTCTCTCTTCTCTCTCTCCTTGTCTCTCTGTGTCTCTTTTCTCTCTTTTATTTCTTTTGTGTGTTTGTCTGTCTCTATTTTACTCTGATTTTTCTGCCTTGAAACTGCTTTGTAATGGTGATGCAATTTCCGCTCATTCATGTAAAGCCTAGCAAATTTTCCAATTTCCATTTTCACATTTTTCTGGGAATCTTCCTACACCATATTGGCCCTTGGGCCTTAATTACCTAAATGTATTCTAAAGTGAAGGACTGTTCAGCGTCAATTTTTGTTAAATTATCCCCATTTGTACCCACCCTTAATTCATCTATCCAGCAGTTCACACTAATAGAAAAAGCTCTAATCTTCTCATAATATCTCCATGAAAATGTGCCCAAGTTTCCAACTACCTACTTTATATCTTAAATATAGTCAGGGAAATCATCTATTTTGCTACATTCTGTCTAACAGTTTTAAATATTGATGATTTCTTTTTTTTTTTTTTCAATTTTATCCCTCAGTACTGGTGATAGGTAGGGTTTATGCTTTATATTTCTGATACATTGATACACTGCTTTCAATGATCAATTATATACTCCCTACCCACAAAATGTGTTTTCCTTTGGTTGAAAAACAACAACATGCTAGAAGGTCCCTTTATACTTATTATAGAAGGCAGGAAAATGTTGGGGGGAGGGAAAGAAGGTAAAAGGGAAAAACATCAGCTTTGCAAGTCATTGTAGGCGCAGGCATTGCCACTTCTTAGCTTTGTAATCTTGAATCACAATCTGAGTTTCAGTTTCTTTCAGAAAAAAAAGAGGATTGACAATTTTCAAAGAATTGTTATGAAGATTACATGAGAAAATGTGTCTAAGTGCTTTGCAAAATGGCATACAACAACATTTATCCAGAGTAATTCAAACCATTCATTTCTTCAGGAAAAAAAATAGTATGATCCTGCAAGGAAAGACTTGAACAAAAGTATTTGTTCATATTTATATTTTTAAATCATTTTTATCACTAGAGAGAAATTTGGATTTCAAATTATTATCACTAACTAAAACACAAATGACTAAATTCAAAAGCTGGAGAAATCAGAAGCCCTAATAAAGGCTGCTAATTTTATTTCTTTATTGGTTTAGGGGGGAGTCAATTAAAGTTGAAATTAAATATCAGGTACAGAGTTCAAGTTTCAGACTGTTCAGGGATGGCCAGTTATTCCCTCTCCATTATGTAATTTGATTTATTAGAGATTAGAAATAGAGAAGTGGATTAGCTAGATTTAGGGTCAGGAAATTGTTGTTGTTGAGTTGTTTCTTACTTTTCATGATTTTTCTTGGCAAAGATACTGGAGTGGTTTGCCATTACCTTCTTCAGTTCATTTTATAGATGAAAAATTGAGGTAAATAAGGTTAAATGACTTGCCCAGGCGTTATGCATATAGTAAGTGATTGAAGTCAAATTTGGACTCATGAAAATAAGTCTTCCTGGTATCAAGTCCAATGTTTTTTTCCCACTGTAACCTCTATTTGCCCAGAGTCAGAAAAACTTGAGTTCAAATTCAGTCTTTTTTTTTTTTTTTTTATTTAATAATAACTTCGCATTGACAGAATCCATGCCAGGATAATTTCTACACGACATTATCCCTTGCAATCACTTATGTTTCGTTTTTTCCCCCTCCCTCCCTCCTCCCCCCCCCCCCAGGATGGCAAGCAGTCCTATATATGCTAAACATGTTGCAGTATATCCTAGATACAATACATATTTGCAGAACCAAACAGTTCTCTTGTTGCACAGGGAGAATTGGATTCAGAAGGTAAAAATAACTCGGGAAGAAAATCAAAAATGCAAATAGTTCACATTCATTTCCCAGTATTCCTTCTTTGGGTGTAGCTGTTTCTGTCCATCATTTCTCCAATGAAACTCAGTTAAGTCTCTTTGTCAGAGAAATCCACTTCCATCAGAATACATCCTCATACAATATCGTTGTCGAAGTGTATAATGATCTCCTGGTTCTGCTCATCTCACTTAGCATCAGTCCATGTAGGTCTCTCCAAGCCTCTCTGTATTCATCCTGCTGGTCATTCCTTACAGAGCAATAATATTCCATAACATTCATATACCACAATTTACCCAGCCATTCTCCAATTGATGGGCATCCATTCATTTTCCAGTTTCTAGCCACTACAAACAGGGCTGCTACAAACATTTTGGCACATACAGGTCCCCTTCCCTTTTTTAGTATCTCTTTGGGGTATAAGCCCAATAGAAACACTGTTGGATCAAAGGGTATGCACAGTTTGATAACTTTTTGGGCATAATTCCAGATCGCTCTCCAGAATGGCTGGATTCGTTCACAACTCCACCAACAATGCATCAATGTCCCCGTTTTCCCGCATCCCCTCCAACATTCATCATTGTTTTTTCCTGTCATCTTAGCCAATCTGACAGGAGTGTAGTGATATCTCAGAGTTGTCTTAATTTGCATTTCTCTGATCAATAGTGATTTGGAACACTCTTTCATGTGAGTGGTAATAGTTTCAATTTCTTCATCTGAAAATTGTCTGTTCATATCCTTTGACCATTTATCAATTGGAGAATGGCTTGATTTTTTATAAATTTGAGTCAGTTCTCTATATATTTTGGAAATGAGGCCTTTATCAGAACCTTTAATTGTAAAGATGTTTTCCCAGTTAGTTACTTCCCTACTAATCTTGTTTGCATTCGTTCTGTTTGTACAAAGGCTTTTTAATTTGATATAATCAAAATTTTCTATTTTGTGATTGGTAATGGTCTCTAGTTCATCTTTGGTCACAAATTTCTTTCTCCTCCACAAGTCTGAGAGATAAACTATCCTATGTTCCTCTAATTTATTTATAATCTCGTTCTTTATGCCTAGGTCATGGACCCATTTTGATCTTATCTTGGTATGTGGTGTTAAGTGTGGGTCCTTGCCTAATTTCTGCCATACTAATTTCCAGTTATCCAGCAGTTTTTATCAAATAATGAAATCTTATCCCAAAATTTAGAATCTTTGGGTTTGTCAAACACTAGATTGCTATAGTTGACTATTCTGTCTTGTGAACCTAACCTTTTCCACTGATCAACTAATCTATTTCTAAGCCAATACCAGATGGTTTTGGTGACTGCTGCTTTATAATATAATTTTAGATCAGGTACAGCTAGACCACCTTCATTTGATTTTTTTTTCATTAATTCCCTTGAGATTCTCGACTTTTTATTGTTCCATATGAATTTTGTTGTTATTTTTTCTAAATCATTAAAATATTTTCTTGGAAGTCTGATTGGTATAGCACTAAATAAATAGATTAGTTTAGGGAGTATTGTCATCTTTATTATATTTGCTCGGCCTATCCAAGAGCACTTAATATTTTTCCAATTATTTAAGTCTGACTTTATTTGTGTGAAAACTTTTTTGTAATTTTGCTCATATAATTCCTGACTTTCCTTTGGTAGGTAGATTCCCAAATATTTTATGCTATCAACAGTTATTTTGAATGGAATTTCTCTTTGTATCTCTTGCTCTTGGATTTTGTTGGTGGTGTATAAGAATGCTGAGGATTTATGGGGATTTATTTTGTATCCTGCTACTTTGCTAAAATTATGAATTATTTCTAATAACTTTTTAGTAGAATCTCTGGGGTTTTCTAGGTATACCATCATATCATCTGCAAAGAGTGATAGTTTGGTTCAAATTCAGTCTTACCACTAGTTGTGTGACTAGTCACTTATCTTCTTACTGTCTCAGTTTCTTCATCTTTAAAATGGGGAATGATAATAACATTCCCTCAAGGTTGTTATGAAGAAAAAAATGAAAATTCAAAAGGATTATATAAATGCTAATTATGATTATTATAGGATTAATTTTATTTGTTGTCTCTGCCACCTCTATAGCTAAGAAATACACAGCCAGTTCTCATCGCCTATCTGCCTTAGTCACTCCAGCTGGGAAATCCTATGAGTGCCAAGCTCAACAGACTATCTCTCTCACTTCCACTGATCATCAGAAAACCGTTGCTTTGCTCCTCTCATCAGTCCATATCCAGCCGTTTGATATTATCTCTGACTTTGTTTTCAGTGAAGGTAAGAGGGGAAAGCTGATTTCTAAATAATTGATAGAAAGTGAATGATTGACTCTCAGTCTCTTACAAAGTGGCTACTTTTCCTTGAAGGACAGATCAAAGTTCCAGTTACATCTTCAGTTGTGCTGGGATGATGTGGTTTTCACTAGTGTCTCTCTATCCCCTTTACAGAGAAAAAAACAAATTGGAATTTATGCTAAATTAATTTTAAACAGTGGGACTTCCCAAAAACCTTGATAGAGAAATAGACAAGAAACATCCATTATGTGATATTCTGTTATCTAAAGCCCTCTTTCAGCATTTCTTTTTGGTATGGAGTAAATAACTTTCCAAGGCTATGCTGGAGAAGTTATGAGCAGTTCTTAGGAAAGCAGAAAAGTTTGACCTCATCAACGCTCTATTTGTTACGTATTGTCTGAATAACATCCTAGCTAAGTTGAAAGAAGCTCATCAGTGTAGATGATAAAAGATTTTGCCCACAGCAATTTATGAAGACCACTGATTGAAGTTTAATCAAAAAGTGATAATTGTAGAACCTCAGTATCTTCATTATACATGTTAGTTATCAATAAAACATATTTCAAGTTGATTGACAAATTCTTACTATAGAAAGAGCATGTGACCAGGATATTTAATAGAATCTCTTCAACTTATAAATGAAGAAACTGGAAGTCCAGAAACCTAGCCATGGTTACATAACTGATCAGTAGTAGAGGCTGAAATTCCAACCCAGGTCCATTGGTTCTGTCTCCAATACTTATTTCATTTCACAGATCTACATTTATCTGGTGTCTTTGGGGAATAATTTATTACAGAATCACATAGGATCACAGAATGGTAGTGTAACAAGGGGTTTTAGGGATTATCTGATTTAACCTCTCTTTTTCCAGGTGAGAAAATTAAGGATACTCAGGGAGACTATGAATTATGGTGACATAAGTAATTATTGGAAGAACTAGGACCCAGATCCTAATTCACAGTTTATTCTGTTTTTTGACATCTACTTTTCATTCTGAAAATCATTATTGATCACTTCCAGGTTTGGAACTATATCCTGTTAGAGGAGGTCACCATATAAATGATGTCTGGATAAGTGAGCTGTTACTGTATTTCTAGGATTTGTAAGTTTGTGGACCATCTATCTTACATTGAACCTAACTAAGCACATTATATTCAAGAGTAAACTACTTACCCAGTTCACCTACATAAAGACCATCTGGCATAATAACTATAGTCATCTCCTAAGTCATAGCTTGATTTTCTGAAATCATATAAACTTCAACTGAGGAAGCAGATAACTCCAGGAAGTCATTTTACTCACTCTAAATTATCCACTAGATCAAAACTATTAATGTCAGAACCAAATTTGTCATATTACTCTAGGATCTAACCGCATAGTCTGTCTTGAGAGGTCATCTCATTTTTATTTGGTAGAACCAAAGAAGCAACCCAACAGAAAATTTTAAAGAAAAATTTCCATTCAATTTTTCTTTCTTCTGCAGTATTAACTACTGCCATTCTATTGACTTGTGTATGTGTGTGTGTGTGTGTGTGTGTGTGTGTGTGTGTGTGATGTCTATGGTTCAATAATCACAATATGATACCACAAGAATTTTCCAATGCAACTTGCTTCCATTAAAGATTCAAAAGTTCAAAGTTCATTAGATCTTAATTTTGATTCAGATTCAGACTCAGATTTAATCTGATTCCATTTAATTAACTTGTGAATTGAGAGGGTACTGGATTTCGAATTTGTACCTATATTCTATTTCTGACTCTGCTATTAACTTTCTAGTAATCTTGAGCAAATCATTTAAACTCTCTGCAAATGCAAAATGCAAAAATAAGAAAATTAAGCTTATCTTAATCTTAAATGTGTCTTTTAGCTCCAAATCTGGCATCCTATGAACTAGAAATTGTTAATAAAATGTTTTTGTATGTACTTTAGCAAAACTGATAGTAACCCCAAATCAGGGTTATCACTATTCTTCACTCATCTTAAAGCATCAAGCTTGACTAGCCATGAACACTACTTAAAATATATCTGATGACATCACAATATAACCATACATACATATACATATATAGTATATATAATATATGTTATTATGTATACACACATAATGTATAACATCTACAGGTATGAGATACTTAAGTGAATTAAGAAATTTCTTGAGATTTACTTTTTTACAATTAATTCATAATCTTGATATATTATGTGAACTCTATAACATTGCCAGCTGTGATGAAATGGGGTAAATTTCCCCTGAAAATTGCTTGTACACTTAAGGCTATTAGAATAATTTTGACTAGGATAGAAATATATAGTATGCATATATACTTCATTATTCTAAAATTAGAGTTTGACTAAGAAGGGGGAATATGTATGGTTGAATCCTAACAGTCTTCCCAGCTACATAAATTTGGGTAAGTCACAACCTTAGTTTTTTCATCTTTAGAATGAGGAAAATAGTAACTGTCCTACTCTTATAGGATTATCATAACTTTCAAACAAGCCAATATGTGTGAAAGAACTGTGGAAATCAATGAGCAATATGCAGAATGTATTGTGTTTTTTTAATAATTTTTTATTGATAGAACGCATGCCAGGGTAATTTTTTACAGCATTATTCCTTGCATTCATTTCTGTTCCGATTTTTCCCCTCCCTCCCTCCACCCCTTCCCCCAGATGGCAAGCAATCCTTTACATGTTGAATGGGTTGCAGTATATCCTAGATACAATATATGTGTGCAGAACCAAACAGTTTTCTTGTTGCACAGGGAGAATTGAATTCAGAAGGTATAAATAACCCGGGAGGAAAAACATAAATGCAAGCAGTTTATATTCATTTCCAGTGTTCTTTCTCTGGGTGTAGCTGCTTCTGTCCATCTTTGCTCAATTAAGGCTCTCTTTATCAAAGAGGTCCACTTCCATCAGAATACGTCCTCAAACAGTATCATTGTTGAGGTATATAATGATCTTCTGGTTCTGCTCATTTCACTCAGCATCAGTTCATGTAAGTCTCGCCAGTCCTCTCTGTATTCATCCTGCTGGTCGTTCCTTACAGAACAATAATATTCCATAACGTTCATATACCACAATTTACTCAACCATTCTCCAATTGATGGACATCCTTTCATTTTCCAGCTTCTAGCCACTACCAACAGGACTGCCACAAACATTTTGGCACATATAGGTCCCTTTCCTTTCTTTAGTATCTCTTTGGAGTATAAGCCCAGTAGAAACACTGCTGGATCAAAGGGTATGCACAGCTTGATAACTTTTTGAGCATAGTTCCAAATTGCTCTCCAGAATGGCTGGATGTGTTCACAATTCCACCAACAATGTATCAGTGTCCCTGTTTTCCCACATCCCCTCCAACATTCCCCATTATCTTTCCCTGATATTCTAGCCAATCTGACAGGTGTGTAGTGGTATCTCAGAGTTGTCTTAATTTGCATTGCTCTGATTAATAATGATTTGGAGCATATTTTCATATGTCTATAAATAGTTTCAGTTTTTTCGTCTGAGAATTGTCTGTTCATATCCTTTGACCATTTATCAATTGGAGAATGGTTTGATTTTTTATAGATTAGGGTCAGTTCTCTATATATTTTGGAAATGAGGCCTTTATCAGAACCTTTGATTGTAAAAATGTTTTCCCAGTTTATTGTTTCCCTTCTAATCTTGTTTGCATTTGTTTTGTTTGTACAAAAACTTTTCAATTTGATATAATCAAAATTTTCTATGTTGTGGTCAATAGTGATCTCTAGTTCTTCTTTGGTCATAAATTCCTCCCTCTTCCACAGGTCTGACAGGTAAACTATCCTATGCTCTTCCAATTTATTTATAATCTCATTCTTTATGCCTAGGTCATGAACCCATTTTGACCTTATCTTGGTGTACGGTGTTAAGTGTGGGTCAGTGCCTAGTTTCTGCCATACTGATTTCCAATTTTCCCAGCAATTTTTGTCAAATAATGCATTCTTATCCCAGAAACTGGTGTCTTTGGGTTTGTCAAACATTATATTATTACAGTTATTGGCTGTTTTGTCCTTTGAACCTAACTTATTCCATTGATCAACTAGTCTATTTCTTAGCCAATACCAGATGGTTTTAGTAACTGCTGCTTTATAATATAATTTTAGATCTGGTACAGCTAGGCCACCTTCATTTGATTTTTTTTTTCATTAATTCCCTTGAAATTCTTGACCTTTTGTTTTTCCATATGAACTTTGTTGTTATTTTTTCTAATTCATCAAAGTAGTTTTTTGGGAGTCTGATTGGTATAGCGCTAAATAAATAGATTAATTTAGGTAGTATTGTCATCTTTATTATATTTGCTCGCCCAATCCAAGAGCATTTAATATTTTTCCAGTTGGTTAGATCAGACTTAATTTGTGTGAAAAGTGTTTTGTAGTTTTGCTCATAAAGTTTCTGATTTTCCCTTGGCAGATAGATTCCTAAATATTTTATACAATCAGTAGTTACTTTAAATGGAATTTCTTTTTGTATCTCTAACTGTTGGGTTTTGTTAGTGATATATAAGAATGCTGATGACTTATGTGGGTTTATTTCAGAATGTATTGTTGTTGTTACTACTATTATTACAACTACCCATATATATTTACCTTAAATTTATTTTTGTTATATTGGACTTTCTTTATATAATTCATGGAATAATTTTTCTATGTGCTTTTAATTGTGTTTTGGTAGGATATAGTATGATTCAGACTGATATAAATAACATCGTATTGTAACTGTCAACTACTGAACCTTCTAATTTCTTCCAATTCTTCAGAACGTTGTGGATACAAATTCCAGAAGAAATAATTACAGTAGATTCAAAGTAAAGAGATCAAAGAGATTGGGCTCAGAAATCTCTTGGTCACATAGTCTCCAGCTAACATTAACCTTTGGGACACACTTTTATTTCCCCTTATAAGATGTTTACATTTTACATCATCAACTTTTCCTTTCATTGTTGCCAACAATCCTCCAAAATTTCCAGACAATCTACAGTCCCATGGAGAAATGCCAGAAATAGTGTCTAATCTCATATCTTAAGTTATGGAACACCATTTACCTGAAGTAAATCATCCATCCAAAAACAAATAAACATAAAATGATGATAAAGCTCAAAGCTGTCTCTTTGATAGAAAAGTGAGTGACCAGATAAAGCCAAAAGGATAAGAGTTTACTCCTGGGCAGAGCAGTGGATAGAGCACCAGCTCTGAAGTCAGGAAGATCTGAGTTCAAATCTGGCCTTAGACCCTTATTCAATAAGCTTGAGAGTGCAAAAGCTTAACTATTTTTTACCAATTCCCTGACTAAAAATTTGAGTCAATTCAATTCACTTTTATTTAAGAAAAATAGGAGGTGGGAGGAAGAGTTTTGCCTCTGGAGTAAGAGAACCGAGATTTGAGATCAAGTTCTGACATTTATAGCTATATGATCTTGGTACTTGACCATTATGAGTCTCACAGAATTATAGAATTTAAGAACTGGAAGAAACCACAGCAGTCATCTAGTTTAATCCTTATGTGAAAGAAAGCTTCCTTATTATATACCCCTGAAAAGTGCACTTCCATCCTCTTTGAGAAACCCAGCAATCTATTACACCTCTGGACAACTGATTGTCAAGAATTTTTTTTGTGACATGACTAAATTTACATCTATAACTTCTACCCATTTTCCCTGGATTTGATCCCTGAAAATACTTGAAAAAAAGATATTCTCTTTTTCTTCCTTCACCCTTTATAAAGATGTCCAGGCTAAAAGTGCCCAGTTTGATTTGATGAGCATCAGCATCTATTCTTTTATCCAAGCCTTTGATCAAAATACAAAGTTATACAGATTCAAGACAGATCCCTGGGGTACTCCACTGAAGACCCTCACCAGATTTTTTTAATCCATTTGATTATATTACCATCCTTTTTTTTTTCCTGAGACAATTGGGGTTAAGTGACTTGCCTAGGATCACACAGCTAGGAAGTGTTAAGTGTCTAAGGCCAGATTTGAACTCAGATCTTCTGACTTCAGGGCTGGTGCTCTATCCACTGCATCACCTAGATGCCCATATTACCATCTTGCCCGTATTTCGCCATCTTTTCTATAGGAATATATTTACATATTCCTATATATAGAAACTTCATTAATATATAATATATGACATATGTGATATATATAATATAAAAATATATATTATACTATAAAGGAACTTTATTAAAAGCTTTGTGCAAATCTAGGAGAACAGAAATCCTTTCATCTACTAGTTTAGTCATTTGTCAGAAAAGAAAATGAGATTAATCTGGCATGATTTGTACTTAAAGTCACATTGGCTCTCTCAATATTTGTTGATCATTTATTTAGTAAATAGTTGTGGAATTTATACAGAAATTAAGACAAACTTGCTGGCATACAGTCTGCAGATTTTGCTCTTTTTTTTAATTATGAAATTTTTCCTTCTCCATTTTTGTGACTCCTCTCTTTTCTCCTCGTTGTTCAGCAAATACAATCCAGGTTTGTTGGGTTTGTATCTGAGTAAATCTGATGGAGTTATCAGAGTGAACCATATACTTTTCTACCACATCCCTTTCCATATTTTGGGTACCAACTCCGCATCAGTCATCTTTGTTTTGCTATTTCTAGAACAAAGGTCATTTTCATTGGCAATGAGGAGCAAAATTAAATTTGAGTATCTCTGCCTTTTTTTGTTGTTGTCAGTTATTGTCTCATCCACCTCAATTAAAGATTCCATTGGTTATTTTATCTTATTTTAGTCCCATTCTATCCCCATTTTATTGCTTTACTTTCCTGTACCAGCCTCAGCAAATTGTGAACTTTAGGTCTTCTGACATTGTTTTTATGGGGCTATATGCTGATTTATGTTCTTCCTCAGTTGCCTGACCATGTTATCATCTTCTGAATATTACTTTTAAAAATCTATATTAATGGAAGAGATTCCTTTGCATGCACATGGGTCTCTTCAAACAAATGCTTTCTTTCCTCATGGAAATAGTTTTATTTTGAATGTTCAGAATTTCACTAGTATTTCCTGTTTCTCTTGGGATGTCTTCTATAGTAAAATTTTTAATTTATAGAGTCATATCTTTCCCTTAAACCCTCCCAAAGTATAGATTACATGTCAGAATATCCTAGGATTTTCTCTCCTCTATCAGAAACTTCAAGGTTTTCATCATTTTTATATCAGCAACTGGTTCTCTTAGATAGACACTGAATAGAATTCTGTCTTGGTGGTTCTTTGTCTTTTGAAGGATGAAATTATCACAAAGACAAATAATCAAATTATTAACTGCTTTACTTATGCAGAAATAGAACTCTAGAATGTCTGGATAATTGAAGTCCTTCATTGTTTCAGTGTTATACCTCTGTGCCAGAATTCTGATCTGCTTCACAAATTCCTCATATGTTTTCTTTTTCTGTGCAGCTGATCTGTACTGCCTTACAATAAGAAGTCATTTCTTATCTTCTTTCTGCTGACCTTCACTCAAATATTCTCCATCATGTTGCTTCCCTCTCCCCGGCTTTCTTCATAAACATACCTTCTTAATATGCTGTGTTACCCCTCTCCCCACTTTTACCTCTCCCATTCCTTTTTAAATAGGGTATACTTATCTAGAACCATGATTTGGTCATTATTTTCATCCCAACAAATCTCAATGACACCTACAAGCTAAAATTTGCTTCTTTGTGTTAAAATCTCCAGTTGTTTTTAAACTCTGAAATTTTTGAGTAGATATTTGGTGACATAATTTTTTAAACTACTAGTTCCGATTTTGAACTTTATCTCATTTCTGGTTATCTCAGCTATTATTCTCTTCCTTATTTGTAATTATTTTCTCTGGCATGTAAATTGGAGACTATACATAAGCATGCTTCTTCTTCTCCCATTCTTTTTAATTTAAAGAATTTTCAACTAGATTTGCAAGACATCCTGCAAATAGATTCATATCAGCCTTTGTTTGGTGAAGTCTTGCCAAGAATTTTTTATGACTGTATTCTAAGCCATTCACCAGAAGTACAAATCCTATTCCCAGGCACCATTTTCTAAATTACCTATTCCCAGGTTATTTTTTATTTTATTTTATTCATCTCCTGCCTTCATTGGACTACAGTCAGAAAAATACAGTCTGTGCCCTCATGATTTCCATTCGTTGGCCCCCAAATTCATAATCATTAGAAATACTTTTTTAGATTTATTCCACTTTTACCCACATGAATCACCAAATATTTGATAAGCCTTCAGAAAAGTCTTGCTTTATTTCAAAAGACAAAAGACTTCTATTGTTGCTATCAGTTCAACAAATATGTGCCTCAGTACTCCTATCTAAGAATTAACAACCATTACAACTCTTCTCTTTTTCCTTTGGATGAACCTAATAGTTTCACTGTATCAGTTTTTGAAGGACACAAGCTTTCTCACCAGAATATCTAGCTCTAAAATCTTTTAAAAGAGCCTTAAATCTTTTTAATCTCTAATTATGCAACATTGTTTTCCTTTCCCTCTCTTCCGTGTAATACTTTTCTATTCTCATCATTTTAACAAGTGTCAAGATTACAAATAAGGTACATTTGATACAAATCATTGTACAAGTTTCCCTTACTCCCCGTATTTCATACTTTTCCCTGATTCTTCATGTTTCAGATTTTCAGTCTTGACTTTTTAAAAATACCACTTATATCTTTAACAATTGGCTAAGACATTGACAGAGAATTATCACCTCTTATAATTTGACATTCTAAACCAATTTACTAAAGGAAGTAAATTCTACAACTACACTTTTGTTGTTATTCAAGTCATGTCCACTCTTTGTGACCTCATTTGGGATTTTCTTGGCAAAGATATTGGAGTTTTTGTCTTTCGCTTCTTCAATTCATTTTACAGATAAAGAAACAGCACAGTCACCATTAGTATCTGAGACTGGATTTGAATTTAGGTCTTCCTGACTCCAGACCTAGTCTCCAGCTCCATCCACTGTGCTACTTAGTTGCCATACCTACCTGGTCTTCAATTTTTCACCAAATTTGCCCCATCTATTAATCTAGTCTATCAATTTTCTTTACTCTCTAAGTGTTCCTCTGTCTTCTTATCTTAGAGCCCTCTTTTTTTATTCCTTGATTTACTTTAGGTTCTACTTTAAATCTTCCTTAATCCTTTAATAACTTTCTTAGTTGTCTTAGATTATTCTCAGCCCAGAAGTAGAATTTGAAGTAAGATCTGGGCACAGGGATTGTACTTTGAATTATATTAAATTTATTCCAAATTTCTCCTCCCCAAAATTCAACCTCTGTTCTGCTTTACCAGACCAAACTATTTCAAATGACTGTAAAATTGACTTATTTGGTTTAAAGCATTTTTTTCTACTGCTCCTGTAGCCTCCCACAGAAGTCAGAAATAGAAGCCTCAATATCCCTTCCTTTAAATTTATTACCCCACCTCACAAAGTTGTTTCAAGAATCAAATGGAATAATCTGGAATAATAGCTGCTATTTATATATAACTCAGATGTTTGCAATGTGCTTCCCAAACAAATTAATTCTCAAAATAGTACTGGAAGGTAAAAGCTATTGTCTCCTCAGAGAAGTTAAAAGACTTACCCTGGGTCACTAATCTTAAATTAGATTTAGGATTTCAACAAAGAACTACTGACCTTGGGTCTGGCACTCTTAATTACTCTACATTGTTCCATAGAGTCCCATATAAAGATACATTCATAAAAAATTTATTTAACTTAGAATGAAAATATCCCAAAATTACTTCCTTTTTTAAAATAAAACCTTTAAATGATCTTAAACTGAGACCTCAGTGTCTAGGACTTTAAAAAAAATTAAATCTTTTAGAAGTCACATATATAATTTAACCAAATAAAATTGAAATAAGTGTTTTCTTTTTCAAGAGCCAAAAAATATAATTACCCTTGGTTTACAGAAATAAAAGTTGGTGTTAAATATCCTTCTCAGATTTTCATCACTTTTGTCTGTCTTTGTTCACTCTATTTGAGGTGGACATTTTTTTTTAACCAGAAATAGACATATAAGAAACAAAAAATACCCTTTTTGCTAAAAAATGGTTCACCAGGAGCAGATTTTAGTTTAAGAACTGGGATTGGGTTGGCTAGAATGTCACATTATTTTCCATATATCCCCCAACTTTTTAAACAAATGAAATCAGGTAGCTGGATGGGACAATGGGTAGAATTCTGGGCCTCTAATCAGGGAAACCTGAGTTCCAATTTGGCATCAGTAACTTCTTAGCTATGTGACTCTTAGCAAGCCAATATTTCTTTGCCTCAGTTTCCACAACTGTAAAATAGAGATAATAAAAGCAATAGAGCTTTCGTTAAAAACCAAATGAGATGCTCTTTACAAATTACTTAGCACAGTTTTTGGCACAGAGTAGTAGCTACTCTATAAATAATAGCAATTATTGTTTTAAAAAGGAATATTTAAAAAGTGAATTAAATAACAATCACAGAATCCCCAGGTTAGTGGAAAATCAATAGGCCATATATTGCATTTAATACCTGAACAATAATCCCTTTTGTCATCATCCTTAATAATATTCAATCAATAAACATTTAAGTACCTACCAAATGTTAGAAAGTATTCTCATTATCCTAAGCAAAATGATTTATCATTTAATACTTTTTGAGTGCAAATATGTTCAAGAATATACTGTTCTTAGTACTTGGCACTGCAGTATGGATATAAAAATTAACAAGATCTTAGTTTTTACCATGAAAAAGCTTATTAAAAAAAAGAGGATATGTACACAAATAACTCGTAAGATTTACAATCTGAGAATGGTATGTATATTGAAACATTTAGCAAGTGAGGGGAAAAATGGTTGATTTATATTGTTTTTGGTTTGTGGTGATTATATATATATATGAATGATTGAATAATTATTATTACTTTAGGCAATAGCTGGCAGAGTCATCCCCTTCTCCCCCATTATCTTTCTGTACCCCTACTTAACCTCATCCTATAAATTCTTTTCCATATTCTTTCATAAACTCATCAAAGAAAATGTCCAAAATTATAGAGGTCATACTCTTTGTTTTTTGGTTCACTTGTTTTTTTTTTTTTTTTTTTTTTTTTTTTTAACATTCTCTGGGTACCAGGAATAGCCATTTATTATCCTTTATTTTTTGATGGACTGCCAGGCCATCAACTTTTCCCAAAAATATAAGACAATATAAAGACTGAGAGAACCCTATAGTCTTGTAGTCTACTCGACCTTGAGAATATAGTCTTATAGGAATCCTTGCTCTATTTGCATTCATATTCAACAACCTGTAGTGATCAACATGCTTAATTAACATGTACTTCCCTTTTTAGATTATCTTTGTGGTTGTATATTTCAAAGAATTATGCATTTTATGACAAATAATTAGGATAGTTATTGTTGGAAGACAGCCATTAAAGTGACATTTTATTCTACAAAGTCAAAGATGCCTTCTTGTTTTGTTTAAATAACCTCTCTTCCCTCCCTCCCCCCCAAATACAAAGGGATATTGCATTTGTCAAAACTTTGTATTATGTGTAGTTGTAAAGATGTGGTTTAAATAGGAAGTCTGCCTCCCTTTTCATATTTTCATTGGTAATTCCCTCAATGATGTAGATTTTTCTTATAAAAATACACAGTAGGACAATGGATCATTGGTTATTGCCTCTTTGACTGTTTTGGGGGGAAGTTTCAGAGGTTATCAGATTCACCCCCCTAATTTTACAAATGAGGAAATTAAGGCTAAGTGATTTGCCAGAGATCACCCAAGGAGTGCTAAGGGTGGTTTGGAAGCCAGGTCCTCTGACATCAGGTTCAGGGATCTTCCTGTTAATTATAACACACTATATCTGATTCCACCACCTTTCCCACCTCACCTTCCCCAGGAGTTCAGTATTTTTATCCTGTCCCATTTCGTTTATCTTGAAAACTGATCTCTCAATACTTTCCAAATGAATGGAATTCCATCAGGGTTTTCTTCTGGGTGAGCTTGTTTTGGTCCAGATTCTCTCACAACCCCTTCCCCCCCAGTTATCTTTCTTACCTTTTCCCTCCCTCATGTAGCAATCTCCCTAGAGGTTAGATATGAGCTACTTAAGGGTAGGAACCCTTCAGATTTATCATGTCCCCAAGTGCCTCACATAGAGATGAAAATTGAATATTTGTTGACTCAAAACCCAAATATAGTGACTCCATTGTCAGCAGTGATGAATGTAGCTTGTAATAGAACTGCTCAAGGCTTTGTTCAATTTATGCATTTTTTATTGTCTTGTGCTGCGGGCCTAACTTCATCTGTAAAGGCTCTTGGGATGATCTCATTTGCTTGAGTCTTTGGCCAAGTTTTCTGTTGACTCATTTTTTCCTCCAGGATTTCATAAGATGATACTACTTGATTTTCCCCTATTCTTATCTGTAGTGTTTTACAAATAAGTTTATATCATAAAAATAGTGATTTCCTCAGCTATCAAATTTGTTTTCTTAGTGATGAAGTGGAGCCAGTTTCAATAAACTCTTGGCCTAGTTGTGGTAACCGATTCGTGCTATAAATTCTATAGTTAAGGATGATATGAAAATCTGTGTTGATATCTTTTCCTTTGTTTCCCACTTTTAATATCAATATTTTATTTGAACATGTTAAATTGGCACTAGTCTAATTTTTATTAATATTTTTAAAATTTTTATTCTGCTATTCTGATGGGCTGATGCCATATAGCAAAATTTAAAATATTCCTACTTTAGCAACTAGTCATTTCCTGTCTATTGTGATATCTTCAATTACATTTTTGCATGTGTGTTACTGTTCAGTGCTTGATATATCCAATTCCTTTCATCTTTTTGAAAAAGGAATTCATGATTTGTAGGTTATCCACCTTCTAAGTATTCTATATGGCTTTGGCATTTTTCATATCTTACTTTTTTCTTATTCAACTTTACTATTTTAAAAATTATATTGAGATATTTATGTCTATTAAATATTTGCTTAACTATTCTCTTGCCAAAGGGCAATTCATTATACTTTAGAGAGTCTTATCTGATCTAAGGGAGTTAATGCACATCCTACTAAATATAATATTTATATGTTTGGGAGACTACAGTAGACTATTATGTAATAATAATAATAGCATGTATATGGTGCTTTAAGGTTTGTAAAGTACTTTATAAATATTACCTCATTTGATCCTCACAACCTTGGGAGTTAACTGTTGTTTTTATCCCCATTGATACGATGAAATTGAAGCAGACATGGGTGAAATTACTTGTCCAGAATCACACAGCCTTGTAAGGATCTAAGGCTGCATATGAATTCATGTTTTCCTGACGCCAAGTTTAGAGCTCTATTCATTGTACAACCATAATTTCTTAAGATTCACTTAGAATAGTTGAGTTTTTTGTTTTTTTGTGCTGTGGGTAGGTGGAATGATAATAGAGAAAATTAAGTTGTTTTTAATTTTTAAAATGAAAAATGAACTTATATTCTTCACAAAGTAAATAGACTTTCACCCTGTGAATTGTGGTACTTCTCATAAAATATCCATCATAAGCAGAAATCTTTCCAGAATGACCACTATTTTTGATAATATGATAGCTTCTTCTATAGGAGTGTGGTATTTGCTGCACTAAAAGTTTGTGAACAGAGCATTCAGTTGACAACAGATACCAGTGACAACATCCCTATAGATTATAATTTCATGCCTGAACTACTAAATACTATTTCCTAGCTTCATTATAATTAGTAATGGGAAAAAAGGAGGCTTGACATCATTCTCCTCCCCATTTTACATTCTACATTTATTGGCACTTGCTACTCTAAATGATTTTTGTGATAAATCATCAACACTGGGAAAGGAAAAAGAAAGATCGAACATAAAACTTACATCTACAAATTATATCTGGAAGGATATAATTTTAAATAACTGATGTTACAGGATGGCTGGAGACAGACATAATAAAAAAATGTTTTGAACCATATGATTTTTAAGCTTCCTTCCAGGTCAAAATCCTATAATGAAAATAATTGTACTTTGTTCCACCTAGTCACCTATGTGGGCTAATATCCTAAATTCTGCAATTCATTTACTAATTTTAGGATCTTTTCAATAAAGTTCCATTGAGTTTTGGTACAATATTAAGTGTGGGTATATCACGATTTATAGTAAATTGAATTCATGGTTTATCCCCTAGCACCAAAGCATTGGAAGCAGTGTGTTAGCTATGGATTGAGCATCGGCCAGGGGATCAGGGGACTTGGATTGACATCTTGGCTTTGACACTTAGCACTTGGTCTAAGTGACCCCAGTTTTGATACTCCCCCCCCCAGCCCCTTTGCTGTTTTAGGCTTCCATTTTTTAAGTAGTAAAATTACATTGAATTTGATGACCTAAAAGACATACACCTGAGGTCCTTTTGTTTCACCTGTGCTTCTTGAAACTGCGTGTGTCCTATAGGTATTTGACGTTTATTGCTGATATTTTATTGTCTTTTCCTTTTCAGAGCACAAGTGCCCCGTTGATGAGAGGGAGCAACTGGAAGAAACTTTGCCCCTGATTTTGGGGCTGATCTTGGGCCTGGTCATTGTGATAACGCTCACAATTTACCACATACATCACAAACTGACAGCCAATCAGGTGCAGATTCCGAGGGACAGATCTCAGTACAAACACATGGGATAGGGGGAGGCGGCTAGCTGGGCTCTGGCCGCTTCAGACCTTTGTCAGGTAGAGAAAGCTCAAGCACTTCCCGTGAATGCCCTCTTCCTTCATCCCCCTAGGACACACCAATAGAACTGCTGCATACCAGCCAACACAAATCCGAAGCTCAGCATATGTCCACGCTTAATCCCAGTGGGCGAAAACTCTTCTCTCAGATCTCAAGGGGGACTATCAGCCCTTTCCCCGCCCCGTCTCCAGGCAGGGAATTTCCTGGGGAAGTCGGTCAATGTTTGTGTTTTTCTGGCATTGCTTTGATTTACCTGGGCTAGTGCAGGGGAGCCAAGGAACAACCTATCAGACTGAGAGAAGAGTGTAGCCTTTCAGATCAAAGGCAGGAAACTTTTTTTTTTTTTAATCCTTCATGAAAGGCATGAATAAATGGGAGAACTGTTATTCTTTTGGACATTTTTGGATTACCCAGCAAAGTTGTTGATATGCAAAACATATAGCACCCCATGCTACCGCGAGTTAATTTGAAAGCGATACATGCTTTTGGCTGGGCATTCTGCATGTACAATGATTGTCATTGAAGTGTTACATTTGCTACTTGCAACTGATGATTTCACAGCAAAAGGAAATGTTAAATTTACTATGCAGACTATTTCAGGCATTATAAAAATTATAACAGGTATAAATATCGAAACTTCATATAAATTCATGTAAGTTTGTTTTTAAAATATGGATTAAAATACATGCTCTATAGCACTTGACTTTATTTCTTGTGGAAAAATAAACAAACCTAGCAAACCTTTATGGCATAATGAAATCATCACAGAGATGAAAAAGAATTGTTACTGTTTGCTAAATTCTTCAGAAGAACTGGTGGAATGAAGGAAAGAGAAGCTGGTTTTTCATTTTGATGGTGGAGAGGCAAGCAGGTGGAAAGAGTAGGTAAATGACTGAGGCTAAGAAAATGATCCTTGCTGATTAAGGATATGGATATTAAAACTCTTGACTAATTCCAGTAAAAAATAGTCAGTTTCAATAATTGAACCCATAACCCCAAAATTTAAGATTCCTTACATTATTACACAAGAACATACATAAATGACTCTAGGTCTTGGGTTCATTAGTTTGGATTAAAACAAATTTTAAAAGAACTGTGATTATCCCTTTGAACCTAGTCTGAAACCCCAATTATTTTCTAAACTTTATTTTCCACTTCATTCTGGATATTAAAGAAAACAATCACAGAATCTGAGTTGGAAGATACTGGCCCAACCCAAACCTGAACAAGGATTCCTTCTAACATGTCTTATGCATTTTAATCTAACCTTCTCTAGGGACATTTCTTCTAGAAGCACCCTGCATCACTCTTAGATAATGCTCATTGTTAGAAAATAATTTTCTTTTATTAAGCCTATATTTTTCTCTTTGTAGTTCTCATCTTTTGATCCTACTTTTGTCTTCTAGGGATGAGTAAAATACAACCAATACCTCCTCCACACCACTGCCCTCTAGTACTTGAAGAAAACTATAGTATCTTCTTTCCCCAAATGTTTCTTTTCCAAGTTAAAATGTTTGGTTGCTTTAAGATCCTCAAGGACGCTTCATCATTCTGGTTTTCCTCCTCCTTGGAGACACCGTTGGGGAAGAAAGGGGATGAAAAATTTCTAGAAATTTAAGCCTATGCTATCCATTAGTCCTTTTGCTTTTAAGATATATGACAAAGTCCTAAATCTGATTTCTGACTCACATTTTCCAAGAAATGTTCAGCTTTCACCGCAATCTCTAATGTAAGTCCCCTGACCCTTCTCTGATACTTTCTTCCTGTTTTCTGCTTTGCTTTATGGTGGATACTTTTAATCTTTGTCTTCCCAGAGCCTCATCAGTAAGGTTTAGCTGTTTCCAAACTTTTTGATATATTAGATTAGGGCAGAATCTCCTTTCACCTTGTAAAACTCAAGCACATGAATATTAAGTAGAAATCTAAATATTTTCCCCTTTTTTCTTGTTCCTTTTACATTCAACCTGGCTATGAGTCTCTATTCTATATTCTCAGACCTCATACAAGTACATGAGTAAAAGTAAGAAAGTGAGCACTTTGGAATAAAGACTCCCTCCTCCCTCAAATAATCATTAGTGAAATAGGAAAAAAAATTATTGGTGAAAATGACAAGTAAATCAACATCCAGAGATGGAAGATCAGACTTTGGATAGCTTTTGAGATTGTTCTTTTAATGGAAGTCATTAACAAGAATTCATCCCCAAATGTTCATTATCTGGTCTAGCCTTAAAAGTGAGAAATTACTACATCAATTATATAGAAACTACAGAAGACTATTAAGTCAGAGATGGGTTACCATCATCAAGGGTGAAGGCTATGTCCGTGATAACCAAATCATATATTTTGAAGTACTGAAATAAAGATTTTACTACATCTATTTTTCCTTTATTATTTTGCACCAATAAGAAAAACTTTCCTGTCACTTCTAAAAGTAACATTTTAAATTTCAAAAAAAGTTACAATAAGCCTTTGAACCATCATTACTCATTCCTTGTCAACTCTATTAGTCACAATTATCCTTCTGAGTTTATCATTCCATTCTTCTGTTTTTTTAAAAAACTCTTCCAAATTCTAGTACGTCATTCTATGCTCCAGAAACAGTTTTTAACCTCAGGTACATAAATTTGCTTTTAAAAAGATATTTTAATAACGATTATATTTTTATGCATTTTTAAAAATTAGTTGCCAAAGGGCATCCATAGACTTTATTGGGCTGCCAAAAAGGGATCCACCAAAAAAACCTTTAAGGACCTCTATCTAAAGGAACAAACATCCATCTCTAAGTCTGATCATTTTATTGCTGAATTTCCTTTGTGCCACATTACCATTTGAATCAACCCATTAGTCATGAAATTGCATCTTTCAAAATCACAGTACTTCTTGTCAAATTCCTAAAATTATAGCATTTGACAATTGGAAGGGACCTCAAAAGCCTGCTGGGTCCAACCATATGTGAAGAAATATCTAGTATAACATACCTGAAAATGGTTATCCAATCTCTGTTTGAAAATCTCCAAAAATGGAGAAT
The DNA here is from genome assembly GCF_016432865.1 of Antechinus flavipes. Lineage (NCBI taxonomy): Eukaryota > Metazoa > Chordata > Mammalia > Dasyuromorphia > Dasyuridae > Antechinus > Antechinus flavipes. Next base: position 170,879,833 of record NC_067399.1, on the reverse strand, counting down.
CCACAAATCCTTGATAGAATCCATTTCACTTGATTATGCATATTTTAGGAAGATTCTCCTCATATATCAAACTCAAATTAGCTTCTTTGAAACTTCTACCCATTGCTTCTAGTTCTGCCCTCTGGGGTCAAACAGAACAAATCTATTTCTTTCTCACAAAAGTCCTTCAAACACTTTGTTTAAATTTTTGTGGAATTTTACTCTTTTTAATCCTTAAAAGTCCTTTTAAAAAAGACTAACTCGTGGTCCAGAATTTACCTATAAGAATTTCAGTTAGGTGGATCCTTAAAACATTTTGACTAACTTCTGCATATTATATAAGAGAAGTATTTTTATTTTTCAATGGTATCAAAGAAAACTATGATAACAATGCAGGTCTCCAGATTTTGATTGCAAGATTCTTTTCCATTCCCCCATAGATTTAAGAGCTAAGGGGGACCATGATTTATATATGTTGTAAGCTTTAGATTTTCAAAGACAATTGCAAAATAACAAAAACTTTTGTCAGATGTTACAAAATTTTACAAAATAGTTATCTGTCATATATGATGATGAGTCTGGTTAAGCTGGAAATGTTCATCTTCAGGTTGGGCTCGGTGTGACCCATAGAAAATACAGAAGACTATTAAGTCAGAGATAGGTTGCCATCAGCAAGAATGATGGTCATGTCCATGATAACCAAATCATATTATTCTGAAGTGCTGAAATAAGTACAGCCTCTACAATATTTCAATCTAACACTTTTGGAAGGAATCTTATAAGGGGAATATATATACATGGGATTGTCTAGTCGTTACATGAGCTCATTTCTCAAAGTTATCCAAATGGGGTACTTTCCCTTCCATGATTTATAAAATCTTTAAAGCCTATATTTATTGTATATTTTATTATTTATCATCTACTTTGCAAAAAAATATTTCTTACTCATAACTTGATTACCTTTAGGCCTATTACTCCAGTTAGTCTTTTGTATTTTGACTTTATGGATTATATAATAAGCTAAAGCATAAAGTTATAACATGAGGATCTTCAGCTAAATATCAGGAAGGATTTTATTGATATGAGGGGGACACCAAGGGACATGTGTGGGAACTGGACTTTTTTCAGGATCTTCAGAAATAGTGTAGTTTCTCATCCATCCAAAATGGCTTAGGAATGGGCTCTAACTTTTGTGTTTAGTAGAAGGATTTATTCTCTTTCATGAAAAAGATTACACTTATGACAATAATACATGCAAATTAAATGAAGGATGATAAAGTGAAGAAGTAAAGTGAGGGGTAGCCGATGCTGGGAAAAATATAAGAATTGTGGTAGAGTTATTCAGTTATGTCTGACTCTTTGTGACCTCATTATGGAGTTTTCTTGGCAAAGATAATTGAAGTGGTTTTCCTTCTCCAGGGGATTAAGACATAAAGAAGTGAAGTGGCTTCCTATTATTTCTATTTTATAGATGAGGAAACTGCATCTAGAAGTCAAATATTCTAGACTCTAGACTTGACACTATCTACTGCACCGCTTAGTTGCCCCAAAATGGAAAAAAAACACTAGCTATCATTAGATGAATCATAATAGCACTGCAAATTTTGGATTTAAACTACCCAAGTTCTGGTTCTAGTCCAAATTGTATTTACTTACTGCCTTAAATTTTTTTTTTCTTTTCAGAAGAGACCATGATTTTAGCAGTGTAGGAAGTTCTCAGTGAAAAGCTCCTTCTATAATCTTATTTGACATTTCTGCAATTTAGCCTTTGAGATTTGCCCAGAAAACAGTGAGTGCTTAACTTTCCCAGGATCACCCAGCTAAGTTTATTTCAAAAGTGTGATTTCAACTTGTTTTTCTGACTGGTACCTTTTTTACTCACTTCCTATGGATACTATATCAGAATTCAAAATTTGTAATGTTAAATGCTGGATTTATCTTTTTTTGCAGACACATTAACTAACCTTGGGATAGTCACCAAGTCTGATCCTATTTCCCATTTTCCATAAATTCACTGAAGATCAGGCTGCTTCTTCATAGATGACTTAGAGCATCAAAGGCAGAACATAAAAGATGAACTTTCTAATAATTAGAATAATGAACTATTTAGTAAAGTAGCAAGCTTCCTGTCACTGGACACATTCAGTCAAAGGAAGCTCTCAGGACTCAGGCAACTTTAGAAGAAATGAGAATTTGATGCAAGGCCCTGAGGGGTGCCTTTTGGAGCTGAGATTGTCTAGAAGCCTCATTCAAAGGAATGCAAAGCTCTTTTCCAGAATTGTTTCCTTATTGGTACTGTCCCTGTTACTGCGGGGACCTGACTCTCCTTACATCCATGCTGTATAGCATCATTTATATGGTACTTTAAATTTCTAAAAAAAAAAAAACTGCACGTGTCATTTAAACTTGATCCTCACACACAACTTTAGGAAGGGTTAGCCCCGTTTTATCATTGAGGAAATTCAGGCAGGGGAAGATTAAGTGACTTATTCAGGGTCTCAAAGCTGGCAACTGTTTACAGATGAGAAAAGTGAAGCAGGAGTTTAAATGACTTGTCCAGGGCTTAATCCACATAGGCATTGTCTGAGGTGGGATTTGAATTCAGATCTTCCTGAATATCACTTAGTTGCTTAGACTTCCCCTTTGCATTTTTCCCTACTTTAGATTCTTGTGACTTAAGACTCTCATGTTGGAAGGAATGACAAGATAATCTAAGAAAGCCTACAATTTCCTTTTCATCCATTTAGTTTTATTCCCTTTGCCATTTCGCCATTGCTCCTCTGACTAGAAACAACCAGGAGCATCTATCCAGTTGTTCCATTCTCTAACTCAGAAAGGAAAAAGAAAATGAACAGAGAAACTGCAGATGCTCAATTACCTTTTTAACAGTCATTTTTATTCTTCACTATGTCCCTAAACATTGGTGCATGCTGGCACAAAACTATCCTTATTGCCTATTCCATTTATTGTATGGAGACCGCCTGCCAGATGACATAAACCAGATCTGGGAGACAAATTGGTTTTGAATTCTGACCATGTTCCTATGCAGAAGTTACCCCTAGTAAGTAGCTGCAGCACAAAAGGGACTTAGGAGGTGAGAACTCATTTCCTTTCAGGGAATATCCCATGGAGTTACCTGTTGTTTTCCTCCAACTCTTTTGAAGTTATTCACAACCATTTATCAAGAACTCCTTAATTTCTTTTTCTTAATTCCTTAATTCCTGAAGCGCCTACTATATTCAAGGTAAGATTAAAAAAAAATGAGCTACAAATATCCTGCTGGGGAAGGGGATCCAATGAGCCCATAAGTATAAAACACAAAGTAAATACAAAATAATTCTGGTGGGTGGGCCTGGGGAGAGTTTTAACTAGAACCACCAAAATAAGCCTTTAAGCTGGGTTTTGAGGGAAGTTGGATCTTTGAAGAAGGTTAGAGGAGGGAAAACATGCTAGGAAAGGGACTGACATGGAATTGATGGAAGGCGAAGAAGAGTGCAAAGGCATGGATGCAGCTCATCATGATCAAACATTTATTAACACAGTGCTAAATAAAAAGGCAGGCCTTATGAAGCATTTATTTTAATGGGTGATGGGATATCAGTGGCAAAAAGTCATAGAAACCAGTTTCCAAGATGACTGGCAAAAATAATTACTTGATGGGAGAGAAAGGGCAATATCATAGGTATAAGACCTTGGACAAGATCATCTCTCATGATAGATAAGATGGAGGGATATGGGATCTATGATAAGTTAGATATACTCTGTACTGTTTGAAGGACTGGACCAAAATATTAATATCTATATGTCAACCTGGAGAAAAATCTCCAGTCAAAATACACAGGATGTAGTCCTTGGTTGATATTTATATCAATGATGATAGAAATGTATACTTATCAAATTTATAGATGACATGAATCTGACAATGATAATAGATGATAGGACTGGGATCCAAATGAAATATCTCTTGGATAAAATATTGTTCCAAATCCAGTAGCTCCTAATAGGCAGAAATGTAAGGGTTTTATTTAATTTAAAAAATCCCATAAAGAAAGCTATACATGCTCAAAAATCTGCATATTCTTGCAGACCCAGGAAAGCCTGTTATAGCATTACTTATCCCACTAGAAAAGAGCTGGGGATCCCACAGCAGCTGCTTGCAATCCCACTCACCTCATGCAGCAGATCTCAAGAGTTCTCTTAAGCTACCTTCCAGGCCTCCTCTAAGTGATATTTTCTTCCTTAGAACATAAGGTCCTTGAGGGTAGACGCTATTTTGTTCATTTTGTATCTCCAACACTTTGCTCAGTGCCTGGCACATAGTAAACACTTAACAAATTATCTACCTATCTGTCCATCATCTATCTATCTATCTATCCATTCATCCATTATCTATCTATCCATCCATCATCCATCCATCATCTATCCATGCATCATCCTTCATCTATCCATCCATCCATCATCTATCTATTCATCCATTATCTATCTAATCTATCCATCCATCATCTATCTACCTATCTACTTATCTATTTAGTCAGAATTATGATTTGAAACCACATCAGGAAAAGTTAAAGGAAATTGGAATATTTGTGCTAATTGGGGGAAGACAGTGTAGACATAGTTGCTAAATATGAAGAAGGACTATCCCATGGAAAGTATTTGACTGTTTTGCTTAGTCCTAGAGGTCAGTATTAGAAGCAAAAGTTATATAGGTATTGAGGCATTTTTGGTTGCACTTAAGGACATTTTCTCCAATAATTAAAGATATTTAAAATTGGCATATGCTGCCTCTTGAGTTCATAAATTTCCCTTAATTACAAGTACAATTCAAGTAGAAATCTCAGTTCTATATAGGACTATATAGATAGTTCTGTATAGAAGTATTTGTCCAAAAAGTTAGAAGATTCTTATTCAAGGATGAATTGGACAATATGACATCTGATATTCTATGAATGAAAAAGAATGGAACAATGGGAACAAAATATAAGGCTAACAGTGGTTCAAAGAAAAAAACTGGGAGGCTCCTAATATATGTGAAATTCTGAATAATGTCTTCCAAAGTGGTCACTATACATAGTTTAAAAATGTCACTCGGAATTCTAATTGTTTTTAAGGGTGCAACAAAAATCGCCCCCCCTTTCCAAATTCAACAAGTCCAACTAAGTACCTACCCTGTGCAGACCATTGTGTTGAATGCCAAGTTTATAGTCCAGTCTGGAGGTTAAGGCATTTAGGCAACTATAATGCACAGTATATTATGAAAAACTGTATTATAGAGATACAAATTAAAATTGTATTAGAGATGTTTGAGGTCCAATAGGAGATAATAAGAGGGAAAGCTTCAAAAATATATATATTTGGTCATGGAGATTGAAAAGTAAATAAGTAAAATAAAATAATTAGTATTACAAAATACAAAGGAAATTTAAGTGAGAAGGATTTTTCAGGAACAAAGAGTAGTCTAGTTTGGTTGTTAACAAAGCAGGTGGAAGGAAGGATCATAAGATTAGAAAGATAAGGGGGCCCCCCATTTTATGAAGGGCCTTGAATGCCAGACAAAGGAGACTGAATTTAAAATAGTAGGAAATAGGTAACCACTGAACATATTTGAGCAGAGGAGTGATGATCAGAATAATAGATGAGATTGGTTTGACAGCAGGCTTGAAGTAGGAAGATAGTGGAAATAGGAAAACTGGTAGGAGGCTATTTGCAGTATCCATGATGGTGATAATAAAGGTCTTTTATGGGATACTGGCAAGGAGAAGAGAAGAGAAAAAAGGACATATGTGAGATGTTTTGGAGGTGAAATCTAAGGGACTTAATGCCTAGATATGAGAGGCAAATGAGAGGAAAGAGTCTAAGAATAAGGTTTGGAACATGGGAGTAGAAAAATGTGTGATAACCAACAAATGCTGGACTAAGGGAGATAGAGCTGAGAGTGAAGTAGGAACGTATCTGATCTGGAAAATGGGAATTGGAGTTATGGCTGAAAGATTGAGAAGTAAAAATTTTGGAGCAGTTAACTATGGGAAATGAAATAGGGGGTAAATAAGAGAAGAGCTAACACATCATTAAGTAGTTGTCAAGCCCAGAAGCTAAGTGCTATAAATCGTAAAAACGGCAAATTATCCTTATGGAGAAATTACATTCTTTTCCTTTACTTAAATACTGCTTTGCTATTAAAAAAAAAAAAAGGCAATACATATAAAGGACAATATACAAACCAAAGCTAAAGCAATGATTGTTCAAGTATTTTCTTCTACATCACAATAGCTGTCCTAGAACAACAAAAGCAACCCACAATTTTTCATGAAAGTACTGAGTAAAATTATAATACACTGGGCCACAACTAAGACAATTTCTACCGATGTAAGTTGACTTGACAAATGTAAATGGTTGACTTGTAAGCTCTTTGAGGGTAACTCAAGGCATTATTCTTTTGCCATTTTATCCCTATAATTTAGCATTATTTCTTGGCAAATAAGCAGCACATTGTTAGAGTGATTCGCATCAGTCAAATGGTCTGTCTGGGAAGACCCAACCTCATTAGGAAAAATTGAACCTCTATGGAATTCCAGCTTTCCTAGTTTCTTGTCCTAATTAACATGGTTTTAAGCAGTACTTTCTTCTCTCAAGGTGGGTTTTTGGGAGAGGTTGAGAACAGCAACTATTTGAGATATCAGTCAAATGATAATCCCTATTTAGCTTTTGTCACTTTTCACTCCTTTGCATTAACCACTACTTGTCCACCACGTGAGGAAGACCTTTTAGGCCTTCTCCCCTCCCTCATAGACCTAACATTTTATTGAAATGATATGACATTATATGTAGTACACACACTTTCTGTCATTCAATAGGGCTTCTGTTTTTTATTTTAACTTTTTCTTTTTTGGGGGAGGAAAGATTCACTGGCCCAGAAATAATAATGCACTCTATTGGCAAAATCACATTCTCTCATTCACTTTTAGATTTTCCTTCTTGTGTTATATATTACTTAGATCAATGATTTGTACTCACTATTATAAAGTTTTGGTTGTCCCTTCTTACTTGGTTTAGAAATTCCAGCCTCCCTAATTTTAACATAACTCCCCAAATCTAAGTGGTTTATGATCATTTCAACTCTCTGAAGTAAAACTGATTGCATTACAATTATGTTGTGATTATGATCGAAATAAATGAGCATCCCAAACCAACAATAATTGATATTTCTCTTAGGTTATTGAACATTTTTGGCCTATTTCTTGCTCCCATCACTTTCCATCAGTCATAGGCATCTATATGTACTGCTAAAACTCAGGAGATGCACTCCTTTTAGCCCTTGAGTAAAGAAAAGGATATGGGCCAGTGGGAATATTTATCTATGGAGAACTAGTTCATCTAATCCACATTTTATGGAGAATATACTCCTAACACATGGTTATATTGGAGAATTCAGCTTCCTGTCATTGGAATTAAGTTGACTTATTTGTAACTGGACAATTATTCCAAGGCCTTTGACTCATTTGAGAATTAATAATATGGAATTAAATTTACTATATTTAACACCTGCTGGATATAAGACACTGAGCTAAGGTAATTCTAGTTTGAAGAGAAATTCAGAATTCTCAAAATATTTTCTTCTTATCCACACACAATTATCAGGCAGTGTCTACAGGACCCATTCAAATAAGTACATTGCATCAAACTCCTTTTGTGAAGGAAACATTGTAGTAAGTCCTTTGGGTTCTCAAATGGATCAATTAGATGAGGCTGAGCTAATTATCTATCTAAACTAGATTGGAACATTTACTTGAGTTAACTTGGGAGTTCAATTCATCAAAGTAATGTTCACAGGTATTTTTGGCATAGCTTAGTGGAAAGAAAATTTCACTAAGAGGAATGAGTTCTGGTCATTTTCTAGCTCTGTGACTTTGGGTGAGTTATTTCCTTGAAATTAAATTTTTGTGCCTGCAAAATGAAGATGATACCATAATAATATCAATAATGTCTATATCACTGAAGCTTGTACATTCTTATTTGATTTTTTAGAAAAAAAATCTGTAAGGTAGACAATAATAATGATAACAATAATGATTAATCCCACCTAAGATTTATATATTATTTTAAGATTTGCAAAATGTTGTATGCATATTATCTAATTTGGTCTTCATTACAAGTATGCTCTTGAGATCAGAGGAGTGCTTTTTGTTTTTCTTTGTATCATCAGTATTTGGTACAGTGCCTGGCGCACAATAGACACTTAATAAATGCTTATCAACTAATAGAGGTAGATGCTATTATTATCCCTATTTTATCTATTAAAAATTGAGGCAGAGAGGTTTAGGTGATTTGTCCAACATTGCACAGTTAGTAAGTATATGAGATTTAGATTTGAATTTAGGTTTTCCTGACTCAAAGCCCAGGATTCTAACTCCTACACCAAGTCGCCTTTCATTATGGGCATTTTTATGCTTATATTGCAGATGAGGAAATCGGAAGTCAGAAAGATTAGGTGACAGAGTTAGTAAATATAAAGATTGGAATTTCAAATTAGGTCTCCCCTGCAAGAGGCTACATCATAATGTCAGAAGGAAAGGGAGTGGGCCAGATGATTCTAGACCTTATACTTTTAGATCTGATTCATAGGATGTGAACTGATTCTTAGGAACTCAGTTTTTACCACATAAAACTTAAACATAGCACAGCATTACTCAGGATATAACTTTAGATGATGATTTTGTAACTCTTGCCTAGGAAGCCTCCATTTATCAGTTTAAATAAATAAACTTTTACAGGTATGAGGGGTTATATCTCTTGTCTTTGGACCAGTCTTTACTGTTTTGAATCAATGATTATGTTTTGGTAATCTTTCTGAATAAGAAATCATTTGTCTTTGACTGATAGGATAACAGATTTTGAGCAAGAAGTGATCTTTAAGGTATCTAGTCCACCTCCCACATTTTACCAGCCTCAGAGAGGTTAATTTTCTTGTTCCTGATCACACAGTATATATTTGAGGCAACATTCAAAACCAAGTCTTCTTAAATCTCATATTTTAATACATATAAACTATGCATTTGATTTAAAAATCAAACAAAAGAAAAGCTATCCTCTGTTTCCCATAGTTTCTAGCTAGGCTTACCTTTTATAATTGATTAAGTTGATAGAATTCTTTTCACAAAAGAAACATGAGAGATATAGATATGTAACAACACAAACAACCTAATTTACTTTTCTGTGATGATTTTTCTAATGTGTTCCCCTGAGAAAATTCTCCTTTCTAATGATTCCACGGTCGTTGAATAAGATAGAGTCTGTATGGATCTCTATTTTGAACCAAATTATTACATATTCCCTTTTCTTGCTGACATGGTAGCTAGTAATCACAAATGGTAATATGTATTCTTTCATGAGTTACCCATTACTATTAATGTTCATTTTCCTTCTCTAAGACCATGAATGGATATGTTCTCCTTGTTCAAAGATCTTCCATTTTAGGAAAATAGTATAGGCTCCAAAACCATAATGGGGAAAATGCAAACATTTATTTTTATTTGCAAATGCAGTTTTCTGCCAATAGTTGGTGCTCACAAAACCTCTTAAGCTACAATAACTTTCAGTAAACTCAATGAATACTTTAAAAAAATATCTAGTGATAAGAAAATTACAGAAAATTTTTCATTACACTGTTGAAAATGTTTTGAATCCAAAATTTACTATCTTATGCAAAGGTCATTAGCAGTTATTCTGGTTATTAAAAAGATTTTCTTAAACATGTATATATTCCTGGTTTGATTAAGACAATTTTTCACTTGAAACTCCAGGCCTTAGTTTTCTAGTATTTATGCTTTGGATTTTAAAATCTCACATACTTTTATAAATATGTGTATATTTGCATAAACACATTTTTGCTGATTTTTATGAAATTTTTAATCCTATTTACCACAGAGAATCTCCTTCTGCTTGCAAAAACAAATAATAAACACAAACAAAAATACCTTAGGGAAATCCAAAGAGCAGCAGGTCATCTTAATTATTTTTTCTTTAAATATAACAAACAATTAGAAACTTATTAATTACAAAAAAACCTTAATGATACCTAGAGCAACCAGAGATAGTTGTTTTTTGTTTTTCCAAATCTAAATTCATATGTGTAATAGTACTTGAAGTAATTAAGAAAGCTTCTGGTTGTTCTATTTGGTAAAGAATGGCTTCTGTCTGATATATAATGAAGAACTAATAAAGATAATGTAGCACTTCCAAAGTTTTAAAGGCATACCTACATAGGCCTACAGTTAACATGCAAGGTATCCAACAGGCAACACAAAATTTATTGTAGTAGTCATTCAATTATCAACATTCAAGAAGGTCTAGACAGCAGCACAACTTTTCTATGTCAGAAACACATTATAACATGATAACAGGAAAAGTCGGATTATAACTGGTAAAATACCCCCTGTGGTAAATTGACCTTTAGAGTCAATTCAGACTTCCATCATGTGAAGAATCAATTCAGACTTCCATCTATGTAAACAATAGAGATTAATACTGTGGTACAAAGTCAACAGATTTGAAATGAGGGATCTGCCTTATTGCTAGTAGACACCAATCAATCCTTTCATCTCTCCTTTAACAAATCAAAGTAGAGTAAATGAAAGCAAAGGTCTTAAAGCAAGTGATAAATTAATGGAATTGTAGAGCTTCTACCTTTATTATTTCTCTTTTTCCTTTCTGAAACTGAAATAATCTCATTAGCTTATTTGTAGTAGCTCAGTTTTTAGAAATGAGCCTGATTTTCCCTAGTGTAGAAATACCTCTTAAGTAGTTAAGCTGGTCACTTGGGAAAGCCATTTTTCAGAATACAGGGGGATCTCTTAGCAAATTCCTGCTTCAGTGCACTAAAGGGTTCACTCCTCATATTCTGGAAGAATGACCATGTCTCCAAATGTAAGACTAGCTCCTAAGAAGAAGCTTTTACTGGGAAAACAGGTCTCATTTTTTTTTCCGGTGAGAAAACATAAAATGTGTGCTATTATCTCCACCCCCACCCACCCACCTTTCTCTACCACATAAAATACTTTTTTAAATTAAGAAGGATAGTCTACTAAAGCTGAAGGTGATAGGTATTCTTCCAGGATTCTAAAGAACTCTCTGTCCTCTGAAAGGGTTAAAAAACGTAGGAAAGACTTTGTTCAAACTCCTGCTAAGTTACACATATTACTTCAACTAATACAATGGCTACTTGACATCAAAGAACTATAAATTATCAAAAGTATAGTACAGAAAATTACAAATTCATTGCAAAATACATTACACTGCTACAATTCAGGAAAAAAAGTGCTTTTTTTTCTTTTGCCAGAAAATTATTGTTCCAAAATAGAAATAGAGGGTACTTTTCCTCTTGGAGCAAACTCCTGTGGGTTAGCCTATATGTGCTATGTATTATTACCTTTTCCAAAAAATGCCTGTAAAGAGTCTTTCAGGTTTGCTGGCTGAAGGGCTCAAAAAAATAAGGATGAATACGAACACTGTGCTCCAAAGGATCACAACAGATGTCAGTAGATGGATGCCTGTTTTAGTAGTAGTGACAAAAGAAGGCTCCTATTGAGCTTCTGACCTCCAGGGAGTATCTCCTTGGATTGAATCCCTAGGATCATTTCTTAAGTATTGGTTTGGAAAGGACAGGTGGTTTGTCCTTCCCCATGGCTCCCATCCTCTCTCTCAAATCACTTGTGAGAAGTCCTCCTTCAGATCTCTACCACGGGCCCTTCCATTCAGCGGTGTCTGTATTGTCTCATGAGCGGTACAATGCACGAAGGTGGGCCTGCCAATTTCAAGAATGGATGTCTGAGGAGTTCTTGTGCTGTCGCTCTCTGGGAAGGTTCCCTCACCAGCATCAAATCCAGGAACCCCCGAAGCACTGAGGAAATCTGTAATGTGATAGACATCATAAATAAGATAATGTAAATCATCATCCCCACAACTGATTTTTACAAAGTCCTTCTTGGCTAAAAAAAAAAAAATTCATTGCCTACATTATTGTCTGATGGGATTCAAACAACTACCTGGTGAAGTAAGTAATCAAATTATTACTCTCTCTGTTTTATGAATAAAGAAACTGAGGTTGAAAAGGGATAATTCACTGGACCAAAACCACATCACTAGTAATTTCCAGATCCAAAATTTTAATCCAAGTCTTTTGTCTATTTCTAACTTTAGAATTTCTTTTCCTTATACTATAGTGGTTCTTTCCCTTACACTATGACTCTAAGTCAGAGACTTATCAGAGTTCAGTAAATTGGTTTCTTAAGTATGTCATCAAAAAGTTAACTTATTTAATTTTAGGAAATAACCCTGATGGAAAAATATAAGCAAAAGGGCATTGCTTTTCATAACTAGGAATCATTTATTCTGATTCAGTCAATTTAGGGAAAAAAGGATATGTGAAAATAATGACATACAAAAAATGAATTTAAAAGAATATTCATACTTTAGGTAGAGATTAAACTACAAGATCTCTGAGGCTCCTAAGATGTTAGAATCTTATACTAAGTAATAAATCAATTACAAGTTAAAATAAGTAGAGTAGTTGATAACTGTTTACAAGCAATATCTGTGTCTCAGAATGCCAAAGGTACATTTAATTATCAACTTTTTGAATAAAACAGACAAATCCTCACCTTGTGTAAGTCCTTCACTCTTGGAGGTAAGTTATCACGAATCCTACGCATTGCCTGAAGTGGAGGTTCATTGAAGTAAGGAGGCTCTCCATCTATCATTTCTATAACCATAATGCCAAGTGACCAGATATCCACCTGTTTTATGGAGTTTATAGGTTAATATTGAAGGGGAAATGGTCATTGTGAAGTACATATTGTACCTAAGAAACCAAGTAATTCATAAATGATTCATGAATTATTTTATTCAATAATAACTTAAAAGGGAGATTTTAAAAAAAGCATAAATCTCTAGACAGAGGTTTCAATTAAGTTATCAGTTTATCAAAAGGAAAAATCTAATTTCTCACTGAGTATTCTGGTTGGCCTGGTAAGGAAGCAGAGCTCTTCAGTGTTTTACAAATGCAGTTGTATTTATTATCATTCTAAAGTTTGTTCTTTTCATTAGAATCTTTTTACTACCTGCAGGTGGATGAATGATCCACATAGTAAATCTTCAAAAAATAAAAAAAGATTGTCTTTAACAACCTACTTAAGATCTCTCTAAAACTGTATTTAAAATACTGTATGTAAACATGAAATTATAAGATACTTATACTTCCATTACTATTAACAGACTAAAGAAAATTTAATAGTGTCACTTTTTTATTATTAATTATTTTTCTGGTTACACATATATATTAACTTTTTAGATATACATTTATGAATCATGTTGGGAGAGAAAAATCAAAACAAAAAGAAAAAACATTGGAGATAAAAAGATAGAGAAAAAAGAAGTGAATATAGCATGTATTGATTTACATTTAATCTCCATAGTTCTTTCTTTGGATGCAGATGGCATTTTCTATCCAAAGTTTATTGGGATTGCCTTGGATCACTGAATCACTGAGAAGAACCCGAGCCTTTCCTAGTTGATCATTGACCATTCTTGCTGTTATTGTGTACAATGTATTCTTGGTTCTGTTTATTTCTCTCAGCATCAGTTCATGAAGATCTTTCCAAGTCTTTCTAAAGTCAGCGTGTTTATCATTTTTATAGAACAATAATATTCCATTAATTTCATATACCATAACTTATTCAGCCATTCTCTAACTGATGGGCATCTACTCATTTTCCACTTCTTTGAAACCACAAAAAGCTGCTACAAACATTTTTGCACATGTGGGTGCTTTACTCTCCTTTATGATTTCCTTGGGATTCAGAGCCAGTAATGACACTGCTGGGTCAAAGGGTATATAGTTTTATAGCCTTTGGGCATAGTTCCAAATTGCTGTCCAGAATGGCATTATATCACATTAAAGAATACATTTCTGATACTTAATAATTTGCTTTCAACATTAGACTTATATGAATAACAGTCAAAGGATTTGAAAACATAATTTTCAAAGCAGAACATACAAAATTATGAATTATTCTTTGGAAAATCTTAGTCTATTATCAAAGAATTGTATATAAGAAATAACTTTAAGGAGTTACCTCATAATCACCAACTTAGCAAAAATAATTAAAATCACCAAAACTCAATACTGGCAGGGTTGTGAAGTACTGGGTATACTCAATCATTATGCATGAAATTACAAGTTGCAGAATCATTTTAGAAAGCAATATGTCAGCATACATTTCCCATTTAAAAAAGTAATCATAGCTTTTAACCTAATAATTACGTTGTTAGGAACAGAACCTGAAAATATTGTTGAAAAACAAAATTAAAAAGAATTATCTTTTGGAGGATTTTTACATCAACATTACATGTACTGAGAAACTGAGAAAAAAACTGAAAAACAACCTAAATGCTAAGAAATAGAGAAAATTATAGTTCATTAATGTAATAGGAGAGAAAACATGGTATATTATAGTAGACAGAGAATTAACTTCAGAATAAGGAAATCCTGGTATCAAGTGCCATCTCAGACATATGCTAGCTATATGATTGGGCAATTCACTTAATGTCTCAGTGCCCAAAAACTGTGCATGACATTTGCAAGTCTTTATTAGTAGAGAGAGTTTCTTCATTGGAAGTCCCCTATACTATTAAATACAAAGAAAAAGATTTTGCCCTTTGCCAAATTATATTTGGTTGCATTAATGTTAAAATTAAGTTTTCAATACAACTCTTTAATAATTAAAAAAAGGAAGTTTAGGAAAAACCCAGAAGTTCAGATGTTTTGGCAAAACTTTCTCTTTGAGGAACATTTTGGCTCTATATTGTCTTTAAAACCAGAATATATAGCAGCTAGCTAAATCCAGTTTCAGGCAACAGAGAGAAGAATAAGCAGATAACACACAATTATTTCTGGTTAAAGAAATGAAAGTTTGAACAATAGGAATGAAATAACCACATTATCATTTTCCAGTTACTGTCACATCTTATCTTCTGATATATTACTATCATAACCTATACAATTGCCTACATTTACAAGTTATATCTCAGGGCCAAGATTAAAAAGCTGAATTGAGTAAATCATCCAAGGTTATACAAGCTGAAATGTTCACTATCTTTAGGGTTTATTCAGTCCATTTGCTCAGGTCAGTTATTCTTACCACGTCTTCACAGTTAGTCTACAGCAATGAGGTTGATTTCCCTCTCCCTCCCCCTCACAATCTATCTTATAAATTACAATGGGATATAACTCATTCAGTGTAGACTCCTTGAGAATCTGGACACCTCTCTACAAACAAAACTTGGTAACTGTGATAGAAAAATTGTTATTTTTTTGAGAGTAGATTTGAATTTTAGAAAATAGCCAAACATAATTCAGGCTCAATTATGATTGTAGGATCATAGATTTAAACATGTTAGGTACTTTAGAGGATGATGCTCTGTCTCTTCTCACACATCCTCCCCCTCCATTTTGGAAACTGAAGTATAGAGAGGTGAAAGATTAAGTGAATTATCCAGAGTTATACAATTAATAAATGTTTGAAAAGAATTTGAACCCAGTTCCCCCTGACTACTCTCTTATTTATGCTATGTTACCTTTCTAAATAAAGTAAATGATATAACTGGGGAGGGATGCCATTTTTTTAACTGGAAGAAAAAAAATGAGATATGAATGTAGAGTAATGAAACCCAGTGAGAAAAAGTTTCCTTCTGTGGCTCTGAAGGAAGATATCAATATATGTATACCAAACAGGCATGTATATTTACACATATAATACACATATATACATATAAACCTACACATAATGCACATGTTTACATGCATAGTATATGTGTGTATATGTATACATTTATTGAACTCTCGCAGTCTTCCTGGCCTTATAAAATGCACAAATGGTTTCATGTATTTCATGGCTCCAGAAAGGATACATTTTCCCCCCTTACCTCTGTTCCATAAGGTAGTCTAGATATGACCTCTGGTGCCATCCAGTAAGGAGTGCCAACCAGTGATTTCCTCTTTGGGACTTCTTTGGAAACTTGGGCACAGAAACCAAAATCAGATAACTTTATCTGGAAAAAGAATAGATGCAACAATGTGACCCCAATTGACCATTCTATCTGCCATTCCATATAGACATTAATGAATCAAGATATAAAATAAAAAATTCAATGATTTGTCATTTTGTTTCAATATTTATATAGTTTCATCTGCTTTACTGTGCCTAGCACAGTGCAAAATGTTCAATATATATCTGATTTTCTTTTAAAATGTCATCTTCAGTAGAAAAATGGAATAGTGAATAAAGAGAATCTAAGGATAAAAAATGTCTCCAAAGCATTTATATATACATACACATACATATATACTGATTTTCTTTTCAAATTATGTTCTTAACTCTACAATTATGTATATGAAGGGAAAATAAAAAAAGATTCAATAATCTTGCTCTAAAAACAATCAGAACTTTAATGCTCTGAAGACAATTAACTATTCATCATCTAATAATGTCATCAGTTAATAATTATTTACTAAATTCCTAATATGTGCCAGGTACTGTGTTAAGTGTTGGGGATACAAAGAAAGAAAAAAACAGCTCCTGCTGTCAAAGGAGCATGCAGTTTATTAGGGGAAATGAATATCCTCCCTACTAATTCTCATTCTATTCTTGATCTTAGCCAAAAGGCTGAGAAGTGATTCATTCTTTAGAGCTTTACCTCACATACCAGTTCTTCCATGAAGTCTTCCTTCCTCACAAGATTATAATCTCCTTAAAGGGAGGGGCCTTATTATTTTTGGTTTTGCATTCTCAGTTTTGCACAATATCTGGCACATAGTGGACACTTAATTAAATACTTTCAAATTGACTGATTTCTTGATCTCTTGTTGGTTAAATCCATTCTTCCTTGTCTGACTTTGCCCAGCATTTTGTTTTAAACATCTCTTTATAATTCTATAAGTTTTATGTTACTGTTATCTATCTATCTATCTATATACACACACACATATATATTTTTCACTTCATAGATTTTGAGATTTAAGAGGATAAGAGCAGTGTTTTAGCTGAATCTTTTAATTTCGTCTATCACTTATTAGAGTGATCAGCAAGCACACTGCAATAACTAACAAGTGTGGATTGGTTAAAACTTAATTCTAAAGAATATGCCTGTAGGAGCCAAGATGGCAGAGGAAAGGCAGGAACTTTCCCAACTTCTCTCCCAAACCTCTCCAAATTCCTTTAAATAATGACTTTAAAATTTTAAAGCATCAGAACATCCCAAAAAGTGGAATAAAATATATTCCGGCCAAAGACAAATTGGAAGGTCAGTAGGAAAGGTCTACTTATCCTGCCCTACTGGGGTAGGAGTCCAGCATGCAGGCCGGACCAGCACAGTCCCAAACCCCTTTCCTAGCTCCGGCCTAGCCCTGCCCCATGGTCAGTAAAGCAGGGAGTCTAGGGACCTCTGAATTAGCAGCAATATTAGTGGGTTCCAGACCTCTGAGCCCAGACAGACTTTACTTTAGTACAATAGCTCTTATACCTACAATGGGGCCAGGACACTCCTAATAGCTCCAGGGCAGAAAAGAGAACTTATGATCAGGTCTCTAAAAGGAACTCTGAAAACAGCTGAGTAAGACTCTTGTCACTTGGGACAATCCACCCTCCACCCTAGAAACAGAACCCTAGTTTAACAAAGAATAAAAACTTGAGTAATATGTTAGAAAAATGAGCAGACAATAGAAAAATTTTTGACCACAGATAGTGACTACGGTTACAAGGAAGAACAAAACACATACTGAGAATAGGAAACCAAAGTCAAAGTTTCTACATCCAAAGTCTTCAAGAAAAATAAGAATTGGGCTCAGGACATTGAAGAGTTCAAAAGGGATTTTAAAAATCAGGTAAGAGAGAGAGAAAAAAAAATTAGGAAAGGAATTGAAAGTGACGTAAAAGGAAATACAAAAAACAAATAAGAAGAATGCCTTAAAAAGCAAAATTAGCCAAATGGAAAGGGAGATACAAAAGCCCATAAAGGAAAATAATTCCTTAAAAATTAGAATTTATCAAATGGAAGCTAATGACTTTATGAGAAATCAAGATACAAATAAAATAAAATCAAAAAACTGAAAAAAATAGAACAAAAATGTGAAGTTTCTCATTGGAAAAAAAAAAAATAACTGACCTGAAAAATAGATCCAGAAGAGATTATTTTAAAATTATTGATCTACCTAAAAGTCACAATAAAAGCAGAGAGCTTGGACATCATCTTTCAAGGAATTATCAAAGAAAATGATCCTGATATTTTAGAACCAGAAGATAAAATAGAAATTGAAAGAATCCAATAATCACCTCCCAAAAGATCCAAAAATAAAAACTTCCAAGAATATTATAGCCACATTTTGGAATTCTCAAGTCAAGGAGAAAATATTGCAAGCATCCAAGAAGAAACAATTCAGATATAATGGAGCCATAGTCAGGGTAACACAACATTTTCCAACTTTTACTTTAAAGGTCCAAAGGGATTGGAATATGATATTCTGACGAGCAATGGAGCTAAGATTACAACCAAAAATCTCTTACCCAGGAAAAGTGAATATAATCCTTCAGGGAAAAAGATGGAAATTCAATGAAAAAGAGGATTTTCAAGAATTAGTGATGACAAAACCAGAACTAAATGGAAAATTTGATTTTCAAATATAGGGCTCAGAAGAAGAATAAGGAGATAATCAGGAAAGAAATATCATAAGGGATTTCATAAAGTTTATATATTTACATACCTACATGGGAAGATGATATTTGTGACTAATTAGAACTTTCTCATTATTATGGCAGTTGGAAGGAGTATTATATAGATGGAGAAAACAGGTGTGAGTTGACTATGAAGGGATAATATCTAAAAAAATTAAATCAAGGGGAAAGAGAATAGAATATGAGAAAAGGAAAGGAAGAAGTAGAATCATATAAATTATCTGCCATAAAAAAGAGGCAAGATAAAGCAGAGGAGGGGAAGAGGAGGAAGAGAGGGTGAGTGAATCTCACTCTCACCAGAACTGGCTCAGAGGAAATAACATAGACACTCAATATAAATGTATAAATTTATCCTACCCTTTAAGAAAGTAAGAGGGGAATGGGATATGGGAAGGGGGAAGGGTTATTAAGGAGAGGGCATATTAAGGGAAGGAGTGGTCAGCTGCAAAATAGGAGAGATAGAGTGAAAGGAGAGAGAATAGAATAAATGGGGGCGGAAAGAAATACAATTAGCAATAGTATTATAGGAGGAATTGTGAAGTTAAGTTTCTCTGAATAACATCTCATTTCTCAAGCATAGAGGGACCTTGTAAAGGTCTGAAACTCTGAGCAGGTGCACTGGAATCAGACAACTGAGCACTTCAGACTAATTACTGATTGGACAATACTCTATTAGCATATGCTTGGAAAATGGCTCTTCCCACTATTCTGTGCTGGCTCGATCTTTTGGTGTATACAGAGAATTGTAGGAGGGATTAGGGTGTGGAATAAGACAATCCAGAGTCACTTTGGCTGTGGAGGAGAAGGGAGGTCGTGGAGAGCTTGTGTCCATTCCCTTCACTTCTCCCCCTAAAGACCAAGAATAAAGACCTAGAACTTTTGCTTATTCTGACTCGGGCTGATTCTAAGGCATCCAGGGTGCTAACCAGGACTTCACAGGACCTGAATCAAATTTATGGAAAAAAAAATAATAAGAGCCATGCTCCAATAGATAAATGATCAAAAGACAGGCTCCATGCCCAAAAAGCTATAAATTCATGCATATCTTTTGACTAACAATACCATTACTAGGCAAAAATCTCAAAAGAGATTAAAAAAAAAAAAAGGACCTATATGTATAAAAATATTTATAGCAGCTCTCTTCTCAGGGCAAAAAACTGGAAATTGAGGGTTGCCCATCAATTAGAAAATGGCTAAATAAATTATCACATGTAATTATGATTAAATGTTATTGTTTTATGGGAAATAGCAGGATATTTCCAGAACAAACCTGGAAAGTCCTTAATGAACTCAAGCAAAGTGAAATATACTGTATACAAAGTAATAGCAATGTTTCTGATGATCAGCTGTAAATGACTTTGCTATTCTCAGTTATACAATGATCCATGATTATTCTAAAGGACTTATGCTGAACAATTCTATCCATACCCAGAGAAGGAACTGATTGTGTGTGAATGAAGAATGAAGCATTCTCTCTATATATCTGTCTTTGTCTCTCTTTCATGTTATTTTTCTTGAAGGGTTTTTTTTTAGTATGTGAAATCTATTTTTTTTTTAACAACATAATCTTTTATGGAAATGTTTTGCATAACTTCACTGGGGGTTCCTTAATGGGAGCTGGGAGTGGGGATAGAGGAAAGAATATGGAACTGAAAAGTTTTGAAAACAAATGTAAAAAATTGTTTTGAATGTATTGGGAAAAATATTAAATAAAGTAATAATAATGGTAAAACAAAAAAGAAAAGAAAAAGAAAATGCCTGTAGATTGGAAAGATGAGAAACAGATCCTTAAGGGAACAAATAATGTCTCTCTTTTCTCTTTCTGATTGTAAATTTCAGGATCTATAAAATATCTGAACAAAGGGAATGCCAAAAACTCACCTACCATCAGGAGTAATTTCTTTAATGTAGATTTCTCTTTCTAGGCTTCAAGATGCCTGAAGCCTAATCATGTTCTCCATGGCAAATAGAAGGGAGATGAGTGGAATCACTACAAATTTTGAAAGCCAAGATCATTTTTTCTATTGTAGGAACATAAGAGCTTTTCAATATCTATTGCTCATCTGAGTACATAAAAGAGACAATTTTCTAAAAAAAGATAATTACACACAACATATCCCTGAATAAATATGCAATACAGATAATGAGTACCCAAGTAATGAGTATAATGAAGCATTGTATGTAGGTCCTAAAAGAAAGTTGTATTGCCTCTTAGATGTCCCTTTTTCTAGTCATGATACAGTTATACAACTTTTCCATTTAGGAGAGCATCTTTTATTCAAGAATCCCATCTAATTTAAGAAAACTTGGATGAATGGGAATGTTTACTAAAATGAAAAGGGGCAGCTTGTTAGGCAAAGACCACTTAGGAATGGCCTTTACTTGTGTTTATGGTTCTAACCAGTTACCTAAGAAAGAGCAGTGGGCTGGGAGTGAGGAAAGCTTGTAGAAGTCAGGATTTTAGTAGAGGAAGTCAGGGAAGACAGGAGGTGCAGATAAGGAAGGGAGCATCCCAGGTGGAGAGGACAGCCAGTGAAAATGCTAAGTCAGGAGGAGATGGAGGATTTTATGTGAAGAACCACAAAGAGGCCAGTTTCACTAGATTGCAGAGTATAAATGGAAGTAAGGTTCAAGATCACTGAAAAATATGGAAAATTGCTTCTACCTCATAGGATTGTTGGGAAGTATATATGAGTTAGCATATGAAAACTACTATGCAAACAAAGTGGTATTCAAACTCTAATATGGTTGTTGCTTTTTGTCCTCATTGTCACCTAGTAAAAACTCACTGAATGTAATTCTTCAGACTCCATATACAACTAACATTTCTGATAAAATATGAGCTTGTTGAGAACAAAGAATATGAAATGTTTGTCTTTATTTCCCCAGTGATGAGCATGAAATAAGTAGAAAGAAAAAAAAAACTTATCTGCAGTAATAATTTTTTGCTTTGTTCCACCTTTTTTTTTTTTAAACTATTTTCCCATAGCTCCCAGCTGTGAGCACATGAGAAAATGGTTAAAAAAAAGCGGTGGGAAAAATGCTAAAAAATTTTTATTGCAAATAAATCTTTTTTCCCCTTTCTTTTTTCTTTCTAACTAAGAAAGATCTAGCTAGAAGGGCATCGCAAGGCCATTCAATGAAACACAGCTCTCTAGATTCCCCTTGACTCTCTGAATCATTTCTGAAAGAAGTCTAATGCAATGCCAAGATATTCAGACAATGATGACCATGCTACCTTTAGGAAAAAGAATTAACCTTTGAGAGAAGTTTTTGTTCCATTTATCATCAATACCATGGTCCTCAGTGGTAGGAGAGGGGTTAAGTAGACCACCTTGGTCAAATTCCATTTTACATTATTCTGTTAATCTAAATTCCCTTTGAGGGTTCAGCTCTTCTTTTTCCCTTCACTTCTGTGTAGTAATGTTCTAAAGTATAAAGCAGTTGATATACAGAGGGAATGTATGAAGTGGCTGCCATAACTACCTGTCCAAGCACATAACATAACCCCTATGGAAATAACAACAATAGCTGAGTTTCAATCCCTTGGAGAGCCAAGACAGACAATTAGGTTAAGCTTTCACTTAAATTTGGAAAAGAGTCACAAAAGATATTTTAATTCCCAAGAGTGGAGGATGGCTAATTTTTGTTAGGATTGAAGCAGGAAGGGGAAAATGAAGTTTCTACACTCCCTGAGTTTCTTCACTCACTGTTCAAGAAAAGAAAATGCACTTTAATTTTAGGCTTTAGCTTAAGCTGATGGATGGGAAGACATTTTCAGATATTATGATCATAGCAGATGATTATGATCATAATGACCCTCTTCTTAAAGCATGTGCAGATGTGAGACAAAAGTATAGTTAGGAAGTTCAGAGTCAGAAAAATAAGTATCTCAGGAAAAGCTGTCTACTGAAGGTTGATGTCCACAGCTGATGATTTATATTTAATTGTGTGCTTTTACTTAAGGTAAGAAAAATCTTTATCCCTTACCCGGCCATCACTTGTCAGAAGGATGGAGTCACTCTTTATGTCTCGGTGAATAACCCCTTGATTGTGAAGGTAAGAAAGGGCCCTCAGGACTGATAAACAGACTGTAGCTATTTGTTCTTCATTCATCCTATAAAAAAAGAAATCATGTTTAAAGAAATAACTTTAAAGGATTAAGGATACCTTTTAAGCAAAATCAAATTGACAGGTTTACCCGTATTCCAGTTAATTAGTAAGAAATGTGGCCTCAATGAGATGAACCAAATCAGTTCCAATGGAGCAGTAATGAATTGAACCAGCTACACACACCCAGGAAAAGAACTCTGGGAGATGACTAAGCACTACTACATAGCATTCCCAATCCCTCTATTTTTGTCCACCAGCATTTTTGATTTCCTTCACAGGCTAATAGTACACTATTTCAGACTCCGATTCTTTTTGAACACCAAAATAACTGTTAGGACATGTATACTTATATTGTATTTAATTTATACTTTAACATATTTAACATGTATTGGGGGAGGGGATGAGGGGAAGGAGGGGAAAAATTGGAACAAAAGGTTTAGCAATTGTCAATGCTGTAAAATTACCCATCCATATAACTTGTAAGTAAAAAACTATTAAAAAAAAAAAAAAAAGAAAAGAAAAGAAATGTGGCCTCATCTGGCACATAGCAAATACTTAATAAATGTTTATTAACTGATACTAGATTTGACTCACACAATAGTCTTTAAGTCAGCCCAACATTAATGGAAACAGGCCTCAAAGGCTTAACTATAAAGCCTACCTTAAGTAAAAGTTATTCCTACCTCCTGATTATTTGGTAATTGGGGCAGTTAGGTTGTACAATAGATAAGAGTATGGGGCTTGGTGTTAGGAAGACCTGAGTTCAAATCTAGTCTTAGACCCTTACTGGCTCTAAAACCCTGGGACAGTCACTTAACCCTGTTTGCCTCAGTTCCTCATCTATCAAATAACCTAGAGAAGGAAATGATAAATCACTCTAATGTTTTTGCTTAGAAAATGCTAAATGGGGTCCCAGAGGCAAACCTCTCTAAAAGTACTCAACAACAAAACATTTGGCAATTAATGCAAATCCATTTTATTTAAGGCCTAGCAAATAATCCATCCTCTCTCATGTAGAACAAGTAATAGCTTCCAAGAGACATCTTAGTAAAGAGAAAAGAACATTGAGATAACTAAAAGACAGACGCTAGGCATGTATTTGCAGAATAAATTCATGAATGTTTACTTGAATTAATCATTTCTTTGTGTATCAGTATTCTGCTCTATAAAATGGGAATCATTACACTTTCCCATCAGTGATGGCCTTAAGCAAAATTACAGAATTTGTTATTGGTACCATTGCTCCTTACGTGACATTCCCCTTTCCCACCAACCTAGATTTTTATAATGTTCCTTCTTCTTTTTAGTTCCCTTATGTTTGATCAGGTCCTTATTATTGAAAAATTTTGTGAGTCACTAATATTCAGTCAAAAAACATTAAGTATTTATCATGTACCAGGTATTGTGCTTACTGCTGAGGAATACAAAGGCAAAAAACAGTTTCCTGCTTCCAAGTTGTTTATAGTCCAAAGAGGAAGAGAACATAAAAACAATTATGTACAAATAAGAGACAGCCAGGATAAAATGGAGATGATCAATAATGGAAAGTCACTAGCATGAAGGCACTAATATCTTAGTGTGAAGTAATTGTGTTGCTTCAAAATGGTTTTAAGGGATCACAAAGAGAACTGCTCAAAGAAATTAACTTTTACACCTATTTGAGGAAACATCTGGAATATAATGGAAACTGTTAAGAACTTCTTAAATTAGATGAAACAGGTGAGTGCTTACTCTATCGACTCCATCTCCCCTACACAGTTCATACAGTTAGTGGGAGAATCTGGGCAGAGCTGAAGTTTTTAAGTGTTGGCTAAGACCTCAGAGACCATTTGATTCAAATTCCTTAATTTTTAGATGAGAACACTTATTCTGTCAAGAGAAGTTACATGATTTGCTTGAGGACCCATAGTAAGTTAGTGACAAAACAGCTATCAGAATCCAATTTACTGATTCCCATTCCAGTGCTCTTGTTGCTATTCCTATGTTGTTCCTCTGAGGTATAGATGGGGCTTTAAAAACTCTGCAAAATATTATTCCATTTAACATTCATTCATTCGACATTAGACAATTGTTATGTGGTCCATGACTACTATTATGTTAACTATGATGAATGATAATATAATCTCATCGATTTGGACATTCTTTCCAAGAGTGAATCTCCACCAAGATGACAAAACATTTAAGAAGAAAGCGATGGAAAATAGTTTTGAATCAGTGGCATTGATCAAAGTCCATACTAATACTGTTGGAATTCTAAATAGTTTCTGAATAATTCTTCACAAAGTTAATGTCATTATATACTGAGGCTACATAAGTAACAGGTAGGGTAGACTGAGAGGGAAAAAAAAACCCATAAAAAATTTATGGGAAATATATCCCGTTTTATATAAGATTATGTAACCCTAACCCTAAAAGATTAGCTCATTCAAAACATAGTGGAAATATTCTTGGATAAATGAGTTGGGGAAGGGAAGGAAAGAAAAATGGACCAAAAAAGTCTTTATCTCATTTAGTTGCTTGTGAACATGTTGGTCATTTTGTCTGACCTAGCAAAGTCAAACTGCCAGTGTTGACATCTAACAAAGGCACATAAAGCAGTAATTTTTTTTTGATAGTTGTGGTAATTACCCAGAAGGGAAAGCCAATATTTATTTTGGAATTCGTTTATGTTGGCATCAGCCAAATGTGTCTTAAATTATTGTAGTACAAAGTGTCCTAATCTTCATTCTAATGCATTTTTTCTCCGACATATGGGATTTTAATTTGTTCCAAGTAGACAATAAAAGTCCGCAGGTGGTCTATAATAATAACTGACTACATTACATTGTTAATCACCATCCTAGAAGTCATCACTCAGAAGTTCAGGCTTGGTCTGTTAAGATGTTCTAAGATAGACCTTTAACTCAATGAATTTATATTTGAAGTTCAAAGTGTTACTATTTTTTTTAATATATCTAGAAATCTCTCCATGCTAAGCAGAATTTAATTCATGGGAATGAGAATGATATTTCATCTAATCAATCAATTTATCAATATTTATCAAAATTCATAAGGTAAAAACTTGCTATATTTTCATAATCATGGTTTAATGTACCAAGATCACCTTGACATTTTCTCAACTGCCTGCTTACTATGTTCTTACCTTAGTCCCAGGCCTCTGGACTATTAAAAAGGCAAATCAGGAGAAGAATAAAAGATAAATCTGCTACATCAGGAGAAAGATAGAGATTAGCTGCTAATTGGGAACCTTTCCCTGATTTAATCTTAAAAACTGAAATATATGTTTATAAAGGAGGAAAATGTTTCTTTTGGAAAGAAATTTGAGAACTTTTTTTTGCATATTGCTGCATTTACAAATTCTCCTTTGGACCATCAAATTTATGATCTGGAAAAGTATAGGATTTGCAGGTGTCTCTGTTCTTGGGAGGCTGCAGAGCACACTGCCTCAGGAATGAGGAGGGTTTGCTGTATGTATCTAGCCCTGTCCTAGGGCTCTTGTGACAACAATATCCCATCAGCTGAAACTGTAGTGAAATTGGTGGAGATCCTCCATCATTTTACTATCCTCTCATTGCTAGGAAGTCACAAATTGGAAAACTACAGAGGATCAACATGATTCATACTTTTGTGCTTCATCAGGGATCTATCAAAATAATTCCATCTTCACAAAACTTCTCTATCTTCTCTTCACTGAGGCTTACTTTCCTAGCTCCATTTTCATTTATGAAACTAGAAAGGGAGGAAGAGGTCAAGGTAACAGGATGGAAATTACTTCTTTATCTTTCAAGGCTGTTTTAAAATAAAATAGAAGTGTATGTCACTCTTCTTATTTGTAACTAAACTATATTCTATGGTTGGTCTTATAATTGCTATTTTTTATTTGAAATAGTTTAAAAAATATCTCATTTTGTACTTCTGTATTAATATACTGTATTAATAAAACTTCCTCCATGCTTGGAATACTTCTCGTTTCTGCCTCTGAATTTCCTTGGATTTATGAAAGAAGGTAGCCTAAATGCTACTTTAGACAGCGAGCCATTCTTGGCTCCCAAGCTTCTAGAGCTTTCTCTCTATAAATATTTATCATCTACTCGATATGTATTATAGGTTTTTATATGTCATTTCCATTTTTAAAGCATAATCTCCTTGAGGGCAGGTACTACTTTTGTCTATTTTGATATCCCTATCACTTAGTTCAGTTCATAGCATAGAGAAATCACATAATGAATATGTTAATTTATTGATTGAAAAATGAAGAGTATATAATATGTATATTATATGTCATTGAACATTTATCATTTTCAAGAGCATGTCAATGTCAATTCAATAAATATTTCAGTAGGGGTTTACTATCTATATATTATATGGGGAGTGTTGTATGATGGCAAAATGCAGTGCCTACCTATGAATTTCTTAAGAGTTAAATTAAGACATTAACAATTGGTCATTGAACTACCACTTGTGAATGAAAGATAAGTATATGAAAAAGAATTTCCCAGGTGTATCTAAATAAACTTACCTCGTGTGAGTTACTATATCGGTCAAAGCCCCACCTTCTAGGAACTCCATGACAACCCACAGTTCATCACCAACAAGATAACTATTGTACATGTCAACTACATTGTCATGATGGTAATCTCTCATTATCACAACCTGTTCAAAAGAAAAAGAAATGATCTGGCTGTTAGTTGATAAAGAGGTGACCTGGAATGATGAATGTGATTTTGAACCTGGAGCCAAGAAAACCTGCGTTAAAATCCTGTTGCTCGTATCTACTACTTGTGTTACAAAAACTCTTTCTCTATCAAGAGATTCTCTGGGACTTATCCATTAAGTCAAAAATGGGAGCCCCTAGAATCACATACTGATAAAAATCACAAATCCTTCATGTTTGTTTTTATGAAAGTTGAAATCCTATTTTTTCCCCTCTAAATGCAGTTTTTATTAGACTCATTATTAGATTTTTAAAATTTATAAATGTGTAAGAGGGAAACTCTATTTTCCTCACCCTAATCTATCAATCAACACAGTAAACTCCAGTATTAAGAAACTTTCTTTTAAAAAATATCCTTATAATAAACAAGTCTTTAATCAATTTGAAAGGACTATGGGATTTGGGAGCCAATGGATGAAAGGAATTAAATGTCACACAGGAAATATCTTGTGATTGGTTCATAAAATAAAGTCATACTGTCATGCTTCTTGAACTGTTTATAAAATATATTCGGACTATTTATAAAAATAGCAGTTCAGCTGAGCAGTATTAAATGATGAAAATTATTCTTCCACAAAGAAAACTGGGGGTAGTAGTGAACACATCAGTGCCACACAGATGGGATTCATATAATTAAACCAGTTTCCAGATATTTTTTAAAGATATGGTTTATGTATTTATTATTTGTGTGATTGTATAATTTTATAGCTTCTGATTCTCGATTAATATCCAAGAATTTTTTGAGAAAGTTCTTTAAAAGAATAAAGAAGTCAATACCTTCTAGGAATTGGATAATGTGCAGATTTTATGCTATGAATGAATGCTATGAATACTTCAAATACTTTCAATGATAATAACATTTATCTAGATGGAGACCTACTGGGTGACAAAGGTGACCAATACATTGATTGTTAAGGCATTGTATCTGATGGGAAAACATAAGTTAATTAAACAGGGTCTTTGAGTGACCTCTAAACATTAGACAAGTTTACTTAACAGGAATTTATCTGTCAAAGAACTACCTTTTAGAAATTCCATGGAAACCCAGAACTCATCATCAACAATTTCCCATTATAATGGACAAGTGACTTTACTAATAAGGAATCTCAGTTTTCTCATTTGTAAAGAGTATTCTTTCATAGGATTATAAGGTTTAGAGTTACAAGGGACCTGAGAGCATATCTACTCTGGCCCCTTGATTTTGTTGATAAGGGAAAACTGAGAAAGAAAAACTGAAAGCTACTTAAAAGTCACCCAAGCATTAAAAACAAAGCTGGGATTTGGCATAGTAGATAGACCACTGTATTTGTAATCAGATAGTCTTAATTTGAATCTTGACACTTCTACTTTATTGTCTGTGTGACCAGAGGACAAAGTTTCAGCTTCCTCCTCTGTGAAATAAGGGGGCTGACATGGTCAAAAGTCTCTTCTAGCTCAAAATCTATGATTGGCTGAGCCCCAATCCAATGCTCCCACTGCTAATACATTTGCAAGGTCCCTCATCTCCTTCCCTAAGACTCCACCATCCCATATTAGGAAGTTATCCCTCCATTCTTTGAAAATTCCCCAGACATTGTTGTCTAAAGATTAGATTAGAATATTAATTTTCCCTCCTTCCCTGCACCCCTGCCCCATTCTAGCTACAATTAACACAGTTTCCAAAGCTGGTCAACCAGAACATCTGAATGATCACTGGGTTTTTAGCAGTAGACCAATTCTTGAAAACATATTCCAGGGCCTATCACCCTTTCATCAAATAATAGAAAAGTGCTTGGGGCACATGATTTACCTCATTAAAAAGCAGCTCACGCCGCTGTTGTTTCCTGAGGTCCATTTTTTTCACAGCAACTTGTTTTCCTGTGTGCTTCTCAGTGGCGATGCAAACTATTCCAGTGGATCCTTCTCCTATTTTAATAAAATTATCCAGATATTCTCGAGGGTCCCCAGGGCTAACCACAAGCTGTAGAGCAGCCCTGAACTGTTCGTGGGACACCCTGGAGGGCTGCTGGTCTGAGGATGAGCCCCAACTAGGTGGGGGATAAGCATTTGAAGAGATGCTTGGGGAACTTGGATAGGAAGCTGTGGAGACATATTGAGAGCTGGTCTGGTGACCAGGCTGGTGGTAGTGAACCTTGTGATACCCAGAAGGACATTGGTAGCCACTTGAGGAATAGTTAACTTTGTTCTGGCTTTGAGGTAGTTTGACTGGGCCCCGAGGATAAGTGTCAGATCCACACAGAGTTGGGCTGACAACCATCTGTGCTCGATCATAATCCACCTGGGGAAGCAAATAATGATAGCATCATTAGCAGATTTCATCTCAATACTAGTAAGTCAGTTTGTAACACTGATGTTGAATAATGAATGCGTGTAGCACCTCATTATTCTGGGACTAAACTAGACAAAAAAGTAAAGTAAGAGAAGTCTGTCTTTGGTATACCCTAGTCTGGAATTTTAGTCTTTTTCCATCCATATACATATCCAGTGACTTTATGTTGTCTCCTTTTCATTCTATCAAAATCTAATTTTAGGATTAGTTATTTAATACCTTATTATTATGCCTTATATTATTAGTCATTTACACCTTAATATAAATTTCATTAAATGTTACCTCTCCTTTGATATTTATATTTTAGACTAGAGGAATTGAAAGCATTGGGAAGAGGTGATGGAATGCTATAGAGAAAACTGTCCTCAGTATGCTAGAAATCATATTCTACCAGTAGTTTTCCACATACCCTTCCCACAAGGTTGGCTGTAGAGTTTGACTTCTGTTACCTGACTTCTTTTAGAGATATTCTTTGGTGGGCTATATTCAGATTTACCCAGAATCTTCAGGTTATCCCTTTCATGTATAGATGCCTCTACTCTTATATTGTCTGTAGGCTTCCCAGTCTGAATGAGACCCTGTGCTTCACATTTCTATCTGCCCTATCCCATGTTAAAAAGTATTTGTCTTATTCTTATTTTTTTTCTGGCTCTCATTATGTGATTCTTAGAAAATCCAATAAACTTATTAAAGTTTAAGTGATTTAAAACAGTTAAATGTTTACTTTCCCCAAAAATAATCCTTATAATTAAACTGGGAAGATACATATGTTACTCATAATAGTCTTTCTTCATAGAGATAGATATAGAATGCATAGAATTGAATTGCAGTCAAGGGAAATTTTGCTCAGGATTTCTCTATTCACAATTGCATTCAATTAAAAAAACATATATTTTCTACTTACTATGCATAAAGCAAGAAATAATGTAGCATGGTACATATTAAGCTGGTCTCCTTGTCAGAATCATTTAAATTCAATTTCTGTCTTTCATACAAATTGGTTATAAGATCTTGGTGAAGTCATTCAACCTCTTACTAATCTATTGTTACTAATTTATTGTTTTCATGGATGTCTTTTGTATTCTGGTCAAGCCTATGGTTCTCCTCTCAAAATCATTTTAAATTAAAAGATAAAATATGTAGGATTACAAAGGAAGATGATTGTATGGGAAAAAAAATTAAAAAACCTGTAAGTTCACAGATTGTAGTCTTCTCTGTTTTAAAATTTTATATTACACAAATTAGAGATCTGTATTGGTAGAGTTTCCTCATCAGAAGTTCCTTCTATCAGTAAAATTTACATACTTCACATATATAATTTTGACAGAGAATTAAACATTTTTGCCTTGTTTCTCTTCTGTTATCATCTGAACAATGGTCTTATTATCTTTCCTCTATTTTCCTTCAATTTTGTCTTATTACCTTTTCTCCATTTTCCTGTGTCACAGGAGATAAACCATGAGATTGCTAATCAGAAAGACCTGAGTTCAAATATTTAGTAGCTTTTGTACTCCTGGTTCTCTGCCTCAATTTCCTTATCTGTAAAATAGGATAATAATAATACCTACCTTATATAGTTGTTGTAAGGATCAAAGGAGGTAATACATTTTTAAAATGCTTTGCAAACTTTAAAACACTACATACATGCTCACTATAATAATCATCCCTCTTATTTCCATTCCCTACGCATATCTTTTTTTTTTTTTAAAAACTAAGTTGGTTAGAGTTCCTATAAATCCTTATTTTTCTCTCTCAACAATTTTTTGGGCTTTTTTGACTTCTCATCAAAATTATTCCTGTGTTTACACCGTGTACTCGATGCTGGAAATACAAATATCAAAACAAAATAACCCCTACCCCCATGGATATCACATTTTTCTTTTTATATTACATAAGAAACATGATATAACTTATTTGTTTACTTTGCATGAATTGGGAATGATTTACACATAGTGTATACTTAATAAATGCCACTTGTTATTAATACCAAATTGGTCATTGAGATTTAATGCTAAATATTTAAAGCCAATAAGAATGCCTCATAATGGAGAAGAGGTCACTCTGGATTCTTGAAGGCTATGTTGACATATCTCCACCTCCCGCTGGACATGTAAAGCTATAGGACAGCTGAGAGGGCAGATCTGGCTACAGACTGTGTCTGCAGCTTGACTAAATAAGTCCCCAGACTTCTCACCAGAAGGCTGCCCACTAGGTGCTGAGTTTTTTGGCCACAGCAAACGGCCTCTTCTACTTCTACTTTTGCAGTTCAGTGGTGGGAAATGTCAGAAGATACTAAGAACACGAGTGCAAAACATTTAAATCAGTCATTTAAATGCTGTTGTTTCAAGTGTGAACTGTTAGTTTAATAATTAGTAAGGAGATAAAACTATTGTGGAAAGGAATTAGAATCTTAGAGAATAATTATGATATAAAAAGGAAACTGAGACACTTAGAAGTTCACAGGAAATAATCTGAGCCAAGAGCCACTAATAAAAGTCATGGCTTCTAAGGTCTAGACACAAATGAACAAAATAGGGGTAATAATCAAGATGAACTGGAGTAATAAAAAAAAAGCAAATTTGACGTTGTAAGAATAATTGAAACTTGTTAGAATAAAACTCAAGGCAAGAATGTATTTTTGGATGAGTATATATAATAGAAATAGGACAAATAAAGGAGGAAAGAGGCAACAAATATCCCCCTGTATATAATGAAGTGATAGCAGTAAAGATGTATTTAAAGAATGACAAACGTGACAAATAAAGGGGGAAGAGAGGACAAATATCCCTGTATATTACAAAGTGATAGCAGAAAAGATATCTTTAAAGAGTGAGAAACTTAAGAAGCCCAGTTGAAAAGCATTTGGGAAAGTTAACTGGAATGAGAAACAGAGGTGATTTTGTCATTGGAATATTCTATAAACCACTTGGACAGATGGAAGATATAGAACTCTCTCACCAAAACAGAACAATTAACAATTTCTTCATTGCTTTAATGATAAATTCAAACTACAAAAGACAGGAAGTAAAAAGGCTGTTATTCTATATATGATTTGCATCAATAAAGAAGAATTGTTTGGTGATGTCATGCGAGGAGAATCTTGTGAAGAAGTTATCACTTCATCTTAGAATCTATGATAAAGGAGAAGAAAGCTGGGCAAATCTACTGTGTCCTAGATTTTTGAAAGACCAGATTTCAGAGCACTCAGAGAAAGACAGCGGGGATGGGAAATTCTTAAGAATGAAGTTTGGAAAACAAAAAGAAAAATAATTTTGATACTGGGGGGAAAAGAGCCCAATAAAGATTTATAGAAACTTACTGACCAACTTGAATTTTATTTTTTTCATTATAATTTTCATTTATTCTTGATAAGTTTAACTTTTATCATCACAAATTAATTACTGAACATATCAAACTGGCATCTCAAACTCAATATGTATAATAATAATAATAATAAATAACTAGCACTTATATAATGCTTAGTATGTTCCAAGATCTTTGCAAATACTATTTAATTTGTTTCTCACAGTAACCTTGAAAGGTAGATGTTATTATTGCTTCTATTTTGTAGTTGATAATATCAAAAATTATGGGATGCAGCTAAAGCATTTCTTTTTTTAAAATTTTATTATAGATTTTTTATTTACAAATATATGCATAGGTAATTTTTTCAGCAGTGACAGTTGCAAATCCTTTTGTTCCAACTTTTCCCCTCGTTCCCCCCACCCCTTCCCTCAGATGGCAGGTTGACCAATACATGTTAAATATGTTAAAGTATAAGTTAAATAAAGTATATGTATACATGTCCACAAACAGTTATTTTGCTGTATAAAAAGACTTTGAAATAGTGTACACTTAGCCTGTGAAGGAAATCAAAAATGCAGGCAGGCAAAAATATAGGGATTGGGAATTCTATGTAGTGGTTCATAGTCATCTCCCAGAGTTCTTTCACTGGGTGTAGCTGGTTCAGTTCATTACTGCTCTGTTGGAACTGATTTGGTTCATCTCATTGTTGAAGTGGGCCACGTCCAATTGATCATCATATAGTACTGACCAACTTGAATTTTAAAGACATTCAGAAGATGGAAATAAGAGTTTTGTTTACTATATTTGTAGGAAAAATGGAGGGAATTAAAACAGTATTTGGAAAAACAGAATAGAGATAAGAAAGAGATGTTTAATTTATATTTTACTTCTAAGCTTCTTTCAAAAGACCTATAATCAGTAATCAAAAATTTTCATAAATAGCTACTAGCCAAGCACTATGCTAAATGCTGGAGGTATATATATATATATATATATATAGAAATAAAGCCAGTGTCTGCCCTAAAAGAGCTCAATCTAAGGGGAGAAGACAACATACAGAAAGAAGCTAATAAGGGAAGGTGGGGCAAGGGATGGTGGTTGGGGTGGGGCAAGTGAGGAAAAAGTCAAGGAAGTCCAAAAGAGTGTAGCTAGAGTGGGGTTAAGACATTTCTGAAATTTCTCTTGAGTTACTTCCCTTAAAAGGAGATTTTATATTTATACCCCCAGCATTTAGCATAGTGCTCTCTCCTCCTCTTTGCCCCTTGGCAAAGTAAGACTACCTCAGATATCACTTTCTGAAGAGTCCTTTTCTAATTCCTCTTCCAATCTTTCCCCTCTACAATTATTCTCTTTCTATTCTGTATTATTTTATATATATATATTTGTATGTTATCTCTCCACTAATATGTAAGCTCCTTGAAGGCAGGTATTGGTTTTGTATTTTTCCTTCTCTTTGTACCTTCAATGCTAAGGCACCGTGCCTAGCAAATAGTATAATAAATTTTTGTTGGTTGAATAATTGACAAAACAAAAATATACAAAAGAGAGATTTTTTCTTTTACCCAGATCAATGATTTCATTGTTGTGGGGAGCTTTCAGTTTTAAAAGCTGTAAAGGCAGAAACTTGGAGAAACATACTTGAGGCTCAGTATGATTGATTTAAACAAGGTGTTAAAACTCAGTGGAATTGATAAGACAATGGCTATCTAGTTTAGCATGTGAGTTCTCTCTAGTTCAGTATGATTGCCCTAGTGATATAATGATTGGTTTATACTCACTATACAGTAATGATGTAATTGTAATAGAACATATAAACTGGAACAAACATTCCATCTTTGATCAGCCTCCTGGTGGCTCTCCTGCTTCCTGCACTTTGGGACATTCCATCTCCCACCATCGTGGTGGCTGGTCTGTCCTCTTTCATCTCTCCACTGAGACCAAGACCCATCTGAAGACCTCCAGAAAGCTAGCCAGGCTCCAGGTGAAGGAGACAGATTGTGAAGAAGATAATAAAGAATTTGGACTTTATCCCTAGCTATTCTTGTGGTGATTATTCTGCTAAAATGAAGGCTGGCCCCAAGACCTCCAGAAAGTTAATCAGAACATTACAAAAAGTCCCTCTACCAGTATAGACTGCCAACTATTCTATATTGTGTCAATCAACAAATATTTATTAAATATTATATCTTTGCTATGTTTCTGGGGAACAGATAGGTTAATGGACTTGTCCGAGGTCATAGCTCTGATTGTTTGCTGAGATACTACCAGGAATTTTGGAAAGATTATAGAAAACAGACAACCTATTGGACAAGGTAAAATGTCACGATTTTTAAAAAAGGGAAAACAATGAAGTCTTGCAAGCTATGACAAAATGAATGTAGTGGTGATTCCTTGCAAAGTTTTTATAAGGTATTGTTTCCTCAAATTTTATTTATTGTTTTCTTTTTTATATCTGAATAATTTCTTCCAACTCCTCTACTTAATGAATTCTTGCTTGTAACAAAGGAATATTTAAGCAAACCTAACTAATACAGAAACTATCTGATAGCATATAATATAGCAATTCATATCTATAAATAAGTACTTCTTTCCTGAAAGCAAAGAGCTATGGTTCATCACCATTTCTCTCAATCCAGACCTGCTATGGTAATTTATCTGAATTCAAATGCTTTTTAATATGCTGATTACAACAAAATTCAAAATACTATAAAATCTTTTCAAATACATCCCAAAATCTGGTTGGGTCTAAGAATCTTCACATAAAAAACCAAGTGGATGAAGAAAGTATATTGCTTAAATTATGACATTCAATTGAACTGATATTCCAATAAGATGATGAGTAATGAAAAATTGCTTTTGGCTTGTGCTTGGACAACACACACATAAAAATTGTCACTGACTTCTATTCTCAAAACTTTCTAGTGTGATAGGAAATGGGAGAATCTTTCTTCAATTAGCCTAACCTTCTAATTTAAGGCTTCACTGAAATTACACTTTCACCAAATAAACTGACAGATATGGGTGGTCTAGGACTCAGCATGTTCTGAAAAATGGCTGCAAAGGGTCTGGGCCAAAGATCTTCCATGTACTCTAAAATAATCACTATTATCTATACCAGCACAAGATTTCTTCCACCTCCTGCTGCCAATCCAATCTACCACTGAATTTTGTAGACCCTCCAGTGCAAAGAAGCACTTCAGCTTCAGGCCTTCCACTTCCAAGTACACTTTTCCTTTCTGCATAGAGGAGTGGTAAATCTCCACTTAATGATAAATATTCTTTCACCTGGTCATACACTTCATATTCCAATGACTCAGAACTCATGTTGACTGTCACCCAAATCCTGTTCCATATTCCTATTACCTGATTCCTCATTCTCATCCCCTTCAACTCTTCCTCCAAAGTTTCATGCTAACTCCCCCCAGCCCTTCCGCTGTGCCCTCTGGAATTTCTGCTTCATAGGCAATAAACTTCCCTTTATCTTTTGATCTCTGCTACACATCTTTTTTACTTTATTCTTTTTTCCTCCTTTCATTCCCTCTTACCCCCAAGCAGGCTATAATTTAAAAAGGATATATCTATACACATGTAGATATATATACATACACATACATATACACATACTCAATGCCCCCACTTAAACACACATATATCTTTCCTATCCCTACTAATTCTTTGCTTTAATTCTGCTCCTTACCTGGCCTTGCTATTACTTAAGCTCCCTCACCCATAAATCCCTCCCGTGTCTTCTTTTTCCCTCCCTCTTTGCTTCTCTGTGTACTCATCCCTCCTTTATTTATTTATATATTTTGGAAGATGCTATGTCCTACATGGTATATATGTAGTGTTGCCTATTTAACCCATTCCCCAATGTGAATAGGTTTTCAGAACTTCATGCCTCCTCCCTCCTATAATGCCTCTATCTATTCTTCCTCTGCACCTCATTTGTATAACATGATTACTGTTTTTACTGTAATTCTCCCTTTTGAGCTACCCTATTGCAGATGTCAATTTCCAACATATAGTATAAATTCCCTTAAACATAAAACAATTTGTCCATATTTAGTTCCTTGAAGTTGATCTTTGATATTGGCTGTTATATGTTAAATTTTCTATTAAGTTCATGTTTGGTTGATAGAAAATCCTGAAAATCTGCAAGTTTGCTGAATGTTCATTATAATGTTTCATTATAATTTTTCTGGAGAAGATATTTTTGGCCGCAGGCTTAGTTCTTTTGATTGTCAGTAGACATGATTCCAGAACCTGTGATCTTTTATTGTGGCTGCTGATAAATCCTGTACAATTCTAATGTAGCTTCAGCATATTTGAATTGTTTATTTCTTGTTTCTTGAAACATTTTCTCTTTGATCTGGGGATTTTGAAATTTGGCAATAATATTCCTATGTATTTTCCATAAAGGATCTTGTTAAGAATAGTGTTTGGTGGATTTTTTCTGTCTCTACTTTCCTCTCATGTTTTATCACTCAGGACAATTTTCTTGGATTATTTCTTACATTATTGTGTCAAGGTTCTTCTTTTGGTCACAACTTTCAGGCAGTGCAATTATTTTGATACTTTTTTCTTTTTGATCTGTTCTCCAGATTTGTCATTTTTCTTATGTTTCATATTTTCTTCTATTTTTTCATTCTTTATTATGTTTTTATTTTTTGATCTCTCATAGCTTCACTGGCTTCCCCTTGCCCAGTTCTAATGTTTAAAGAATTATTTTCATCTTTGAGACTTTGTATCTACTTTTCTAGTTGGTTAATTTTTGGTAATCTTGTTTTTATTTTTATGGTTTTTATTTTTATTTTTTTAGTTTTTCCTCAATGTCTCTTATTTGATTTCTAAATTCTTTTTTGAGTTCTATAAATTCTTTCTGGGCAGGGAGCCATTTCACATTGCTCTTTGGGGTAGAAGCTTTTTTTCAGTGTCCTCCTCCGAAGATGAATTCCAGTCTTCCCTGTTACCATAATAAGTTTCTAGAGTGGGGTTCTCTCTTCTTTGCTAATTCATTTTTTTTTCAATAAGAGGTATTAGTGTAAGTATCTCTGATTGTGGGGTAATGGGATGGAGTCTTCAGCTCTCCCTTCTGACCTGGAACCTCAAACCAAGGGCTCCCCCATCTTGCAAGTGCCTGCAGCCAGCAGCATCCCAACTCCACTGCCTCTGCACTCAACAGGTACTGGTTCCTTTTCACCCAGGGCTGTATCTGGGCAGCACAGCTGGGCCTGGCAGTTCCTAATCAGCCAAAGTTCCTTCAGTCTTCCCAGACTGAGACCTTGGACTCCTCAAACTGTTCCAGGCATGAAAGTTTCTGCAGTTCCTGCTGAGCCTCCAGCCCAATCCAGCTAGCTCTGGGGCTCCCCATTTGGTATTTTTGGTGAGTTAGCTGGAAGGTGTTTGCACTTCATATAGATTAATCCTTGGCCTGGAGTCTTTCTTCAGATCTCTGATTGTACCTGGAAGACCTCTCTGCCCCAAATCTTCTCAATTTTTCACCAGTCTATGTTCACCTTGAGGCACAAATCTGTTGTATTTGTGGAGGAAATAAGAGAAATAGAGAGCTTGAAATTTACCAACCTACTCTACCATCTTCCCAGAATTCTCCCTGTTCTTTTTTAAATAGTATTTTATTTTTCTTTCCTTTTTTTTTTTTTTTTTTTTGCTGAGGCAATTGGGGTTAAGTAACTTGCTCAGGGTCACACAGCCAGGAAGTGTTAAATGCCTGTGATCAAATTTGAACTCAGGTCCTTCTAACTTCAGGACTAGTACTCTACCCACTTAGCCACCTAGCTGCCACTTATTTTTCTAAATGCATGCATATTCACTTTTGAAAAACCTTGTGTATCAAATTTTTCTCCCTCCTTTCTTCCCTCCCTCCCCTCAGATAGCAAATAATCTAAAATAGGTTAAACATGTGCGGTTCTTCTAAATGTATTTCTATATTTATCATGCTATTATACAAGAAAAATTCAGGTCAAAAGGGAAAAAAAAATACAAGAAAGGAAAAAAAAACCAACCAAGCAAATAACAGGTGAAAAATATTATGTTCTGAAAGGTTCCCACTTTCACCATCTTCTGTTACTCTCTCTTCATTGCCAACCTTATTCCCATGGCTAAGGCACCATTACATAATTTACCTATGTCAATGAATATCCCTAACCTTTATTCTGAGCACTAGGCCTGTATATCTCCTGCTGGGTGTCCCACTATTACTCCAAAAACATGTCTAAAGCTAAGCTTATTTGGCAAATATAATTCTTCAAAGTCTAATAACTCTCTTCCACTTTTCCAATCTCTTTATACCAATCTCCCTGACATATAGTCTTCTACTTAGTGACACTGGTCTCATGAATATTCCATGACAAAGATACTCCATCTGTTGGCTGTGGGTATTTTCTCTGGTTGGAAGAAAGACAAACATTTTTCTGCTTGAAATGCTATCCCTTCTTCTACTCCAACTACTTGACTCAGTGCTCCTGCCTGACCTCCCTGACTTCCTATGTAACTCCGAACTAAAATACCATCTTTTAATGGAAGCTTTCTCCAACTTGGCTTAATTATATTAATATTTTATTTTTATTATTATTTTATCATTTATATTATATTATGTTATATGTGATTAATATAAATCATAATATATAAATATAATATAACATAAATTAATTATTAAACTATTAATTAATTAAGACAATTTAATTGTTGTCTTCTCTACTAGATTGGGGTATCTCTGACATTTCCATCTTCAAGAGTTTCATGTATAATAAATAATCAAAACTTTTCAATTCCATTAATTTTTAATGTTACTCCCACCTAATGGTATGATCACCTGACTTGACCATTGCAAGACTCTTTCCTGTTCCTCTGAATCTCCACAGAGGGAAAAAATCCTCTATAGAGGTGATGGATATGGC
The DNA here is from genome assembly GCF_016432865.1 of Antechinus flavipes. Taxonomy (NCBI): domain Eukaryota; kingdom Metazoa; phylum Chordata; class Mammalia; order Dasyuromorphia; family Dasyuridae; genus Antechinus; species Antechinus flavipes. The sequence continues at coordinate 170,839,693 of NC_067399.1, read as the reverse complement.
AAAGAAGTCCACTCCAAGAGCTCATCTCAGTGTTCCTTAGAGAATGCATATGAGAGAGAAAACTTATAAATTTGATCATTATGGGAAAGGATTCATTTAGAGAATAAAAGTCAATGATTATCTGAGAATCTACCAAGGAGAAATCTACAAATGTGAACAGTATGGGAGAGGATTCAATTTAATTGACAGAATGACTCACATCAGGGAGAAACCCTATAAATGCATTGGACATTGGAGAGCATATCTCAGTCATTATCACAGTGTTCACACTGGGGAGGAAAACTATAAATGTGATTACTGTGGTAAATGGTTCCTTTGGAATACTAATTTCAGTCATCATCAAAGAATCCACACAGGATGACGATTCCATCTTCTTCACCTTTTACATACAATGCAATCAATGTGAGATAGGATTCAGCCAGTGCTGAAGTAATGCACAACTGGTAGTTAAGAGGTTTATTTTTGTTATTCAGTGTGCCCATTTGTGACTTCATTTGGGATTTTTTTTGGCAAAAATGCTTAAGTGATTTACAAAACAAGAAATTGAGGCAAACAATGTTCAGTAATCTGCCCAGGATTACACACCTAATAAGTGTCTGAAGTCAAATTTCTATATATGATGAGGAATCTTCCTGAATATTGACTGTGACACCTAGTTTTATTAGTTAATCTTATGGCAGAGTTGCTAAAATGTATATTCTCTGGAAAACTTGGGGGAATATAGTTTCTAGTCCTCTCACATTGATGCATTAAGTTTTTAAGTCTGACACTGGATCTTGTATTTCCTTACTACTATGTCTTACACATGACAATTTTCCCATTTCCCTGCTCTCCATTTCAGTTGTATCCAAAGCTATTTTGGGGCAAGCACCAACTGGTTTGTGAGAAATGATTGTTAAGTTTTCAGTGTGAAGATTTATACACTAGAAAGCTGCAAATGCTACAAATCAGGGCTTGGTTTATTATTTTGTTGACTTTCTAGAGTCTAGACTTAAGAAAGAGTTAATAATGCAGATTAAATCAAAGTATGTTCTGTGTATATTTATCAGCAAATCCCTGCCTCTGTCTCTTAGAATTCTAGACTTGCTTTCAAAATTAAGCACAAACATTGTGCTTCTTCTTCAAGAAGCCTTCCCCATCCTGTCTAACTACTAAGTAATAAGATACAACCTATTAAAGCATGTATCTACATACTACTAAAAACATATCTTGTATTTACCCATTGGGCTTGGAATCAGGTAGATTAATTTTCCTGAATTCAAATCTAATCTCAGACACTTATTTGCTGTGTGACCCTGAACAAGGCACTTTACCCTGTTTGCCTCAGTTTTATCTTCTATAAAATGAGCTGGAGGAGGAAATGACAAAATATTCCAGTATCTTCTAAGAAAACCTGAAGAGCTAGACATGACTGAAACAACTCAACAACAAAAAATATGATGCCTTAAAGTTTGCAAATAATTTTAAAATATTTTTATTTTCCCCAGTTATATTTAAAACCATTTTAAACATTTGTTTTTAAAACTTTGAATTCCAAATTTTTCTCCCTCATCTCAATCCCTATCCCCCAATTAGGAAGCATATGTAAAGTTATACAAAATTACAAATCATTTAAATTATATTTCTTCAGTTGAGGAAACTGAGACTGAATCAGAGACATTAAATCACTTGTTCCTGGTCACAAAGCTATCAAGTATTGGAGGCAGAATTGAAATTCTATGTCTATTATGCCACTTCCCCTTTCCATAAATTTTAAGCTGAAGAAACTTTAAAGATTATTTGCTTCAATCTCTTCACTTTACAGATCAGGAAACAGAATTCTCCTTTCTCCTTACACACATTCTCCTAGTAACCTTATGATTACATAGCTTCTTAGAAATAAAATTTTAAATTTTGGGTAATCTATTTTTAAGGAGACATTCTTGAGGCAAGGTTAATAGGGAAGACTAAAATAATTTATAAATTTTCAGGTCATTCTATGGGACTGGTGTTTCCTGAATGCATTTGGTGATATGGTATTTAGATGGTTGCAATTCAAAAAGAAAGCCACAAAATACAACTCTAGAGGTTTGAAATCAATAAACCAAAAAAAAGTTAGGACACTGGGGAGAGATGGGAGAAGTTAAGCCTTTATTCATATTAAAATATTTTTGTGTTATAAATATTTTTCATGTATCCATTATTTCATATTTAATTTATTAAGAGGGGAAAATGTTGCTAGCTTTGAAATGTTCTTATGCAAGCACTTAGTCACAGGGTATAGAACATCAGGACTCTCAATGCAATAGCTCCTAAGGACGGATTGAGAAAACTGTCCTGGACTGAAAAAAGAACTCAATTTCAATAGCACAAAAACTATTTTTCCATCTAAGAATTGATACAATCTAGGAAGAAATGATCTCCACGGGAGGTTAGAAAAAAACAGACAGTATGTGCAAGCATGATTTCATTTCCTGTTATAAACAGTTAACAGTATATGCCTATTTCCAGTTAATGATTCCCTTTTAGCTTTTCCAGCATCATTCTTGAATTCCAAATAAATGAATTCTTGGTGTTAGGAAGCAAGAGGCTTGCTTGCTTCTTCATGTCTCTATTAAAATCCTTTCACCAACTAAGAATGAGGTGCACACAAAACCTCCACATGAAATGGAAATGAATAATCCCTGGTTAACAACACAACAGAAATACTCCCCGACAATGCCTGCAACATCTCTAAGGAGAGGGTTACACACAGGCTCATGATGTATCACAATTACAAATAATTATAGCAATGAATTCATTTAATCAATCAATTTCACCATTGGTGCGCTGGGGTGGACAGGGCATAAAACTCTACACAGCCATCAATTGCTACTATTACGCCTGGCTGTCGGCCAGGAGTCCCCTGATCCATGTTAGTTAAATGCACATTAATCTGAATTTGGCAGTGTAATCAAGGACCTAACTGAACTGTGAAATTGAATTCTGCAATGGAACATCATTTGACCATTTTATGCTAAAGCTGCAAAGGGGGGGGGGGTGGGGAAGCAGGGGGAACAGGAAAGAATGAAATAGGAGAAAAAAACTGCCGCAGCATCAATTTGTCACCATGGGCTTTTGCACAGTGACAAGGAGTTTGTGGCAAAACTCTGCTCAGTCAAGGAGGGGTTCAGGGAAGAATATGTACTCTCAAGAGAAAGAACTGGAGCTCTTGGCTCTCTAGAATAATGGGCAAAGGGCAAATTACAGTTCATTTCATTTACAGAAATACTACAAAAGAAGGGTAGTGCCTTTCCAATTCTTGAATGAGGTGCTAAGAGATTCCTCTTGGGTCAGGCTATAATAGCATTAATATTTATCACAAACAAAGAAAAGCAAAGCTGTAATGGTAGCCATATTTAGTACATCAAATCTAAATCAAACCTCAGATCAGAGTTTGCAATGACCTCTGCTATGGGCTCTTGGTAGTTATCAAAGCATCACTACATCACACAAAAGAAAAACGTGCAGTGTTGAGAAATCCAATCTTTGCAAATGAAAATAATATAGTTTGAGAATATCAAGGGAAAATACTAGCCTCACTTCTCAAGAGTGAGAGTTAACTTCTGGTACTTTGGGGAATGAATAAATTTTAATTGAAGGAGATGTAAAGTTTTTATCTACTCTATGCAATGCAAATTACTGCTAAGATAATGCCTGACAATGATGTCTACCTTATGTGAGTGTAGATTAAAAGGCTAACATATGATCATCAGTGTTTTCCACATTGTATCCTTGAGTTTGTTTGTAGCTATAAAATAAAAGATAAATTACATAAATTATATAAAATAAAGATAATATACACTAGCCTAAGAGCTCTTCTGAACAAAGTGCTTTGTAAACCTTAAAACAGTATGATAATGTTAAGTTTTTAATTAGGAAGATAATTCTGGCCCCTTAACTTTCCTACTTTACCAGTAGCAACTATGTGTCGTTGACAGTGGCCATTGTCTGGAAAATTTGTCACTGTATGCCATTTTCTGTGCTTGCTGCCTGGATTATATGTGTTCAGTCTGATAGAACAAATTCTGTTCCATATCTGCTTGTAGTCTAACTTTGTATAATGGCTGATGGTTCTTCCTTAGGCCCAAATTCATTGTCAGAAAATTAGGTACTAGGAGCATAGATCAGAGTCCAGTGGTTACTGTTAGTTTTCTCGAAATTACTTATATTCATTTCCATGCCTGAATGCCTTGATTTTGCATCATTACTCCAGTTGCTGCTGTACAGTGTTGACCAGTCTCAAAAACTTTGATGGCCAGGTGATAAAAGGGCTTTGCATACTTTGGGATTACATTTAATTTTAATAGGTTAGGTCATTATGCATTATTCTTGCCATGATTGTGGAATCAAAGAATTAATATGTCTCCATGATTTACTACCAGGGAACAATAGAAGTAAGCTCTACTCTTAAAATTACATGTATGCAGTAAATATATTGATGTAACTATCTTATTTATAGATTACATATAATAGAACAAATTATAATTCATAATAGAACACATAACAGAATAGGTTAAAGGTAAAGGTTTTTTGCTTTCCTATGTCATAAAATAAATGACAAATTCAAACACAAAAAAATATGTAGGGTATGAGATGAATGAAGAAATGAGTGAATGGAGGAGTAATTGCTGGGTTAAGAAAAGGGTGTGTTTAGATCATTTTTTTTCCTTTTGTATTGCTATATCCAATTACGTCCCAAAGGGACTACTTCACACTTACAAAATCCGGATTCTATTGGAGAGCAAGTCAACAGAGCATGAGAAGATCTGAAATGAAATCCATCAGGGCACCAGGCTGAACTAGGATGTGCTTTGCTTGCTTTAGTGAGTTGGCTCACTAGCTCAGAAGATTATCCAAACTTGTCTGTGACCATTTTAATATGAAAGCCTTTCATTACAGGGGTAGAGATCATGGTACTTTGAATTCGTATCATTTTTTATACAGATGATGGGAGAGGGGGGAACATACATATAACAGCAGAAAGCAAATTTTGTTTAAAAAGAACAATGACATTTAGAGGAAGATGTGTCAATTGATATGCAAATAAAATCTCTAAAGTATATCAGAAGAGATTGTTGTAGATAACAGAGCTGAATAACCTATTCAGATATTTTTATGGGCCTTAGTGAACAAAATTTAAAGAAACATGCAAAAGCTAGGCACACCTTAAAATGTTAAATGCTTTTCCTTGTTTTTATTTATAATGTTCATGTAGTTTCAAGTTACATATGGCACATTAGATGCAGAACAGGATTCTTATTTGAATAAACCATCACACAGTAATATGCCTATGAAAGCAAGGGTCTCTTGAGATTGTCTGTAGATAGGGAAGTACTGTTGGGGTTTTGAGATTGTTGATGAGTCTGGGAATTGTGACTGCTGCATTGAACCATGAGTCATCACTATTATCAGTGTATTAAAGTTGTGCAAAGCTCTTTCAAGTGATTTCCCTTCAAGGAGAAGGATGGTAAAAGGAGATTAGATTGGGGAACTCAATCAGGAGGAGTATGTGTGGGACACCATGTCTCTCTTATTGTCTTGGCTAATCAATTCTAGACAGAATTTTTTTTAATATTGTTTATAACACTCATAGAAATACTTGGTGTTCTAAAATCTAAACCTGTGGGTGAAAGTTAAAAGAGAAGATAGTTTAGTGATGATTTCCACTGCTATCTTGCATATAGGAAATAATGAGGAATAAGATGGTGGTGATGTATTCTGGTAATCTTTAATATTGTTTAATAATCCATATTCTCCTTAGTGCTTAATACAGGAAAAGGCAAGAAGGGGTCCTAACACTGAATTTCCCTCCTAAAAGAACTAGCTTTGAGTTGGAAGTCATAACAGTAAAATACTATATAAAAACATGCTTTGAAGAAATGAAAAATATACAGTACAAATGTCCCATTCCCAACTGCGAAGTGATAGCATGAAGTAGTAGATACTATGTCATATCTGAAGTCAGCAAAACAATTATTCTCATCCTGCTTCTGACAGTTATTAATTGCATGACCGTGGCAAAGTTACTCTCTAAGTCTCAATTTATTATGTGCAACATGAAGGACTTAATCTATAAAGTCCTTTCCAGTTTTATACCTTGGATCATATAATCCTATGAAAGATGTGTTCTGAGAAATAATGTTGTATTTTTAAAAAAAAATTACCTATAAAAGATTAACATCAAGATAGCAATTGTCTCTGAACTGCTTATATCTGAATTCCTCTGAAAAAAATTAATGTGAGATAATAATAGTAGCACTAAGAATAATAATCGACATTCACATCTAATTTGATAAAAAATGCTCTGAATTAAGTGTTGGACCATTTATAATTACCGTTCTAAAGAAGGAAAAAAATGAGACTCATAGAAATTAGTTGACTTACCAAGGACTACCCCGATAGTAAGAGTTAGAGGGCCATTTATACCCTAGTCCTCCTGATTCTGTGTCCAGTAGTACTATCCCAGAGATGTCAAAGGAATCAAATGAAAATGTAACTGGGAAATGGTTAACAAAAGAAATAAAAACATAATACATCACAGATAATGTTAACTTGTCCAATCTAAGTCAATTTGAGCTCCATAAGATGCCTTTTTATTTGATTTTGATACCACGGTCAATGACACATAGTTGCTATTGGTAAAGTAGGAAAGTTAAGGGGCCAGAATTATCTTCCTAATTAAAAACTTACGTTATCATACTGTTTTAAGGTTTACAAAGCACTTTGTTCAGAAGAGCTCTTAGGATAGTGTATATTATCTTTATTTTATATAAAAGGAAATAGAGGCTCAGATAAGTCACCTACTATCTTTAATATCTTTTGCTTGTCCCGAAGTAATCTGACTATAATTATGTAATGTGTTTCATTAATTCTTCTTAGCCAATACAAAATAAAAAATTCCTTACTCTTTCCCTAATTCATTTGTGCAAATACTGACCTATTCTATATGTGAACACCCCCAACCAGCAAAGGTTTATTGGTGTCTCACAGTGTGCAGAGGGAAAGGTCTTCTAGTGTCCTCCCTCCCAAACTTGTTTTTAACAAGGTAGTTGTATATATTCTCTGTCTATGTTTATAAATAATGCTTTTTTCTTTATTAGAATGTGAGTTCCTTGCATAGGGATTATTTTATCTATTATATTTGTATCCTTTATTCTTTGTCTAGTTTCTTACACACAGCAGACATTTAACAAATGCAAAGAAAGGAAGAAGGGAAAAAGGCAGGAAAGGAAGGAAGGCAGAAAGGCGGTCAGGAAGGAAGGAAGGAAAGAAGGAAGGAAGGAAGTAAAGAGGGAGGAAGGGAAGGAAATATCTGAGGAATAATTAGGGTGGAATAACCAGTGTTAAGCCTACATGGGTAGAACACAGTGACTAGCATACGATCAGTACTAAATAAATGCTTATTGCCTGACTGATAGAAGCACTATCTCTGAACTCCCTAAGACATGTAGGTGAATCTTCTTCACTCCTTCAATAAACTCAAAATCTCATGTCCTATGACCTTGGTGCCCCCCTCTACTCTGGCCTTTGTCTCACAGCCACGCCTCTCTACCTTATCTTGAGGTGTGAGACCATTGGTGAGTGTATGGTGGCTCAGGAAGGACTCTTGTGATAGATTGCCCCTTTTCTAAGTGTGTCATTACCAGTGGACTATCCTGTGGGCTGTTAACTGACAAACCATCAATTCAGTTTCCATCATAAGAATTTCTAGCTATGGTTCTGTTAGGATTGGGCAAAATGTTTGTACTTTATTTAGCCTTTCCATATTACAGGCAAAGAGAATGTTAAATTGGATATTCAGGAAGAGATTTTGAGAAAATTATGACTGAAAGGTGCTTCCCAGCACCCCATTATGGAATCTGACCTTCCATTGTAATAGTTATATAGATACTTCAGATCATTAAGAAGTCCCTTCTGGAAATGTCCATTTTAAACAAATTTTAATGTTGGTTATAATTCTAGCTAATTTCCAACAAAGATTTATTTATTTATTTATTTACATCTACTATGTGCCAGATTCTGTACTAGTCTCTGGGATATAGACACAAAAATGAACCAGTCCCTGCTTTTGAAGAGTTAATATTCTATCAAGGGAAAATAACATGATCCTACATGTACAGAGAAAATTAAATAGCAAATATATATAAAATAAATGGCATAAAATTATAATGTAACAAGTAATAAAACATATAATAAAATAATTACTATGGAGAATACTAAAAACTAAGGGATTTAATATTGGCTTCCTATAAGATTTAGTACTTGAGTTGAACTTTGAAAGAAATTATAGAATTTAAGAGGTAGAAGTAGGGAAGGAGTATATCCTACGCATAAGGTACAGCTTAAGGAAAGACATAGAGGTAGAAGATGGAAGGTTCTATAGAAGAAATAGCAAGTGAGCCAATTTAGGTGAAATATAGGAGAATAATGCAATAAACTTAGTAAAGGAATCTGAAGCCACATTGTAAAATAGCAAAGTATTTGAGACTATTTGTGAGAGTAATTCACTTTCTTGAGTAGGAAAGCAAGCTTTGTTTTAGGAATATCAGCCTGGCATTGAGGAAGAGACCAGTTAGAGAGAAGGGAGACCAGAGGAAGAGAGTCAAATCAGGAAGTTACTACAAAAGTACAGGTGAGGTGAGGGCTGTGGTTTTGGAAGTTGAGAGAAAAATATAGATATGAGTTAGTTGTGGAATTAGAATTGATGAGAGTTGGCAACTGATTGAATATGAGGGGTGAAGGAATGGGATGAATAGATGATGATACCAAAGTTGTAAATCACAGTGCCCAAAAGGAGATATAATAAATTTATGAAGAGAGGAAGATCTTATCAATTCTGGATTGTGAATGAATGCTGAAATTAAGTAATATAGAGGAGTTGGTGGTGTACAAATAATTTAGTGAAACAAATAGTTAAACATTATGCTAGCACAGGTATGGCTGCATCTTGGGGGGCACGGAATACTTCTTTTTTATCCATTGGGTTTTGAAATATTCCAGCAGATTATGAGTGGCATCCAAGGCATTGTTGTGGACGTTGAAGCAGGCTAGTTGCATCACATAACAAGACAAAATAAGATATTTAAAAATGAAAACTTTTTTAATGCCACTTTTGCTCATTTAAGTTGCTAGAGATTTGGAAAAGTCAAAATCAATTTATTATTCACCTCTTTGCCAGTTGGAGAACCACTCACTCCTAGTATTTTCAGTGAAGCAAAGCCAAACAAATTTCCCTGACCTCAATCCTTAAAGCAGAAAATTCTGTGGGGTTTTGTCATTTTTGTTGTTTTCCTTTGGATTAGAATTCTAAACACATGCATTATTTCATGTCTTTCTGAATGTCTAACTTTTTAATAAAACAAACATTTTAACAGTAGACATGCCTTCTTTTCTGCTTCCCTCCCACAGAAATCTCACATAAAACATGTAACTCTCAGCTTCTAGACTTCATTGTTCTCAAATTAGAAGTGCAGCATTTATTTTAAATGAGAGGATTCTGTGATCTGAAGGCTATATGGCTTAAAAAAATTAACAGAAGGTTGCTCCTATAGCTTCAGCCTTCAGGTGGCCTGGGATGGTATAATGTTATGGGAAAGATCTCTTCATTTAAGAAATTTTATTTAGGTAGAAAAAGGAAGAGACAAATATGTCCTCTAAATATAACAAAGAAGCATTCTTTAATTGTCCTTCTCAACCTCTCCATCTTTATAAAATGAAGTCTTAGGTTTGTAGACACCTACACCAAAACTTGCAAAGCAATAGAATCCCTTATGTAATGTCAAGGGGCAGAGGAAAGCACACAGGATCAAAGGTGTGTATCACTTATAGTGGTTGTTAAACTATTACAATTGTGTGATAAAATGAAAACTCAATAAAGGTTTTTATTTAAAAGTCTAAGTGCTAGAAACTACCTCCTCTATCATTGTTTTATTATTGTTGTTGCTGTTGATATAGTTAACTAAGGGGAAAAAAGGCTATTGTTACCATATTTCTAATTTCAACTTAATTAACTATTGTTCATCTTGACAGACACTTTGAGCACAAATTGGGTGCAGAAGCTTGGGGAGGGAGAGCAAAGAGACTGACGGCTGCCCACTTTACCTTTGGCATGCAGGAGGTGGTTTCTGAGAGGCGAGGGTAGGTGTACGAGCTGTATGAGTGTCCTTGTGGGTGAGACTTAAATGCACTTGCCCCATACGGCATGGTGGGTTCCTGGAGCCCTGAGCCTGATCTGGACCGCTGCCGCATGGCTGGCTGAGGGCTGGTCTGATGGATGTATGAAGACTTGGGTCTCTTATCATAATCATCCATGCTGGGCCTCCATTCACTTTCACTGTACAGCAGACTTTCTTTTGAGCATGCACTGGTCCCTGCAGTCCTAGAGGGAGTTAACTGAAAGGGATCTCGGTAATCTAGAGGGGACGCGGCGGACACCCGTTGATAGTCCCACTTGTAGCCACCATATTCACTTGGCTTACTTAGCATCTCCATGTGGGTGTGATAATCTGCAGGAAATCTGGACATATCCGATTTCAAAGTCTGCACGTCAGAATAATACGCCTCGCTAGATTTCATTTTCGTTGAATGTCCATTTTGCTTGGTTATATGGCTGCTTTTATAATACCGATCCAGATCCTCTCCATAGAGACCCTTTTCTCTGTACTTCTCCGTTATGTAGTCAGTGGTATTATCAGATTCACTGGAGTACCGCGAGAATGTAACGAAACCATTTTCTTCTGAATGTCCCTGGACATGGTTGGAGGTTCCCTGATGAGGAGTAGGAGGACTTTCTTTCCTAAGGGAATTGGAACGAGTCACAGAGATATTGTCAAATTCTTCTAGCAAGCCGTTGATCGAAGTTTCCTTGCAGGGCTTGTTTCCTCTGACAATTGTCTGGAAAGATGAAAAGAAATAATTTTTGAAAAATGCCTTGACATTTGCGCATTCAAATTAAAACAAAAGCAAATCCCTCACAACCATTACTCTCCAAAGGAAAAAAACATCTCATTTTTGACTGAAAAATGTGACCACTAAAGAAATGTGTTTCTGGGCACATAAGACTTAGAAACATTGGCTTTAGAGTTGGAAGGGACCTTAGTGGTTATCATCATTTCATAGATGAGGACATTTAAACACAGGTAGACTCTTACCCAAGACAACATAGATAATAAAAAGACCCAGCTGAGATTCAAACCCAACAAACATTTATGTATTAAATGATGGCAATGACATAATGGGAGGGAGCAGCAAAAAGTAACAATTTCAATTTGTCCAATTATTTCCCTTATGTGAGATTAATTTCATCATATCTCCAACACTGTTTTTAAAATGCCAAATAGTTTGTTATTTTATGCTAAGTGATTACTGATAATGATCATTACCTAAATAAGTTGCAAATTAACGTTCTATTTTCTCTTTCCCCCTACCAAACAAGCAAAAACAATCTAAAAGTAGAGATAATTATCATTTTCACAACCCACACCTATAAGTAGTGCCATTGGGAGACTTAAAAAAAAGGTAAATATTATCTAACATATATATATGCCTTTTAAGCCTTTTGCAAGAAAATATCTCCAAACTAGAATCACTAGAATCCTAGATAGTGCAGATCTTTTGGAAACTGAAATGGGCTAACAACATGAAGATTTCCCAGTCTGATTAGTTCTATGATTGATTGCATTATCATATTAAAGAAATAACAATCATGGCCAGCTTTTCATGTTTGAATAGTAGTAAACATTATTAGATAGAATAGGAAGAAGGTAGATTGTGACTGGAAACAAGTAATGGATCTTCAACTGCAAACATTGTTTGATGAGCATAAATCATAGAAAGTGTAAAAAGCCTAAGCTCTGGAGAAGTATAATTGAAACAAGGTGTTAACTCAGTGAAACTGATGAGATAATGGTTATTTAGTTCACATCTATCTAGTATAATATCATGGTATAATCACTCTAGTTTGATATGATGATATAATCACTCTAGATTGGCTTATAGTCACTATACTGTAATGATGTAATTGTAATAGGGTATTTAAGGGCTGAGAGAACTGGGGACAAAGTCAGACTCAGACTGAGACTGGTTGACTGTCAGACTATCAGACTGCTGAGAAGACTGGATCAGACTGAGACTGGGTCAGACTCAGACAGACACAGATTGTGGAGGAGACAATAAAGACTTTGGACTCTATTCTTGCTCATCCTCGTGGTGAGACCAAGGACCTTCTGGAGGACCCCCAGAAAGCTAGCCCAGATTTCACAAGAAATAACTAATACAAAAAGAGAAACAGCAAAAACCATTTACAAAGGCAGTGAGCAGCAATTTGACAATAACAAACTATTATGGCAAATTACTATGGGGGAGGATGAAAGAACAAAAGTACAAAGGAGAAATGTAACTGAGATTAAGTTACAGATTTTCATGGCTGGAAGAGAAAAAATACCTGAGGAAATATCAATGGTTTAAAACAATGTGATATCAATGTAGTGAAAACTTGAAAACATTGTCAAGTTGGTGATTGTGATTTGTTTGTTGTTGTTTTAATTACTTGTTTCCACACTTAACTGACAGGGACAAGAGAACAGCACTATTCATATGGGGTTAAATTCCAACCACACGTAAGGAAAAGTGTCTCCTCTGAACAAGGGACAGGTGAAAGAGTAAACGGAAAACCAGTCAGTCAGAATATATTAAGCTCCTACTATGTGTCAAGTACTTTTCTATAACTGCTGGAAATGTTAAGGGAAGAAAGGACTGGGAAATAAAAGGTAACATAAAAAACAAAAAGAAAGAGCCAAGTATAGGAAATGATTGCACATGGAAAAGATTCTGGAATTGTATGAGTGAGACAGAATTACAGGGTAAGAAACCAACAATAATAATATTCCACATTGGGATGCTTGGATTATTTTATATCAGAGAAAAGTATTGGTTCAAACCAAGAAAAGTAGACAGAACTGCAAAACAGACAGTAAATAAGAATCCCAAGGGCAGGATAAAGTGAGAGAGTAAGGAACATAGTTGATATGGGTGGGGAAACATAAGGAATAGTGTGAACACTTTAACAATTGAAGGCTGTGTCTGGTCTAACCACAACTTTCCTATAACTATATGCAGTAGGAAATATATTAGGGTAGCAATGGTTCTGAGGCTAAAGGTTTAGACTTGGCAAGTATCCACACAGAGCTGGACAAGAAGACAAGTCAGGAAAAATTTTAACTCTCATAAAGGCAATTTTGCTTTCTCTTTCATATTTTTCTACAAAAGTATCCTATGCAAAGATTATATATTCTACAGCTCATATTTCACAAGGGAGTTTGATAAAGCAAATTGATGAGTTCCTTTTTGTCTATAATAATCACTTTTGTTTTCAAAATAAACACAATTATATGTCCCTTTAAAGACTGAGTCTATTTTAATATTAGCTATAGCAATCAAGGAATCTAGCAATTTGAATATGCTAATGAATAATTAAAACACACACCTCTAATCCCTATTAATTTATGTTCATTACTCCCTTCAGGAGATGGCTTAAAACCCTCCTCCCCCAGGAAACTTTCTCACATTTGTCCCCTGCACATTATGTTGCTTCAAAGACTCACAGGATTTTATCTTTGATTTGCCTTCAGGGATATGTTGTGTGTCATTGTTCCTACATCACTTATTTTACCAAAAAAAAAAAAAAAATGTCCTACAGCAATGCTTCACTATATTATGGAAGTGACCCTCTGGTTTTGAGAGGTATGCTTAGTTAATGGATTTAGATGCATTATATAAAGAATTACAACCTAAAGAAATATATTTAGTTTAAACTATGTGAAAAATCACAACAATTTTCCTTGATGAATCAGAAAATGTTTTGGAGTTTGACAGTAGATACTTAGGAATATTACAGACATTTATCATTATTATTCATCTTAATAATAAGAGTATGCTAGCATTGATATAGGACTTTATATATATATTGATATTCTTATCTTTATCTTCACAACCATGATGTTCTGAAATAGATGCTATTATTATGCCTCTTTTTATAGATGAGGAAACAAAAGTTTGGAGATTAAGTGATTTGTCAAGTCCCATAAATGGGAAATATATAATGAAGCAGTTTTTGAACTCAAGTGTTCCAAATTCCAGGTCCATTAGTCTACCTACAACATACCAAGCTCCCATCATTCCTAAATTCCACATGAAGGTGTAACAGTATTGGCAATTAGGCCGCATTTTTCAAGCAGAGCATACCCTGGAACCTTCTTATAAAATTTCTGATAAAATAGATATTTTGGGAAAATAAACATATATGTAAAAATAAAATTTATTCTGTGCATAACATATCTAGAAGAGTAGTTAATAACAGCTATCAGATAAACCAACCAGCTTTTCCCCTTTTCTTTTATGAGATAGCCAATTTGGGGATAAGGGAAGGAAAAGTGTTCATTCACAAGATTCTTAACCATATGGACATCTGTGATGGGTAGATATAGAACTAAGGTATGTAATTAGGAGAAAAAGGAGAAACTTCTCTGGCTAAGGTTCAGTTAGACAAGAGTAGGAACCTGTATAGTGCCTTTTTAAAAATCCAGAAACTCATAAAACAATTTTAAAATGCTTGTAAACTAGCTTTTGTCCAACATACTAGTTCAATGATTGGCTTCTAGTCAATATAGCAGATAGAGGAAAGGAGTACTTCAGAGCAGCTATTTAAACAGGACAAAGAGAAAGTCCTTACCCCTGAATACCCATAAAAGCCATTGCTTCGTCTTCCAAATCTTTAAGAATAAAGAGCTAGTTAGAAGAAGCATATATAAACTGAAATAATATAGCATAATATAATGATTTATTGTATTATATAGGCACTAAAATAATATAGGATAATATAACAATTTCATATACTTCCACATATTATACAGGTGCATAACATCAACATAGGCACACACAAAATTATATACTTATTACATTATGTTATATATATATATATATATATATATATATATATACACACACACATATATATATATACACACACACACACACACACACACACATATATACACATGCACATGTATGTGCGCACACATGCATAGATACTTATATGTATTCTTTACTTACTAGTTGCAGAACACCATAGACCAAAGTTTAGATAAGGCAAGAGACCTGACCTTGAGGAATTGACAGTATAGTATCAAAATAAGAACCTCTCATTGGTGTGAATACAGTCAAATACTTTTTTGTAAAGTTTTTTTATATTTCATATATTTCAAATATCCAAAATAGGTTAAGTACCATATATCACATTGATCCACACACAGAGTGAGCCTTCACTACACACTCTTGAAGGGAGTCTCTTCTTTACATATATATATATATATATATATATATATATATATATATATATGTATATGTATATATACATATATATATGTATATATATGTATGTATACATAATACACACACACACACACACACACACACACACACACACACACACATATATATATATATAAAGACAAAGGATGTCATTTCTGGATGTTAGCCCAAGGGTACTACAGAATGATGGGAGGAGAAAGACGAGGGTACAGCTCTGTTCCAACCTACTGCTAAAAGTATGATTCTTCTACATTTGATTTATTTCCTATATGCTTAAAAAAGCAAATCTACAAGGCACATTAATACACTGTGGGCTATACATCCTTAGTCAAATATTCTCACTCTTTTGGCAGCCTGCCTTTGAGGAATGCTTATCTATGATGATTTGTTTTGGTTCTTTTTTGTTTCAATCCTTCCCTGCAGAAACGAGCTGAGCAAAATGACCAATTTATTTATTCTTAAGGGCAAATGGGTAAAGGAACAGCAGGAAAAGACTAAATGATAGAGACTTCAGCATTAAGCTTTATTTAACTTGTCCTACAAATCTTCCATTGAATTATAGTTAAATCATGCTATCAGGCACAAAATAGAAAACTGTTAAGATATCCTTGACTTCCTATAAATCCAAACTCTATCATATATTCCCTGTGTGATATAGGAATAAATTTTCATACAGAAAATAAATACTTTATGTAATTAAACAATTAAGATAAATAATTGGACTAAATGTTTAGCGAGTTCAATTTTCTATAGGTTTTTTTTTTCAAACGTTTTTGTATGTAGCAATTTATTGGTTGTGTTTTGTTCTCTTATCTATTCTGTTATTCTCTTTTGTTGGAGAATTTAGTCCATTCACATTTAAACAATAAATATGTTTATTGTTTTTTCCCCACTTTTTTCCATTGATTTCTTCCTTTAAATTTAGCATTTTGTCCATTATTAGTCTGTTTTACAATAACAATCTTATCTTTTAATTTTTTTCACATTTATTATGAATTTAACCATTATGAACATTTCAATATGTATAGGAGAAGATTGTATATGTATGCATGCATATCACATACATTTTAAGAATTTGGGTATTAAATGTTAATAAAATGGTCCTATCTTTCTGTGTCTACTTGTAGACTCAATACTCTCTTCTATGTATTTTTAAATATTTCACTGGATCATTATTTTTCCTTTTTTGTTATACTATCTTTTCCAAAGTTTCACCTCTCCTGTTTAACCTGTTCTATCCTGGTTTCCTTGAGTTTATTTAAATTATCAATTTGTTTTTATTTATTTATTTCTCTCCTTTTTTACTCAGAGTCCCTTTGGAATTCTTTGCTCACCTCTTCCCCACCCTCCAAATAACATAACAATAGCCTTTCTTTTGTTGAAGGTCCATCTGTTTTGCTGATAATTTGGCTCCCCTTGGCAGCATATGTTATTTTAGAAGGCAACTTGTTTTCCTTGACTTCTTCAAATATATTTATCTGATTATCAGTTATTATAAGTTACTTTTTTTTACTATAACTAAATGCTTTTCTCTTGAGCGCTTGTAAAACTTTGTAATTTTGCATCAAAATATCTGAAATTCAATCATTCTATGCCTTCACATTTCAAGCTTATTGTTTTCATCTTCTGAAGATCTTAGAATTCTTTCATTCAGTACTTTGCCATTTGTTTTCAAGATTTATGGGCAATTTCGTTGGATATTTAGGCTCTTTAACCCATGATGTTTTGTGGAGGACTTCAGATACTCAAAATTATCTTTCTATTTTCCATAGTCATTGACAGTGGTTCAGCAATGAGACCTGCCATTTAATACTCTATAATGAAGATCAACCTGGCAGATAATGAATTTTCTTCCATTTTTCTTTTGTCTTTTCCAATCCAAAGTTTATCATTTTAGAGTTGGAAGTGACCTCAGAGATCAGCTAGTCCAACTTTGAAGGTTAGGTAAAATAGTGTGTTGGCATAATCCAGTCAAAAAATCTGATTTCAAATCCTGCCTCACTTATTTAGTTTTGTTGTCTTGTTCAAGTCACTTAGCCATTTCTACTCTTGTAATGGGCTGAAACTGAGTTGATGCACTGAGGTCCAAGTACTTAACAATACTCTATTAGCATATGCTTGGAGAAAGAATGGCCCTGCCCACTACTCTGTGTTGGCTTGATCTGTTGGCCTATAGAGAGACTTGGAGGAGGGAGTGGAGGGTGGAGTAGGACAAGAGAGGGTGACTCCGGGTGGTGGAAGAAAGAGGAGATTCCTGTGTCCATTCCTCTCCTCTCCCTTCGACACAGAATAAAGATGGAGGACTTTTGCTTATCCTGACTCTGGTTGATTCTAAAGTATCCAGGGTGCTAATGCGGTCATCACATACTCTCAATTTTCTTTTATGTAAAAAGAAAGCAATATGCTCTCCCTCACAGAGTTGTGACAGGAATCAAATAAGACATGTATATAACCCTTTGTAAATCTGAAAGTGCTATATAAATTCTAGTGATTGTTGTTAAATTATTATTAATGATTAATTATTATCATTAATAATATTATTTAATTATTATCATTAGTAGCAGTAGAAGTAGCTATTTATTTAAATTATTTGCCTCTGAGTTGTCTAATGTACCAGACGTGAAATTGTGACTCTGATATACTGTTTGTATTCATTCTGTGTAACAATGTTATGAAGACAATTTTCAAAGATATAAGAACTCTATTAAGTGTAATGATTTATTAAAACTGCTGAGAGCTCATGATAAAACATGCTACCCATTTCCTAACAGGAAAATGATGGACACTAGGGATACACACAAGACACATACTTATATCTCTATCTCTTTCTTTCTGTATACATACATATACACACACACACATAGATGACATATAATAAATAAATGTTATTCACCTTAAACTAAAACTTTCCTTTTTCTTTCATAGAGAAAAGAAATTTAATTTACTATATATTTTGGTGTATAAAAATGTATTTTCTATTATGTGAGTATAAGGATTTCTAGATGAAATTTGCCCATTAAGTTGGAATGACAGAATAACTTAGGAAAATAGGGTATAGAAAGAGCTATTATTGTGCATCTGATTCTCATCATCAAGGAATAGCTAGTTTCTAGATGCAAAAGATGAAATATTTGGAGAGGAGGAGAAAGTGATCTCATTTTGCCTTAAAAACTGTCATAAAGAATTTGTCAATAGTCCAACTTTCACCCCAGAGTTTAGAATAGCACATTTCAGAATGTTCAGAGAAAGGATAGGTTGATTATGCTGACCTGGAATACTACTTTAGTTTTACTTTTTTAATCAGCAAAAGTCCATTCCCCCACCTCTCATACCTTCTTTACAACATTGGAGGAAAAACAAGAAAAATTAAAAAAAAAAAAAAAAAAAAAAAAAAGATTTGTAACAACATGGGTAGTCAAGCAAAACAAATCCCCACATTGGCCATATCTATGTAGACGCATGTGTCACAACATATATATCTATGCAATATACATATCTAGACATGTTTATACACACATGTGTATATGTATAGGTACACAGATACATAACAATATAATATGTTTTTCTTTTTTCCATTGACCATCGAAATTCTGTCTAGCATGCTTTCCCTCTCTGGTTCCTATATTTTTGAGTCACATGCTAGCATGGCTCTGTTCCCACAAAGACAATATCTATGAAGTCAAAATTATTACCCTGTATTAATATCTCTAGTTTACATTGGATATTCTCTATACATTCTGTGAAATATTTAAAATCTTTTAAAGGAAAAAGTAGCTGGAAACACTTTCTTCATGATTGTTTCTGGCTTTTCAATAACTTTGTTCTTTTGAATATATACCAGAAAGTTAATTTATTTGCCTCTATGTTACTAACAAATGACTATGATATAGCTGGAATATCATAAATTTTCTTCCAAGTTTGTAATTACATTGACAAACACAGAAAAACTCTCTAAAAATGATTCCTAGTGATATTTGTGGTAAGAATACTATATTTGTTGTTTATATTAATATCTGTTTTCTCTATTTGTTCTTTTCTCCTCTTCACTAAGAAAAATCCTAACTTTAATAATTAATTAGGATCCTTTGAAAATTCACTCTTTAATTCATAGGAAAACTTATTGGAAATACATACAAATTAATCAATGCTTGTGTTACAAAAATATTCATAAGACAACAGCATTTTGTCCTGGTAAAATATCTTTTCTCTCACTAATTTAGTTGTAAAAGCTTTCAATCAATGAAATGAAAAGCAATAATTTTATTATAATTTATATAATTTGGTATGTAAAAAAAATCTATTCTCTATTATATAAGGACCTCTCCATGAAATTTGCCCATTAAGCTGGAATGATTTAATAATTAAGGAATTTAGAGCATTTGTAAAGAAATAGGTGATAAAAACAAAGGGAAAAAAGGATTTTTATGTGATCACAAATGCAGATGATGATGGTTATTTAAAACAATCCCAGCATAAGGGCTAAAAGTCAGTTTCAACATCAACTATTAGTGTCTGAATTTAATAATTTGAGAATGACTTTAAGGCTTTAAGCCTACAGGACTAAAAGGACAGTGATGTCCTTGACAAAAATAGAGAAATTAAGAAGATAAGTCTGGGGGAGAAAATAACGACTTCTGCTTTGGATGTGCAGATGCCTGCATAAGGCATCCAATTTGAAATATCAAATAGGTGGAGGGGATGTGGGAAACTGGGATACTGATGCATTGTTGGTGGAGCTGTGAATGAATCCAACCATTCTGGAGAGCAATCTGGAATTATGCCCAAAAAGTTATCAAACTGTGCATACCCTTTGATCCAGCAGTGTTACTACTGGGTTTATACCCCAAAGAGATACTATAGAAGGAAAAGGGACCTGTATGTGTCAAAATGTTTGTGGCAGCCCTGTTTGTAGTGGCTAGAAACTGGAAAATGAATGGCTGCCCATCAATTGGAGAATAGCTGGATAAATTGTGGTATATGAATGTTAAGGAATATTATTGTTCTATAAGAAATGACCAACAGGATGAATACAGAGAGGCTGCTAAGTGAAATGAGCAGAACCAGGAGATTATTATATATACTTCAACAACAATACTGTATGAGGATGGATTCTGTTGGAAGTGGATTTCTTCGACAAAGATCTAACTCAGTTCCAATTGATCAATGATGGACAGAAGCAGCAGAGAAGGAACAGTGGGAATGAGTGTAAATTGTTTGCATTTTTGTTTTTCTTTCCAGGTTATTTTTACCTTCTGAATCCAATTCTCCCTGTGCAACAAGAGAACTGTTCAGTTCTACACTCATACACTGTTACCTAGGATATACTATAACATATTTAACATGTATAAGACTGTTTGCCATCTAGGAGAGGGGATGGAGGGAGGGAGGGAAAAAGTAGGAACAGAAGTGAGTGCAAGGGATAATGTTGTAAAAAATTACCCAGGTATATGTTCTGTCAATAAAAAAATTATAATAAAAAATAAATAAAATAAAACAAAAGGAGAGAATAATAAAGTTGAAAGTAAAAAAAAAAAAGAAAGAAAGAAAGAAAGAAATATCCAACAAGCAGTTCATGAAAAGGACTGGAATTCAGCAAAGATTTGTTATCAAGATCCAGCAATCTTTGCCTAGAAGTTGAATCCATGACAATTGATAAGATCATCATGTTGAGAGGGTATAAGGAAGAAAGAGAAATGGGTCTAGAACAGAGCTTTGGGTGTGCAACCATAATTAATAATTATGATATGGAGGAAGATATAATGAAAGAAATTGAGCCCTGGATTCTGCTTCTCATAATAATGTTTTTGAATGAATAAATGAATAAAATAAAATTCACAATATCACAAAAAGAATTACATTGAAATATAACTTCAATTTATTTTTTCAAAAAAGGAGTTTAAAATGTGTGTTTTAAGGCCGTGGTAGCTCTAACTGTTGATCTATGGTTCCATCGTAAGAAAAATTGTCAAAGTCAAGAGAGAGCGATATCATTAAAAGAAAGGACAGAATATTCCTAAGGAATAAGCAATCAAAAAGTATCAAAATATAGCTTTCTAGTTATCTTACAAATTACTTCCCCAACAAACTCCATGAGACAGCCAATTTTCTCTTCCTTACACATGGTAGTCCATCTCCTGGATGTCCCCAATGCCTGTAATATTGTCACTATATATACTTACATAAATGTTGTTCTTTATCCCATTAAAATGTAAGCTCCTCAAGTCACTCCTCAAGTGACTGCTTTCACTTTTTCTTTGAATCTCCAATGCTCTTGACACATGGCAAATGGTTAATAAATACCGTGTTTTCCCGATAATAAGACCTATCCTGAAAATAAGCCCTCCCCTTACTGTGTAAGATTCCTCTAAAATAAGCCCTCCCCCAAAAATAAGCCCTATTGAGATTGCTACTGTAGTGAAGGTGATCCCCTGCGCTACACGCTAAGTTATGGTACCCTCTGTATGCACCGTCCCCCTCTTCCCCCGGGTGAAATGCACTCAGCGCTCCGAGCTGCATCCAAACAGAGCTGCAGCAGTGAGCGCGTCATCCTGTTCTTCCCCAGTGATTTGCTTGCTGGCACCATTGAGAGCAGTGCCGCGGAGGAGAGCTGAGGCAGGACAACATAAAAACCCGGTATGTAAGTGGGAGTGAGGGGGCATGATGGAGGATAAAAAGGGCATGATGGAGGACAAAAGAAGAACTCACCAGCACTCACTACGCTAAAGAAATGAAGAACTTCCTTGCAGAGAGAAGAATAGATCAAGTAATGATTCCTGCAGGAATGACTGCCTATCTCCACACCCTTGATATTGCAATAAACAAGCCATTCAAGGACCATTTGCGCATGGAAGTCAATGACTACATTGAAAATAGAATGGAAAGAAATCAGCGTGGAAACTTTGTGAAGCCCTGTCTGCAAGAAGTCGTGACTTGGGTGAGGAAGTCATGGGATAAAATTACTGACACCTGTGTCACCAAGGCACTACGAGCAGGTTACCTGGACAAGACATGTTCATTTAAAGAGAGCTATATTGCTGGACATGACAGATTGGGTCCCCTTCTTCTGAAGGAAATAGAGGCGCAAGACATCCAGGATGGAATTCAGGGTATGGACACTTATGACGATGTTGTTGAAGAAGATGACATGATCATTATTGAATAAAGGTACTTTTTTTTGTTCACATTTACCTATTTATTAAAATTGCTGTCAATGTTCATTAAAATAAGCCCTCTGGTGTTTTTCTGTCCAAAAAAATAATAAGACAGTGTCTTATTATTGGGGAAACATGGTACTTTCTTTTAACTGATTGATTGAAATGCTGCAGTAGTCAAAATGAGATTTGAGGCCTTTTAGATGTTTTAGCTTCCAGACCATGGTAACTTTGGAAAGAACAACCTCCCTTGAACTATGACATTAGAAGCTACATTTCAGAGAGTTTAGAAAAATTTAAGAGCAAAAGGACAAGCATCAAATGGAGATAAAGTCTTCAAAAAGTTGAGCTGAGACAGGGAGGAAAGAAAAAAGAAGGGGAGATTCAATTTGACCCTGAACACCAGAGCACATTTTTAAATTTTCATGTGTCTATTTATAATCTTGGAAACTGGCAAACATGTCAATTAGAACTTGTGCTGTTGCTTAGACTTAAGAAAATTATTGAGAAAATGCATGTTAAACTTAAAAATGTGTTCCCTTTATGCTTTTTAAATTCTTGTCCCCTCTCCCCCAGTTGTTATTTAATTATTAAAGTAATTAATTATTAAATAGTTTAAAATAGTTATTAGTTACCAGTATATTTTTGAATATAGCATGATATCAAAAAGGAATCCTAGGATTAAGTGAAGTTTTGTTTTTTCTTTTATTTTAAGGATGGAGGAGATATGAATGTACTTGTGGGCAGCAGGGAAATAAAAAGTAGATAGGAAGAAGTTAAAAATTTAGAAGGGGGAGATGTTTATGTAGTCAATATGTCAGCAAACACAGAAAGCAGATCAGATTAAGGATACATTTATGAAGTCTTAAAATATAAAACAACCAGTTTTATTCTTTTCTTTATTATTTAGAAACATAATTCCTATTTCAAGAAAATTAAGCAAAATTTCCCTTTCAGTAGTTAAACTGATCATTTATTTCTAGAGCAGAAATAAAGTTAGGCTAAGTATCATAAGTATTGAAAGATTTTCACGGGCAAAGTAAAATGTTACATTTGGCTGTCAGGCATTGTTCAGTGCTTTCACATTTCTAATGGAATTGGACTCCCATGGAACAGAATTAAGACTTTAACTAAGTCAATGTTGCTGACTTGGCTTTCCTCCCCCTACCCTAAATGCCTCAGAGTGGTTTATAAAGGAAACCCATGTTGAGAGAGGCAAGCAAAGTCACATGAAAGAAATGTCATAGCTGTAGATGATGGAACCACAGATCAATAGTTAGAGCTACTAAGGCCTTAAAGCACACATTTTTTTTTTTTTTCTATACATTTTCATTGACAACTTATATGCATGGGTAATTTTACAGCATTGATAATTGCTAAACCTTTTGTTCCAATTTTTCCCCTCTTCCTCCCACCCCTTCCCCCAGATGGCAAGTTGACCAATACATGTTAAATATGTTAAAGTATAAATTAAATACAATATAAGTATACATGTGCAAGCAATTATTTTGCTCTACAAAAAGAATCGGATTTTGAAGTAATATACAATTAGCCTGTGAAGGAAATCAAAAATGCAGGTGGACAAAAATATAGGGATTGGGAATTCTATGTAATGGTTCATAGTTATCTCACAGAGTTCTTTCACTGGGTGTAGCTGGTTCAATTCATTACTGCTCTATTGGAATTGATTTGGTTCATCTCATTGCTGGAGATGGCCACGTCCATCAGAATTGATCATCATACAGTATTGTTGTTGAAGTATATAATGATCTCTTGGTCCTACTCATTTCACTCAGCATCAATTCGTGTAAGTTTCTCCAGGCCTTTCTGAAATCATCCTATTGGTCATTTCTTACCAAACAATAATATTCCATAACGTTCATATACCACAATTTATTCAGCCATTCTCCAATTGATGGGCATCCATCCATTTTCCAGTTTCTGGCCACTACAAAGAGGGCTGCCACAAACATTCGTGCACATACAGATCCCTTTACCTTCTTTATGACCTCTTTGGGCTGGATCAAAGGGTATGCACAGTTTGATAACTTTTTGAGCATAGTTCCAAATTGCTCTCCTGAATGTCTGTATGTATTCACAGTTCCACCAACAGTGTATTAGTATCCCTGTGTTCCCACATCCCTTGCAACATTCAGCATTATCTTTCCCTGTCATTCTAGCCAATCTGACAGGTATGTAGTGTTATCTCAGAGTTGTCTTAATTTGCATTTCTCTGATTAATAATGACTTGAAGCATCTTTTCATATGGCTAGAAGTAGCCATATCATTTCTAGTTTCTAGTTTCAATTTCTTCATCTGAGAATTACGTATTCATATCTTTTGACCATTTATTAATTGGAGAATGGTAAAGGACACATTCTTAACTCCTTTTTTGAAAAAATAAATTGAAGCTATATTTCAATATAAGTGATTCTCCTTATAATATTGTGAATTTTATTTTATGCATTCAAAATCATTATTATGAGAAACAGAACTAGGCAGAACAAAAGTCAAAGTAGTCCATGGCACAAAATTGTTTGAAAATTCCCGCCTTAGAGATCATATAGGATAACCTCTTCATTTTGTAAATGAAGAAGCCTTGAAGCCCAGAGGAAAACACAATGAAGCAAAACAAGGTCACATAGATTATAAATGGCAGAGACAGGATTTGAAGCCAGGTATTTTGAACAGAAACCCAAAAGTTTTACCCTACTCCAAACTGTGCCATGTATGAAAAAAATGTCTATATTCTTTAATCTCATTACTAACCCTTTTAATGCTCTGAATCTCTAGTTAATTTAAATGCATTAATTACCCAAGTAAATATTTCCTTTTCCCAAATGGTTATTACAATTTCCTGTTTATAACTATAATAATGTTATGTTAGATACAAGAAATGTTTTAAAATTAGTATTATTAAATGAAAAGCAGTCCTGATTTGTCCATTGACTTTGTATTATAGGTATTTTTCTTTCAGTTAATGGATTGTCAGAAGGCAAATGATTTTTTGAAACTAACAAAATGGTGATGGTACTTTGAATCTGTAAGAGCAAAGGTGGGACAATGTTTGTTTTCTGTTGTAAATAATGAAATTTTTTAAAATGTTGTATTCAAGCTTAATTAGCTTGAAAAGGGAAGACTGTTATTTGTCACCTTCAATATGGGTTGTTTATTAAAGCAGATTTATCAATGTAAAAGAATGTGAAGCTTTATATAGATCAATAAAAAGAGTATCAGTAAATTTTATGCCACAGAACTGCTGTGCGCTAAAAATCAATGAAAGTCAATCTATTTGAATTAGAGTGCACTACTTTGAACTAGTGGCTTTCATTTTCTTTCCATTGCTTTCTGGACAATTTCAGTGTTTGCTCTGGACTGCAGTGACAGCAGCCATATTTCATCGTGTTCCTTCAGTGTTCTGTCCTCTGGTGATAAGCTATAATGGATCTGTCTGTATGAACAGCTGTCTTCCCTTGTTCCCAAGGAGAGATGAAAAACCGTTTCTGCTTTCAAATACTGTATTAAACCTGACAATAATGAAGTGTGTAATTAACAGTTCTGCCCTAATAAAACCTTGCATTTATTGTCTTTAGAGTGATTGTACCTTACGTGATTTTAAAAAATGCTTTAAGAATCTGTTCTTTGGGGCTATTTTTTCTTTTTTTTAAGGAGTCATATTCACTATGATACAAACCACAGCCTCAGACTTTCATGTTAAATCTATGCTGAAGAACAGCTTGGATAAATTTCAGTTATATCTTTTTTTCATTTTATTAATCCATGTCACTGAAAGGGCCTAAGTGCAATGGAGGGAGGGAGGAAGAGGAAACCTAGATTTTTTTTGAGAAACGGTATACTTGGAGCCTCCAATCAGGAAAGGTGAATGAAGGAAGAGTGAATTGGAGAAATTCACATGACCCCAGATGTGCCAGTTAATCTTTCTTAAAAAGCTATTTTCATGACTGACTCTTGGTAAAAGAAATTGAACAAGAGGCCTTTGGTTATTGTGGGAAGTGGGAAAGAATACCACAATTCTTGCTCCTCAGACTGTTTAAGGTACTATGAAAACAAAAATATTATAAAATATCAATTAAATGAAACTTCAAATATAAGAACTTTTAAATTAACAGTAATTTTTGCTGCCTTTTTCTTTTAGGAGAAAAGATTCATCTCAAGAAAAAGCATAAAAATAAAATAAGTTGCCATCAAAGATTTGTCAGGAGGAAATGACCTATGGTCAGTAACCCTTGGCTAGGCCCAATCTCTTATCCCCCCAAAGGTGCCAAATATTGGCAGCAAGAATAAAGAATGAGGCTTGCATAAGCACTAGAACATCCTTCATTCATTCATGAAGAAATTTATTTATGCTAGTATTCTCTACTTTCTAAGGCAAGAAAGATAATTCAGATAATTTAGAAATATTTCATTAAAAGGGTTGAAAGCCACTTTCTCACCTACTGCCTACCTTCAAAAGTTTAATAAGCTGAAAATTTGATTAATCAGAAGATGCTATTAACTGAAGTTTTGCTACATGAAATTGTTTTGATTTAATAAATACATTCATAAAATAATTGTTCCTGAATCATTCACACAGTGACTCTCTGTCAAATTAATTAATTATGGCCTGTTTACATTGACAATGTGCAATGAAATAGTAGCTAAATCCAGTCCATGATAGCTGATTAATTTAGCCAAAAATAATAGAATGTCTCTGTTTCTGAATATGAAGCTGGCTTGAAGAACTGAACAACTAAAAATATATTTGAAGTATATTATTGATTGAAATGTTTTTGGTTAAGATCTGTTTCCTCTGGAGATTGCTAAGCATACCAGTTTGTCCTAGCAGAAACATGAAAGAGGATTTAGGAACTGGACAAAGATAGGGCAGAAAGTGGGCAAAAGACAAAAAATTGGACATATTTGTGGTAGCATAGGACTCTTCTACCACACCATCAATCATTTGCTAAATTACTCATTCAAGAAAGTGAATCAAGCAGGAGACAAATGTAGGTTTGAAACAAATGTCTGTCAGTGCAGCCTAGAGACACCAGGGCAAAAGCTTCACCTGAACCTGATCCAGGTGAAGATATTAAGAGAAGCCATTTAAATAAAGGAAGGTCTAGCAAGATTCTCTCATTAAAGGATAGCAATTTAAAAAACTACATTTAAGATAAATAATATTAATAAAAACAATAAAAAAGAGAGAAAGGGGGAATAAGGAGACACAAGTCAGTGTTTGCATGTGTGATTTCAATCAGAAATGTATTCATTGTCATTAATGGAGCTATCCTATGATCTTAATAAAAATGTTCATATCTATTGTTAAAGATTATACATTTGGATCTGAAAATGGGAAATAAACATGATGAGGGCCTAGGTATCTCGATGACCTTTAAAAGAAAGAGCCTGAATTATTAAATATAATCTGAAAGAAGCAAACAGGAAGAGTGCTAGGCAACCTATTTTTGAGACAAACTAGATGCTTATTCTAGGGCTAATCTCTCAATTTCTTATGTCTCTAAAAACTCCTTAAGATACTAAATTGCAGAACAGATATCAATATTTACTGGGCAAAAGTTTCTTCCCTGGGAATTCTAAAATTCTAAAATCATAGCTCTGATGCAAAACTATTGCTACATATCTAAGTGTGTGTGATGAGGTTTTGGAGAGCTAAGTGGGCATTGATCTAGATGGCTTGAATTATGGTATATAAGCTGGAAGCCTAGCTATTCCCTAAGGCAAACAGGCATGATCACAGAAAGGGTTATAAAGTGGGCCTTTTTAATTTTGATTAGGCATTTTGTTTAAGTATACCTTTATTGTAGCTCCACCTCTAGTGGAGGTCTCTGATAGAATTGTTAGCTGAATTCTTTGCATGGACAAAATTATCTTAACTCCCATTACTGCGTCTAATTAGAAAGCCACTTTATGATATCAGCTCCTAGAGGTTATATTTCCTGTCTAAAAGACCTACCCTACTGTGATTCCATCCCAATTTCTTTTCTGATACTAAATTTCTTTAATCCCCCTTCTCCACTGACTCTTTTTTTGGGGGGTTAGTCTACTTGCTAAGCAACATAATAGGTAGTATCTATTAAGACCCTGAAGTCCTTTTGGAGTTAGTCCCCAAATTCCTCAATTGCCATATCTTAATGGGTCTCTGCTAGAGAACTTATCTTCCCCCTTGTTACTTGCTAATACCGCTTCCTTGTTAAAAACCCTTATGGATTTAACCCACTTTTAGCAACATAATTAAATCTTTGCCCCTTGATTTGGAGAAAATCTAAGCCTACAAATTCTTTTGAAACAACTTGCGAGGCTGGCCCTGTAACTCCAATATACTTTTGGGGTACCACCTCACTACCCCCATCATTTTGCTGATCCTGCACAGGGAGGGTTACATTACCCTGTAACCACAACATGTATGGATATATGTATATATATGGAGAGATATATGCGCACACACATGCACATATAAATATATACACATATATACCTATACATATATAGAAAGGAAGATTCTATGTATGCATATATACAGACAGATAATACATATACAGTACACATATATGCAAACATGTGTGTGTATGTAGGGGGAGATAGCCAGGCCAGTTAGAAAGCATAGGGCACAGAGTACTTAGCCTGGAGTTAGGATAAGTCATCTTTTGGAGTTCAAATCTAGCCTCAGATACTTACCAGCTTTGTGATCTTGGGTCAGTTACTTGACCCTGTTTTTTTCATTTTCCTCATCTGTACAAAGAACTGGAGAAGGAAATGGCAGGCCATTCTATTTCTTTTTTTTGGTATTTTTGCTTGTGTAAAACCTTTTTAATTTGATGTCATCAAAACTGCCCATTTTGTATTTCATAAGTTCTCTACCTTCTCTTTGGTCATAATTTCTTCCCTTTTCCTTAGATCTGACAGGTAAAAAACCATGGCTTCTTTTTTGGTGAAAGAGAGACACAAAATTGGAATGAAGCCCAGGGTCACACATCTATCTAGCCTAATTTGAACTCAGGTCCTCTTGACTCCAAAACCACTATTCTATCCACTGTGCCATCTAGCTGTTCCCAGTATCTTTGTTTCTTTCCCAAGAAAATTCTCCAAAAGTCACAGACCGTGAAAGTGATTTAGCAATAGCAACTACTTCCCAGGATTGTTTTTTTTTTTAAATAAGAAAATGATCTATTTGATGTTACTATTATTATTAATTTTAATATAAATGAATTTTTAAAATTTGAAAATGATAAAAGGGAGGGGGGAAAAAAACCAACCTTTTGCTCAACACTTTACAATGTGTCACAACACTGTAATCCTGTAAAGTAGGCCTGCATAATCCTCTGTTTAGCAAAGAGGAAATTAAGGCACAGAATGATTAAATCTCTTGATTAGGGCCCCATTGCTCTGAGGTGGAATATTCAAATGATAGCCATCTCTCTCTAAGACCAGTGCATGCACCACTGTATCCTGCTGAGTGCCCTGATGATATACATTAGTAGTGACTCACAAAAAAGACTAGAGACTAGGGAATCACAGTTCACTGACTTGATCTGAAGCTGGGAACTTGATTTATTCAATCTCTCTAAGCTCCCTGCTAAGGAGCAATGTTCTGTTTCTTGCTCAAGTATTAGAATGTCTTGTCAAAATATAAAACAGAGAAAGAGACATAATTATTCATATCTGTCAAATGGTTGTGGGTGGACAGAGTTTGAGCTGTTCCAAGTCATGCTGGTGAGTCAGGGCAGAAAATTCAAAGCTGAAATCATAGCAAAACATCTCTCTTGAGATAAGGAGAAAACTCAGGTTTGGCTGATTAACATATGTCTATATATTTATATAGATGCTCAGGCACACATATGTGTGAGTCAAAGGACTGAATCAAAGTCCACTTATCTTTCTTAGTAACTGCATGTAAGCTGATACAAGCAAATTTAGAAATAGTAAGAGTAACAAATCATTATCATTTTTCATTAGTTTTTATAGGAATACATATTTATTATAAATATGGATAAATCAAATTCATATGTAAACATAACTATAATACATATATACAATATCTATTTACATAGGTATGTTTAAAAAGTTTTTTTCAGCCATTTTCCTTGACTGTCCCTGAAGATTTTCATTATTTTGCTATGAAGTTGATTCATTTGTTATATAAATTACTAAAAATACTCACATTTGTATGGTATGCTTATATGAGGTGCTTTTTTCACAACAATTTTTTGAAAAATGACCCATTTAATATATTTTTTTAATTTTTTATTTAATAATTACTTTATATTGACACTCGTTTCTGTTCCGATTTTTTTTTCCCCTCCCTCCCTCCACCCCCTCCCCTAGATGGCAAGCAGTCCTTTATATGTTGGATATGTTGCAGTATATCCTAGATACAATATATGTTTGCAGAACCGAACAGTTCTCTTGTTGCTTAGGGATAATTGGATTATGACCCATTTAATATTGAGGGAATTAAAATTCAGAAACATTGAATAATTTGTTTTTATTCCTAGCTATTTTCCTAGATTTCATTATGATCTTCAGAAACTTCTTGAAAGATCACATTAACTGTGAAACAACTTCTCCTTAGTGCCACTTTTTGAGCTCTTCCCCCTACTCCATTAGAAATGATGGAATGTGGATATCACCAAATACTTTATTAAAGAAGGGAGCCTAAGGCAGCTATTTCAGCTTTCCCAAACTGCTGCAGCACTGTATCACTAAGTATCCTCCCTTTACTGTATTCTTTTAACTTCTTTTTATGTATTATTGTCACTCACTAGATTTTAAACTCCTCGAGGGCCAGGAGTATATTCTGCCTTTCTTTGCATCCCTACAGTGCCTGGCACATAGTAGGTTGGTTACTTAGTTCTCTTTTGTTCTTGAACAGGCCCACAGGGATGTCATTCTATTGGAGTCGGCATATAGTATGACTACTATGGCTGATCAGATCAACATTAGCGCTGAATGATCCAGCACAGGTTGAACACAAATAGTCCATATGAACATTTGGAGTGGAGATGTCTCTAAATCTATGCTTCATATTTCTTCTGAACTATGCGATTTTGCTTTACCTATGGAGCACAGAGCCTTCTTTGATGTGAGTACACCATACTGAGCGTCCCTTTGCCAGGATCTCCCCTGTCACACAACTGATTTTAAAGTTCTTCAGAGAAACTTTAAGAGTGGCTATATATCATTCCTTTCGATCTCCATGTGAATGCTTAGCTTGTATAAATTCTCCATAAAAGTCTTTTGTTCTTTCAAGTAAAATTTATTGTTTTTTTCTAATCCAATAAAATTATTATATAAATCAGGTTAGATTATTTTTTATTATATTGTCCTTTCTTGTGAACTGATCCCATTGTTGTGGAGAGTAATTTGGAATTATGCCCAAAGACTTATTAAATTGCCTATATCTTTTGGCTCAGCAATACCACTACTGGGTCTGTTTCCTAAGATTATCAGGGAAAAGACAGGAGAGAGCCTATATGTTCTAAAATATTTATAGCCGCTCCCTTTGTTGTGGCAAAGAAATGGGAAATTGCAGGGATGCCCATCAACTGGGGAATGGCTAAACAAGTTGTGGTAATTGATTGTAATAGAATACTACTGTGCTATAAGAAATGATGAACTTCATGATCTTAGAAAAAAACACAGATTGAATTACACAAAATAATGAAGAGTAAAATAAGCAGATCTAAGAGAACATTGTAACAGTAACAGCAGTATTGTTTTAAGAGCATCTTTGAGTGACTAAGTCATTTTGACTATTATAAATATCCAAATTAACTACAAAGGACCTATTAAGATGCTATCTGTATCCAGAGAAAGAGCTGATAAATAGAAGTAGGCATAGAATGACTTTACAAATATATGCACACATGCATATACAGAGCTATGTCTAATGGTAGCCATCTCTAGGGTTGGGGATAAAAAAAGAAAAAAAAAGTCATGATGACTTTAATATATATTTAAAAGTAATAGCATGTTGTACATAACAGATTTGCAGTTTCATGTGCAATTATCCTTTTTTTCCTATTCTACTATATTATGAAAATGTTTGTTTTACTTAGGTTTAGAATTAAATAAACACACATAAAAATAAAATGATGTGGCAAATAATGCAAGAACTGTTTTTTAGAAGTTCTGAATACTAACAATAAAACAGTAGAGAATCTTTAGATCACCATTTAGAAAGATTGTCACTGTGTGAAATATGGCACCCAAATTTAACAATTCCAATAACAAATAGCAAAATTTGCAATCAGTTTAGATAAACAAGCAAAGAAAGAGATTATCATTAGCTTAATGAATGAAAAAGAACCAGTAGGGTAGGGGCTGAGCCAAAATCAATATAAAGTTACACTTAAAATCCCTGAGTTAAGGAAATATAATACTTCTCACAAAGGAATAGACTTAGGAAGTGAGAGAGTTTTCTGAGAGTCAGAAAGAGCTTGACTGTTTTCTCAGAACAACTTCTTTTACATGGAAATGTGCATAGGAGGTAGCCAAGAGCATTTGACTGACACCTGATCTTTATTACAGAAAAGGATCAAGTACTACTTATAGTACCTATATGAATTTCTCTGCAGATAGCTAACTCTTTTTAAAATGCATTTATGCACTATACTTCTAAGCTATTTGAGACCTGATTGAGGTCATTTAAAATATGGATATAAAAAAGTTCTTAGGTAAATTACAAAATCATATCAATACATTCCTTTTTCATTATTAGCTATAATAGCCTAAAAGAACAAATGGGATCATTCAAGGACAAAATGCATAGTTTTGGTAGATGTAATCAGAGAAATGTCAATTATAATAAACAAATAAGCCACAGCATGCAATAGTTTTAGCAACCCAACTTTTTCAGAAATTGCTGAAAATCTTGTAAAGAAAAAAAACTGTGAGGATTGTAAAACAATTTACTACAATTGCATCATTTAGATTTTTAGATTTCAGAGCAGTCACCAAATTGAGTTGCTATGACAACACAACCAATGTTTTATTGTTGTCTGAAATTTTGATGACATTTAAAAATCAAAAAATTGTTTCAGCAAACAGTTAAAAATTGCTGATGAGCAACACTAAATGTCAAAAATAATAATTATTTAATGGATTTTTGTAGGTTGTTATGAAACAGCAAATTTCCATTTTTGACCAACAGAATTTTACCTTGAGTACCTTACTTAACCTTTTAATTAGTGCAAACGTTTTCAATACTGTCATTTTAGGAATGCTTTATAAAAAAACAGATAAAAGAACTCAACTTCTTCAAGGAATATGAATGTGAAAAAATACAACAAATCTAAAAGCATCTCTTCCTCTTAAGTGGCAATTTTTTTCCCCCTCAAACTATCTGAAAAAAAAAAAGTATGGCAATATAAATTATGTTACAAACATGTAGTCCTGTACTTCTATAAAGACAGAGGAGGTACATTCTCATATATATCATTTCTTAAGTGACAAACTCAATCATTACATTTAAAAAGGATGCAGTTTCAATTGTTTTCTTGCTTACGAAATGTATATTGTTGGAATCATTTTGTATGTTGTTTTTCTGGCTCTGCTTAATTCATTTTTGATCAGTTCATCAAAGACGTCCAGTGTTTCTTTGTAAATATTTTGGCTTTTACATATACTTCCAAACCTTTCTAGTCTTTTTATACTATAAACTTCCACTCTCTCCCACTTTCATGTACTCTGCAACCTAGTCACAATGTCTTTCTTGCTGTTCTAGCACTAGAACATCTCATGATACAAGCTTTTTCACTTGCTGTCCTCCATTCTTAAACTCTCTTCTTCCTCATGTCCTGTTCCTAGCTCTCTGATTTCCTTCAAATCTCAGATGAAGTACCACCTTTTTCAAGAAGCCTTTCCTAGTTCCCCATAATGTTAGTGCTTCCTTCTATTGATTTTTTTCCCATTAAATAGTAATATTATTAAGTAATATTTAAACCATGGTAATAGGTGCTAAACTCATCAAATTACTGAGTTTTTCCTGAGGACCAAAAATATGCAAAAATATACCATTTACCTAATCACTAACTGGTGATTAATTCTTGGGCTTTGATATCTATGAAAGAAAGAAACATAAAAAATAATTCTCAGATCTGTGCATCCTCTTCTACTTCTTCAGTGATGGTAGCAGAGTAGTAAAAAAAGTTGCATAAAAAGAGTAAAAATCATACTAATTCTTAGGATCTCTATAAACTAAGTTTACTAACAAAAATTAAGATTCCACCAATAGTCAAAAAGTGAATATTCTGGTGAAAAAAAAATTGTCCTTCTCTCTGACAAATTCAGAAGACAAAAGCAAATTGCAGCTAATTAAAAGGATGAATTTGCAGATCCTCCTTGGATGGCACAAATAAAGGAGTTGGAACTGGCTTTATAATGCATCTAAAGGTGACAAGAAACATCCTTTCATAGGATATTTGCTAAGCTTGTATTGCATTGCTCAGGACAAATACTTGAAGAAAGCAGCTTCACATCAGCTTCATGGCCAAGTGCAGAACTCCAAAGTTTAAAAACGGGAAAGAGAAATATCAAGGAAGAGAACAAAGACTATGAATGGACGAGCTGAATGCTCGAGGACAAACTTCTTCTTCATCATCTTATCTTGGGTCAGTCTTAGTTACATGTATTAGATGTTATTGGGTAGCTAGGTGGTGCAATGGATAGAGTGCCAGCCCTGGAGTCAGGAAGACTTGAATTCAAATCTGACCTGAAGCACTTAATGACTGAATGACCAGGAGCAAATAATTTAACCAAATCTGTTTGCCTCACTTTTCTCACCTTAAAATGCACTGAAAAAAGAAATGACAACGCACTTCAGTAACTTTGCCAAGAAAACCTCAAAAACCTCAAATAGGGTCACTGAAAGAATGCAACAACAAATCAGATATTATTGGTTTAGAAATTCATGTTAACAAGAGAGGATCTGGGATTTCTCCATAATCTTCTGGATGAACATTGGGAAGCTATTATTTCAGCATCTACATGAAAGAAAAGATTCTACCATCTTCAGATAATGTGAGAGAATGACACTTGCAAGGTCTGCTGCTTTTACCATGGGCTGCTCTGTAGGAGAGTTGCCAGATAAATGGATATGACTTAGAAACTCTCATGCTCCCAAGTCATGCTTATTGAGATTCTACACTGACCTGAAGCCATTTAAGTTTCTGGTCAGTAAAGTTTACACTTTCATTCATTATGTGAACTCTTCTCTTATCACTATTCACTGAATCTCCTTCTTCTAGTCTATTGGTTGCACATTTGACAATTAATCTGATCCATAAGGACATTTAAATGAGAGCTTTGTCCAGTCAGTCAGTTGCAATCACAGTATCTGAGAATACAACAGTAAATGTTTGAGGGCTTTCCCTATTACCCCAAGGTCAGGACCCTTTAGTACCATCATAGAATGATCCTGCATTGGAAAATGAACGGATGCCCATCAACTGGAGAATGGTTGGGTAAATTGTGGTATATGAATGTTATGGAATATTATTGTTCTGTAAGAAATGACCACCAGGATGATTTCAGAAAGGCCTGGAGTCAGGAAGACTTGAATTCAAATCTGACCTGAAGCACTTAATGACTGAATGACCAGGAGCAAATAATTTAACCAAATCTGTTTGCCTCACTTTTCTCACCTTAAAATGCACTGAAAAAAGAAATGACAACGCACTTCAGTAACTTTGCCAAGAAAACCTCAAAAACCTCAAATAGGGTCACTGAAAGAATGCAACAACAAATCAGATATTATTGGTTTAGAAATTCATGTTAACAAGAGAGGATCTGGGATTTCTCCATAATCTTCTGGATGAACATTGGGAAGCTATTATTTCAGCATCTACATGAAAGAAAAGATTCTACCATCTTCAGATAATGTGAGAGAATGACACTTGCAAGGTCTGCTGCTTTTACCATGGGCTGCTCTGTAGGAGAGTTGCCAGATAAATGGATATGACTTAGAAACTCTCATGCTCCCAAGTCATGCTTATTGAGATTCTACACTGACCTGAAGCCATTTAAGTTTCTGGTCAGTAAAGTTTACACTTTCATTCATTATGTGAACTCTTCTCTTATCACTATTCACTGAATCTCCTTCTTCTAGTCTATTGGTTGCACATTTGACAATTAATCTGATCCATAAGGACATTTAAATGAGAGCTTTGTCAAGTCAGTCAGTTGCAATCACAGTATCTGAGAATACAACAGTAAATGTTTGAGGGCTTTCCCTATTACCCCAAGGTCAGGACCCTTTAGTACCATCATAGAATGATCCTGCATTGGAAAATGAACGGATGCCCATCAATTGGAGAATGGTTGGGTAAATTGTGGTATATGAATGTTATGGAATATTATTGTTCTGTAAGAAATGACCACCAGGATGATTTCAGAAAGGCCTGGAGAGACTTAAAGGAACTGATGCTGAGTGAAATGAGCAGAACCAGGAGATAATTATATACCTCAACAACGATACTATTTGAGGATGTATTCTGATGGAAATGGATTTCTTTGACAAAGAGACCTAACTTAGTTTCAATTGATCAACAATGGACAGAAGCAGCTACACCCAAAGAAAGAACACTGGGAAATGAATGTAAATTGTATGCACTTTTGTTTTTCTTCCCAGGTTATTTTTACCTTCTGAATCCAATTCTTTCTGTGCAACAAGAGAACTGTTCAGTTCTGCACACATATATTGTATCTAGGATATGCTGTGACATATTTAACATGTATAGGACTGCTTGCCATCTGGGGGAAGGGGTGGAGGGAGAGAGGAGAAAAATTGGAACAGAAGTGAGTGCAAGGGATAATGTAAAAAGTTACCCTGGCATGGGTTCTGTCAATAAAAAGTTACAATTATTAAAAAAAAAAAAAAAAAAAAAGAATGATCCTGCAGTATCCAATCAACTTTAAAAACTGCCACTAGTATCAATACTGGAGAACTTTATTAGACAAAGCCTCTAATAATAATAATAATAATAATATTTTTTCCCAAAAAAAGTCCTCTGTGCCACTTCATCAAATAGTGGTGCTCTGAAATATAAGATGATTTATTTGCAATGTAGCTAAACTAAAGTTTCACATAAACTTTCTTCTACTTAAGGGCCATGTGACTCTTGACAAATCATTTATCATTTGTTTGTTTTTTTCCTCTGTTAAATGGGTAACTTTTTTATTATTTTTTATTTTCAAAACATATGCATGGACAACTTTCAACATTCACCTTTGCAAAATCTTGTGTTCCAAATTTTTTTTCTCTCCCTTTCCTCCACTGAAAGGAGAATATCCTCTCAAGGACAACTTACTAGGGAAGTACAGCTCTTACAGGTTTTATGCCAAACTGGAAAAACATCAACTATATATACCTGGTAATAAATTGTATATATGATATACAGAGTATAATCTAGTCGAGTCTGGAGAGGCTCATCACCAGGTTGGCCACAACATGATAGGTTTTTTTTTTTTTTTTTTTTTTTTTTGGTAAAAAGTATTTACAGACTATTATATCGCGGAAGGGTTGCATGTTGGAGGAAATCCTCACCATTACAAAATCACAGATCTTCAAAGTATGCTTATTGGACCTCTTTTCCTCAAGAATGGATATCTGTGTGTGTGTGCACATATACACACATTATATTTTTCTATATTTGAATTACATAATTATACATATAATCATCAAAATATATTCATATTTGTGTCTGCTTGTGTGTACATGTAAAATCATCAGTCTTCTGTGGCCAATTTAGAATTTGTGTACATATTCATGACTTCAGGAAAAACTGTATTAATGAAATACAAATCTTAAACTATATTTTCTATGCTAGGACAGAATTCAAGGGAAGATGTCAGCCCCACTTTAACATCTTCTCACATCTTTCCAAACTTTAATGTTTAAAATAAAACTGAAAGAGAAATGATTTTATCTTCTCTGAGACAAAGTCAAGGTATACATATAGATTGATAGATATATATGTATATGTAAATAGTAAAGGGATATATGTATGTGTATATATACATATACAGATATTCACACATACACATATTTTATATCCATATGTGTGTATATACGGATATACAATATGGATATAAAATATGTGTATGTGTGAATATATGCATATAAATACATATATATATGTGTATATATATATATACACACACACATTTAAAGGAGATGCAGACAGAGGTATGCATAGAGATAGAAATTATATTGAGGATTTATATGAGAGAATGAAAATCTCTAATTTACAATAAGGTACTGAACTACTTCTGGAATAATTTAGATTAGATTTGGATTGCTGGACAGATCCACTTTCAACTACATTCTATTCAGTGGTAGATTGGTCCTGACACCCTTAATCAATTAAACTGTCCAACTGACAAGTCACACACAAAACAACTGCTCCTTAATCCCCTATTGCTTGTAATTGAAAAAGGAATATAAAACAAAGGGTAAATGTGTCATCATGGCATTAACAATGCACATACAAAACTAAAAATAAAAGGAAAACTTTTGCATGAAAATTGACAGATTAACTATGCAAATGTTCCAATAGCACGAAAA
Source organism: Antechinus flavipes (assembly GCF_016432865.1). Taxonomy (NCBI): domain Eukaryota; kingdom Metazoa; phylum Chordata; class Mammalia; order Dasyuromorphia; family Dasyuridae; genus Antechinus; species Antechinus flavipes. Next base: position 170,800,573 of record NC_067399.1, on the reverse strand, counting down.
TATTAATATTCCACCAAAAGCAAAAATGAGAAGTAGACATTCCTTTAGAGCTGTTTTGTTGTTATTGGGAGCTAGGTTGTACAGTGGTTAGGTGTTGAGCTATGAGTCAGGACAATAGGAATTCAAATTCTTCAACACAATATATGTATAACAATAGTCAAGTCACTTAATCTCTCTCAGACTATTTTTCTCATCTGTAAAATGAGGATAATAAGTGTATCTACAGCATATAGGAATATCTTGGAGATATTGTGGCTTCCAGATCACTGCAATAAATAGTTCATTGTAATAAAACAAGACATATGAATTTCTTGGTTTCCCAGTGTACATAAAAGTTCTACTTAGATTATATTGTAGTTTATTAAATATGTAATAATATTAAAAAATACAATGTACATACCTTAATAAAAATAGTTTATTGCTAAAAATGTTAAACATCATCTGAGCAGTCAATAAGTCATAATCTTTTGGCTGGTTGAGCTTCCATATTTATGACTACTGACTGGTCAAGGTGGTTGCTGAAGTTTAGAGTAAGTGGCAATTTCTTAAAACAAGACAACAATTAATTTTACCTCATCCCTGACTTTTCCTTCCACTTGAACATTTAGAGATCATTGTAAATTTATTAATTGATCTAATTTCAGTATTATTGGGTATCAGGGAGTAGGGAACCAAAGAAGAGAGAGAAACACAGGAAACTGCCTGTCAATGGAGCAGTCATAACATACACAATATTTATTGATTAAATTTGCCATCTTGTATAGGTGCCCCCAAATAATTACAATAATAACATCTAATATAACTTATCACAGATCAATGATCTATATATTATAATATATAATACAATACAATGTATAATAATAATGCAAATGCTTGACATATAGTAGAATTATCAAAATGTGATAGAGACATGAGGTGAGCACACACTGTTGAAAAATGGCACTGATAGACTTGTTTGACAAAGGGTTGACATAAATCTTCAATTTGTAAAAAAAAAAAAAAAAAAAAAAAAACCAAAAATATCTGTGAAGCATGAAAAAGCAAAGCATAATACAACAAAGTATGCCTGTATAGAGTTACTGTGACACTCAAATGAGAATATAGGCAAACCATTTTGTAAGCCTTACAGCATTATATAAATCTAGCTAGGATGATAATGGTAATATGATTCCCACATGGAGTCACTTAGGATAAGTAGCCCATAAGGTATATGGGCAATGACAGGTAATTTTGTGCTCTTCCACTATTCCAACCTATTTTAATCTCTATATCAAGTAGTTGATGCTCACAGCTTCTGATTGGATAAATATTCTGGCCACATGAAATGGCCCATGAACCCTTATTTCCTGATGCCTCAGAGAGCAAATTCAACCTTTGACACAATTTCTGGTCCTAATAAAGAAGTTTCACCTTAACCTTTGCCTCCCATCCTCTGAATCCTGGCATTGATAATCAGCTCCGAGAACTCTTCAATCACATCAGGATCTGATTAGAAATGTCCCCTCTCTCATATCTGGCATTGTAAAGGGCAGAATTCTGGAGAAGTATACTTGAAACAAGATGTTAACTCAGTGGAATGAAGATAATGATTCTCTAGTTTACATGTACTTAGTACTTGTATAGTTCTACAAGATTGGCACCTATGATGATGTACCTATAATAAGAGTACATAAGAGCCAACAAGGACTCAAAGAGAGACATTCCATCTTCCACCATCCTGGTGGCTCTTCCTTCCACTTGAACATTTAGAGATCATTGTAAATTTATTAATTGATCTAATTTCAGTATTATTGGGTATCAGGGAGTAGGGAACCAAAGAAGAGAGAGAAACACAGGAAACTGCCTGTCAATGGAGCAGTCATAACATACACAATATTTATTGATTAAATTTGCCATCTTGTATAGGTGCCCCCAAATAATTACAATAATAACATCTAATATAACTTATCACAGATCAATGATCTATATATTATAATATATAATACAATACAATGTATAATAATAATGCAAATGCTTGACATATAGTAGAATTATCAAAATGTGATAGAGACATGAGGTGAGCACACACTGTTGAAAAATGGCACTGATAGACTTGTTTGACAAAGGGTTGACATAAATCTTCAATTTGTAAAAAAAAAAAAAAAAAAAAAAAAAAAAACCAAAAATATCTGTGAAGCATGAAAAAGCAAAGCATAATACAACAAAGTATGCCTGTATAGAGTTACTGTGACACTCAAATGAGAATATAGGCAAACCATTTTGTAAGCCTTACAGCATTATATAAATCTAGCTAGGATGATAATGGTAATATGATTCCCACATGGAGTCACTTAGGATAAGTAGCCCATAAGGTATATGGGCAATGACAGGTAATTTTGTGCTCTTCCACTATTCCAACCTATTTTAATCTCTATATCAAGTAGTTGATGCTCACAGCTTCTGATTGGATAAATATTCTGGCCACATGAAATGGCCCATGAACCCTTATTTCCTGATGCCTCAGAGAGCAAATTCAACCTTTGACACAATTTCTGGTCCTAATAAAGAAGTTTCACCTTAACCTTTGCCTCCCATCCTCTGAATCCTGGCATTGATAATCAGCTCCGAGAACTCTTCAATCACATCAGGATCTGATTAGAAATGTCCCCTCTCTCATATCTGGCATTGTAAAGGGCAGAATTCTGGAGAAGTATACTTGAAACAAGATGTTAACTCAGTGGAATGAAGATAATGATTCTCTAGTTTACATGTACTTAGTACTTGTATAGTTCTACAAGATTGGCACCTATGATGATGTACCTATAATAAGAGTACATAAGAGCCAACAAGGACTCAAAGAGAGACATTCCATCTTCCACCATCCTGGTGGCTCTTCCTGCTTTCCTGAACTTTAGGAGAAACTGGTTCAGACGGGGAAACTGAAGGAGATAAGTAATTTGGACTTTATTCTTGACTATTCTCGTGGTGATTACTCAGCTAAAACCAAGGCTAGTCCTGAGACCTCCAGAAAGCTAACCAGAACCTTACAAGCATGAATCATGTCTTCTCCACCAAGCTATTTCTAGAGTATAAAACTTCCTTAGCTGAATTTCAACTTTAGGTATGTACTTCTTCCAGCACAACTCTCTCCCCACCATTGTGTGAGTTTCTTTTATTTCTGGGAACGAATCTTTATCTGACTATACTGTCATATAGTATATGTATATGTTTTGGGGGACCCTGCTTGCTGTGCTACATAATAATAAATATCTTATTTGCACTAACTTCCCTAGTAGCATCTCCTGTAAATAATACCTGAAACCAGATCTTTGCTTTAACCTGAGCCAGGAGGCCAAATAAAACAAGTGAGGATGTGGTGGAACAAAAACACAAAAGTAGATTCCTTGGACAAAAACGCAGGGAAAATGAGAAGAAATCCTTTCATTCAGACTCAGTTTTGAGGGTAGGAAATCAGGAAAGATGCCTGAGTTGAATATATGAGGATCCCAAATCTATTTATCAATATCACATAGGAAAGATGAATTAGATGTGAGCTGAGGCAAAATAAGGTAATATTCTCACATGAAATACTGTGAAAATATATAAGAATCACAAAAAGGAGATGAATAGTATATGAGGGAAAAGTTACCCAAGGGTGTGAAGAGAGTAATTAAAAAAAATCTTTTCCCAGCTGTGCTATTTGGTTTGGCCCTAGGTCTAACTGGCAATTTTAGGCAAGTCATTTAATCTTCATTAAGATGGCATTAAGAAGGATAGAGCATACAAAATGAGGCAAGCGATAGTTACACTATTACATAGTCTGCCCTGCTCAGATATCTGGAATATTATATTAAATGCTGTGTATCCCATTTTAGAAAGAACACTGATAAATTGAAGAGAGTCCAGGATGGCAAAGTGAGTCAAAATCACAGTAAATGCAGATTAGTTATAGAAAATGTGATGTGTACCATAGAGATGATAAGATTAGGAATGTGAAATAGGAGGGAGTCTCTTTATCCATAGGATATACCATCACACAGTTATTTCGCCTGAGAATAGAGAAAAGAACTAGAAACAATGGGTAGCATAGTAACAAGAAAGATTTCATTTATATGTGAAGAACATTTTCCATTAATTAGAATTATGCCAAAGTAGAATGTGATGTTGTTGAACTTGGTGTGTTCTCTCTCATTCAAGGGCAGGCAAAGGTTGGATGATCACTCAGCAGGTATATTGTAAAGAAGATTCTGGCAAAGGTACTTTTATTAGATTGACTTCCAGTCTCTTCAAGCTCTGAGATTTTGATATTTCTGTCCCTTAGTTTTCCCAGGAATAAACAAAAAACAGGGATAAGAACACTTGCCATACATACCTCATAGAGCTGTTTTATGCATTGGTTGTGAAAATGTATGTGGATTTATCCTGCAAAGTATAAAGTACCACAAACATATCAGACATGATAATAAAATATAGATGGCTGGTTTAAAACATATATCAAGAGGCAAAAATAAACTTAAGATTTAAAGTCAAAATGGATGATATTAAAACTTTTAATTTTGACTACTAAATTCTGAGAAATGAAGCATTATAAAAAAACAAAAACAAAACAAAACAAAACAAAAACAAAAAAAACCCCGCCTAGATCAGTTTGCAATGTCATGTGTGTAAAAAAACCTGCAATCAGCATTTGATATTAGACAAATTAAATTCAAATGATGAATTTTGTCAGTAACGGTCAAGTGTGATAGAACTGATTAGCTGGGCTAGTGTTTTTAAAGATACCACATATGAATATGTTTCTAAGAGATTTCATGCTGCCATCTGGTGTTAGGAATGGATAGAATCAATACAGCTCTTTAAGAAGAGGGATCTGGAAGTCATCTCTTCATGTCCTTGACAGGGCAGAAGTTATACCATTCAAAGAATCAGCCTGAATTAATTTTTGAAAAATGAATATTTAATGGGGCAGCTAGTTGGTGCAGTGGATAGAGCACCAGCCCTGAAGTCAAGAGGACCTGAATTCATATCTGGTCTCAGACTTCCTGACTATGTGACCCTGGGCAAGTCAATTAACCCCAATTGCCTCAGCATGTGTTTAACAATGAGAAAAGAAAAGACAAGGAGAAGATGGTCCCTTGTTCAAGAAATGCAGTACAAAGAACACTGGTAATGAAGTGAGAAAACCTGAGTTCAAATTATGGCTTTACCTCTAACTCTCTGTGTGAAGTCTGGACAAATAATTCAAGACTCTCTGGGTTAAATGATTTCTAAGATCCTGTCTAATCATAAGAGAGACCCAGCTCTAAGAGTACTTGAAAGATTATGCTTTTCTAAAGATCCATTACATTGTAGACATGGAATGGAATAGAATGAATATAGTAATGTAATAAAGACAGTCTTTTGAGGATGGTAGAAACAGATAAAAAGTTGAGGAATATCAAGGTCTCTACCAACAAGGACCTTACAACCCAAGAGGTAGAGTGATGAGATATGCATTGATCAATCAATTAGCATTCATTAAGTCTACTAGTTGGTGGCCACCAACACCAACATTCTACATATAGAATGTATAAAATGTTTGCCACTATGTAGAAATATAAGTATGATACAAGACACAAGTTCTATTCAAGGTAAAAATGTGATAGATTCAAAGGAGAGCCAATCAAGGTGCTGTGTTTGAGAAGGAAGAGATCACTTTTGATGACATTAAGGAAGAGGAAGTAGGGCAAGTTATGTTAGGGAAAGTCACTTGGAAGAAATAGAATCTCAGCTGGCCTTGAAGAAAAAGACTTTTAAGGGCAATAATACAGGATGGTATGAGCAAAAGCAAAGAGATTAGCTAAGATGATAACAAGTGACAGACAGTAGAATAGTCTACCTGGAATGAATAGGATGACCTAAGGTTGGATAAATAGACTGAAGTCAGAACATGAAGGCTGATGGCTCAAACTTTATTTACTGGCCAACAGGGAAGTACTGACTTCAATGGAGGTAGAATGTGATTTAATACACACACTAACTTGCTGGAAAGTTTAACAGGCAGTTGAATGGAGTATATTTTGAGAGACTTAATTCAGGAAGATCATTTAAAAAACTTACAATGAAATGGGGAAAAAAAGAGATGAACATAACATAATTTGGGTTGTGCTATATATATGTGTGTATATGTGTGTATAAATAGATATATCATATATACTATTATATCTGCTACTATTACTGGAGGAATGAGGAGAAGTGTGTGTATTGCACATACCTATTTCCAAAAGGAAAAGAAAGATGTTGGTTTATCTCTGATACTAATTCCTATAGCACATCTCATACTCTTTAGACTCAAAAAGTATTCATCAAATTGAGCTGAATGACTACTCCTTGACTAATTGGAAAATGACTATTTTATAGAGCTAGGGTTCATATTATAATTAGCTTTCTATATAATCAGACATTAGACAATTAGAGTAAAGGTCAAAATCAATATCAAATTAGAAGAAAGGATAAAAATGAAAAGAAAAAAAAATCAAGAGTAATTGCAACAGCTTCAACCCGACCTATTCAAATGAACCACTGATGGTGAAAAATGAGAAATGGAAAAAGACAAAGCAATTGAATTTGTCATCCTTTCCTCTAAAACTTAAGCCATATAAACACTACCTATAATAAGGAAATCTAGAAAACACCAAATCTAGAAACCAACTTATCCAGTAAAAATATGATCTTCTCTCCAAAGACGTATACACGATTGCCAAAAGTTTAAAATATAAATCTCTTCCCCTCAAAAACAAAAACCAATCCATAGAGGGATAATGGAAGACCTACAAGCAAGATCCATTCATTAAATAATGAAAAGCAGTGGAATTGAAAACAAGTCTGTAGAAAATTTGGTATGAGACCTATCTGACCTCCATCATCTCATGAACATGAAAAACAAAAACAAAAAATACAAAAATGGGACAGATTTTTTGAATTTTTCTATAACGATCAACTTTAAATCATTAGTTATAGAGGAAAAATTATATTTATAGCATCCTATTAGCAGAAAAGATGCTGAATGCATCAAGTGAAAGAGAGTAGTCCAGTCTACCTGGAATGAATAGGATGAGTTAAGGTTGGATATACAGACTGAAGTCAGAAGGTCAATGTTGGTGGCTTAACCTTTATTTACTAGGCAACAGGAACTTACTGACTTAAATGGAGATATAATGTGATTTAAGAGATTAGAGTTCCTTGATCCAAGAGTATTCACAAATGAATGGACCAATAACTCAAATAGATAAATATTAAATATCAAATAACAAAATGGATGTAAAAATGCCTGTTGAAATAAGAACATTCAGACCAGTTCCAATGGTCTTGTGATAAAGAGAGCCATCTACATCCAGAGAGAGAACTATGGGAATTGAGTGTGAATGAAAACATAGTATTTTCACTCTTTTTGTTGTTTGCTGGCATTTTGTTTTCTTTCTCATTTTTTTCCTTTTTGATCTGATTTTTCTTGTGCAGCAAAATAACTGTATAAATGTTTACATATATTGGATTTAACATATATTTTTACCATGTTTAACATATTGGATTACTTGCCATCTAAGGGAGGGGGTGGGAAGAAATGGGAAATTGGAACACAAGGGTTTGCAAGAGTAAATGTTGAAAAATTACACATGCATATGTTTTGAAGATAAAAAGCTTAAATAAAAAATGCCTTCTAAATTACAGAAAACTGAATATCTGCTTCATTGACCTGCTATATTGATATATTTATGTGAGATAGACAATACAGATAGACCATGAACTGGGTTTAGAATTTATTAACAGGAACAGATAAAATTGAACTCCATATGAGAAACAGATTTTAATGAAATCAAGTTACTTCTTTATGCTATCTTCTCTTGCTCCTTCTTAAAGCCCAAAGGCTATTGAAGCAATGCTATAAACCTCTGAATTCTATAAAATTGCAGATGAACAAAAAGGTAGTGGATTGGTTCATAGTGGACTAAGCTGTCTTCTTATGCATGTAATCATATTTCCAATGATGACTTATGAATAAAAAGTGGTAGAAAAGAGAATATTGAGATGATTGGAAAATGAGGGAGGGCAGTCTTGGCAATAATGAAGGATTACAGATTGCACTGAGTGTGACTCTAAGTGCCTGCAAAATGTAAAAAAGACCTAGAGATAGACTTTCAGCACTTTAAATACTGATCCTGGGAGGAGAAAATGTGGAAAAGATGTGATTAAATTGAGAATGTGAAAAAGGATAATAATCTACATCAAGACTTCTTAAATTTTTTCCACTTGCAATCTCTTTTTATCCAAGAAATTTTTATGTATATAGGTATATAAAATAGATATACAAATCAAACAACTACTGATAATAAATCCCAATTTCATGACCCCCACATTCTGTTATATGACTTCATATGGAGTCACAATCCACAGTTTAAGAAGCTTTGATCTACCTTGATGGGGGATTTGTCACCAAATATTGGCAAGATTCTTTCTTTCTATATTCTCACTCAAGCCTCTGGTCACAGTGTAAGTTTTAGGCAAAAGAATTAATGAATCCCAAAGAGGCTTTGAGGCTAAAACTGAAATCACATATCTACTAATTCTGTCAACTTGCTGATTAATTCAATAATTCCTACTGTATGTCATAAAGTAAGAGCATGTGAATATGGAAGGACTAAAGAATGTTTCCCTTTGATCTTAAGGTATACTTTGGTTCTACCACATACTGGGGTAATGTACACAGAGATGGAGCCATGATATAATAGCTTAGTTTTTATTTTCTTAGAGATCAGCACTGCTGAGAAAAATTATTGTGTGATCCTGATTTGCTTTTCTCATCTATAAAATGGAGGTAATAATAGCACCTACCTTAGCAGAGTTGAGAGGATCAAGTGAGATAATATTTATAAAAGAGCTTATAAAGTACCTGACACATAAGAAATATTTAATGAATACTTGTTTCTTTTCCTTATTCCCATGGGTAGCTAAATCCTAGGAAAAGTACTGTAAAGACTGGGGTATCAGGTTGAGCAACAGTTTTGCCTGCCATTGCAAATAAATGGTAAATTGATGATTGCAAGGGAATTATGAATGAGAGCTTTCCTAGAAAAGTCTAGTAAGAATGAGAAGGAATTAAAACTTAAAATTTCCTTGTAGTATACTATCTTCCCTAAATCTTTATATTCTGGTACAGAATATAGAATTGAAATCAGCTATATTGTCAATATTGAAGTCTTGAAGTCAGGAAGATCTGAATTCAAAATCCAGTTTCAGATAAGTTAATGGGTGGGTGAGCCTGGGCAAGGCACTTCACCTCAGATTTCTCATTCGTAAGATGGAGAAAATAATAGCACCTACCTCCTGGGATTGTTATAAGGATTAAATGAGTTGAGCTATGTAAAGTGCTTAACACAGTTCCTGACAGAATAAGTACCATATAAATGTTAGCTATTACTATCATTATTAATAATTACTATTATTCACTAAAGTACATAGATTTAGAGAGGTTATAGAGGGCAAGGATCAAGATGACTCTATAGCCACTATTATGACAGCAGACACAGATCATTTGTCAAGAACTTTTACTCTTCCTTTCTCCAACTCCCTCCTTCTTCCTAGCAGTAAGATAGAATTACAATTTATTTTTGTTTCTTTTTTTCTCAGAAATGAATTTCCTTGAGCTTGCCTCCTTCTTTATGCAAAATACTCTACATTCCACCAAAGCAGGCCTTGTAAAAAGCAGGCAAGGGAACATTGCTTCTTGTGATATAATGTTTCCATTCTGGGATCATGGAGTTGATGGTATGCTCCATTATGTAGGAGCTACCTTCAGAGGAAAAAAAATTCACCATGTGAGTATTCTTTCATATCAGTCTGAAGGGAATAAACCTCATTCTGTCTCAGAAGTTGTTAGGTGAATTCAGTATTGGGACAATGTCTTGTTTGTTATTAAGTATTTTTGATTAATGGAGCATATTGTATATATACAGCATACCACATATGGGAAGATACTGGGATGCCAGACTGCCTAAGTTGGACAGGGCTGCCACTTTAGGACCATGGACTTGCCTTTTCCAATGAACCTCCCCAGACTTTTAAAGTTTCTCTCCCCACCACCTCATCCCCTCACCTTATGATTGTTTCTAGTACCTTAAACTTAGAATATTACTATTCATCATTCTGACAGAGAAAATAACATAGTTTAGAAACAGGCTGTAAGAAAGATCAGGCAAGTTGGTGGATTAATGATATTATCTATTAATTTGAATAAAATGTTTACTGCATTAATTAACATGAGTGAATACCTTCAATCATGGCGATACATGATATTTCTTTTTGTTTATCTTTGTCCAACTTGATTTTAAAAATTGGTTTATAACCAGAAATAAAGAAATAACAACACTTAAGTATGCTAATATACATGTGAATACTTCAGTATATTCGTGATTTCATCAAATTTGGATGCTCCATCCCCTGCTACAGATCACAATCTCTTTTACACTTTGGTAAAAGATCTAAATGAGATGTTGTGGCTGAAAAGAAATAAGCACTCAGTGTTACATACTCCAGTCATGAGTTCTTACAAATTTAACTAGGATGTTCCTCAGAATGACAGAGGCAAAAAACATATGTGGCAATTTAATGGAACGAATACTGGATTTGGTGTCCAAGAACAAAGCAAAGTATTGCTCCTTAATAATTGGGTGAATTTGGACAAGTCAATCACTTAATCCCACTGAGTTTAGGTTGGACTAAACAACTTAAGAGTCATTTCTTTTTAAAAATAAAATAATAGGAGCAGATAGGTAGCACAGTGGATACAGCACCAGTCCTGAAGTCAGGAGGACCTGAGTTTAAACTCAGACACTTAACACTGCCTAGCTGTGTGACCCTGCGCAAGTCCCTTAACCCCAATTGTCTCAGAAAAACAAATAAATAAATAAAATTTAAAAAAAAAAATAGACGACCAACTATGATGGTTTCAGTGATGTAAGATAATTCCAATAAACTTTGAATGGAAAACACCATCCAAATACAGAGAGAGAACGATGGAGACTAAGATGTAAATCAACACATGTCATGTACACTTTTTTTCCTTTTTATTTTTCTCTTGTGGTTTTTGCCTTTTATTCTAATTTTTCTCTCTCAACATGATTCATAAGGAAATATGTACAAAATGAATGTACACATGTAACAAAAATTTTGTTTTTACATGTAATTGGGAAAAATAATTTTTTTAAAATAATAAAATATAAGAATACTAGGCTCATCTTCAAAACCTTGCTGACTTGGTAAAATATGTCTATACTTTTCTCTTGCCGTGCTAGCTTTTAAAAACCTATGGTCAATCCCTAGTCACAGTAAGGTATTATAGTGATACTTCAGTAGTGTACAGACATCAATACCTGATCTAATATTCTGAACTTACCTGATTTAGTTGATTTACTGCCTTTTTACTGGCTGTGGCATAGAACATTAATCACTGGATCATGGACTTTTTTGCCTCCAGCAAGTCATTTTCTTATAAATTTGAGGCTTGGAAGAAATGATTTTAATGCCCATACTGGACTCTAAATCCAT